>NC_048303.1:109702265-109864952 GCF_013100865.1 Trachemys scripta elegans | reverse complement strand
GCAACAGAGGGTCCTGTGGCACCTTTGAGACTAACAGAAGTACTGGGAGCATAAGCTTTCGTGGGTAAGAACCTCACTTCTTCAGATGCAAGACACTTGCATCTGAAGAAGTGAGGTTCTTACCCACGAAAGCTCATGCTCCCAATACTTCTGTTAGTCTTAAAGGTGCCACAGGACCCTCTGTTGCTTTTAACTTTAAATGTTCAGTAATTTCACAATCAGGAAATGTATTTTCCCCATTTTCATTTATTTCTTCTGTGGTTTACCACAATCATTTGCTAAATATATCCTGGCACACTATTTACCTTGGTTCACTGCTTGGAGAGCTTTGTGTGGCTTCATCTCTCCATCCTACCGGGATTCTACAAAAGATTACTATGCTCTTATCAAGCAAAGCATAAACTCCTAAAGGTTTATTTACTAATGGTATGTATTATTTTGTAAAAAAATCATCCTTGGGGGGAAAAAATTGACTTGCTTCTCTTTGTAAGCCCAAATTAGATTTGTTTGCTGTGTTTTTGTTTCCTATGGTTATCTTTAAATTTTCAGAAGCTGTTGCCATATTTAATTAGAGTACATCCAAACAGCTCAATTGGTTTTTCCTTTAAATTTCTTGTAGGAAAAATGAATCTGCTTGTATCCAAGCTTGTAACAGCTTCTCAATTATAACTATCAGTATTATCCTAGTTATTTTCTATTCTACGTACAAGAGATGATGGTAGTGTCTCAAATAATGCTGTGTGTTAATAGTTGACAAATGCTGGAGTTTGAATTCTGACAACAGTTTGGATGCTAAAATAAGGGCAATCAGATCTCATGCTATGGGATATAAGGTGATCACAGAGAGGACAAGAATAAATTCATCCTCTCTTGTGGAGAATGCACTAGATGCCTTATGGGATTTCATTTTCCCCCTGAAGGCCACAGAACAAGGCAGCATAGTGTACTTGATGGACCCATGGTTTGAATTCATATGGCAAATTTTATATTGTCCATTGACTATGCTCTTGCTAGGGACTGTTCATTATGAATAATAGCTGAGGAATGGGTTTTTTTAAAGGGCAAACCCAGTTGCCACTTTAGGAAATGTATGCATAGAGCTGAGTGTCTCATTCATTACTCTCTGATTAAGGAAACAGATGCAAGTAATAGAATGTCTTATAGTACATACGATAGTTGCAAAATATCTTTCATAATATTAAATACAAATACTGCACTGGTGTGGCACCCTATCTTGTATATAACTCTTAGATCTCCTGTTGCCATAACAACACAATGCAGGGTTTTGTTTTGTTTTTTTAAATCATTCATTTTTTCACTGTTTCTTCTTTGATCTAAATACTTTTCTCTGAAGTTGGTCACAATACTATTCAATTGATGGAAAAATAAGTAATAAGTACACAGACTTCAATAAGGGAAGAATCAGCATTTTACATGAGAGCTTCTGATTCCTTTCTTAGGAACTCTGTTTGTTTGTTCCATTAAGGTCAACTAAAACTACTGCATCTCCTGCCCACCTGTCTTTTGGCTTTTTCCAGGTGCAGATAAAGGTACAAGGTTAAATGTTGAGCGATTAGTTTGTGTTAGGTAGCAAACTGGCAATTTCTTTTAGAAATATCTCCTGGAGGTAGCTGTCCATGGTAGCAGAGCAAATTACCATTCTAGCTTTTTGTTTCTGGAAATAGAAACAGCTATAGGCTCTGGCTACAAGTGTTTTAAAAAAAAAAAAAAAAAGTTTGGTGGTCTCAGCTTCTTGTTGTTTCATTCAACTACACGTAGTAACACAATCTCTGCTGTAAGGAGAAACAAAACTGCTGTAACATAGAATAGTGCAAGTCAAGACTGATGTGCATTAGCAGTCCTGGATGAAACATTATGCATAATGTCTGCCCATTTTCAGTTAGTGCCATTAATCCTTCAGTAGCATGGGTGAAATTTTCCTCTGTACAGAAGGCCAACACAAGGCATATGCACCATCTAAGTTCCATTAAACTCTCAAGATGGGACCTAGTAGCACATAAGCTATGGTCTGGCTCTCTGAGCAGGGGTAAAACTGACCCTGTGAAGTCTAAGGTTCTAGCTACCTGGTTTCAAGAAAGATGTTACCATAATTGGAAATCTCAGTGAGGACAGGTTCCAATACAAAATTCATGAACTAATGATGTGGGATGTTTAAAGTAATGGTCAATTTAATAGAGAATTGCTATTTGTTTGGTGTGTGTACACACAAATAGCAGTTCTTTCTCTCTAAACAGCATCTTTCTGTTAGACCGAATTTTGTTGAGATGTGGTTGATATACAACTCTAAGAATATAAAGGTGATGAAATTGTAGAACACATGAATACTAATTGACCCAAGCTTGTGTGGGGAAAAAAAAATGCACATGCCACAGGAGACCATTACACCAAATACCAATATATATTTCATAACAAGGGGATAGGATAACTTGTTTTCCTTTATTGCTTTCATTTCTTCTGTTCATGACCTCATGGTTTCTAAAACCATGTCTGGCACAAGAGGCTTTTTAAAATAAGTGTTTCTTCTTTAGTAAAGCAAAAGTGTCTGTCCTTATGTTTGCTCTACACAATGTTTTTCAATGTGGATGCAGTACTGTATGCTCAAATGGTTAGTTCAGGCAATCAGGAGTTCAGTCTCCAGGGTTCTGTTCCTGACTCTACAGCTGCCTTTCCATGGGCCAGTTCGTGGCCCAGCCCCTGTGGCCATGCAGGTGAATAAATGGGAGTAAGACCCTGCTCTTTCGTACTCCTTCACAGCTCTCTCAACATGTCCTCTGCAGACATGGAGGAGCAAGCAGAGGCGGTCTGGCTGCTACCTTCTCTAATCTGCCTGGGTACGCACAGAGAGCAGGAGAATGGGAAGAGCCTTGACTATGCACCTCCCTGCCGCAACACACCAGCTGGCACAGATAAACCAATACAGTGAGGATAGTAATCAGCTACTGATACGGACCAGTAGCAGATTTCTACTCCCTGGACTGGTGCACCAACATCCTGCCCCTTATACAGAGAAAGGAGCAAATTCTCAGTCTAACCCTGTGTAGTTTGTAGGCAACTCACTTCATCTTTCTGTGCCTTGTGGCCTCTTTGAATTGAAAGAAAGTATCTGAGGGCAACACTGCTTCCACTCCTCATTTTGCATATGGGCCACACTGAGCACAGAACGTTGATCAGAGTCCCACCAATGTACTGATATGTACCCAAGCTGGCATCCAGAATGCCTCTCTCTGTATTCCACTCTTTACAGAGTAGGCTACTGATATTATGTTAACTAATTAATGAGTTATGAAGAGTAGCATTATTATGGAATGTTAAATCATTTTAAAGCCAATTCACAGATCACAGCATCATTAAAGCTCAGGCAGAGGAAAATAAAATCTGTGATAAAAATGAGAATTACAACTTAATTTACACTCATTGAACTATGATTTAAATATATTGTTACATTTAGCATAAGATAACCTACAGTAGCATCATTATGTAGTAAATTCTACATTGTCATTAGACAGTACAATAAAATTTTATTAGCAAACAAATCAGGAAAGTAATAAATAGAATGGAGCTAAAGGACTCTATTTCAGCTCTGTTGTGGTTAAACATTGCACAATGGCTTCTCTCTGAGTGCAGAGATTTCTTCTTATTTTCCTCCCCAAGAACACTGATACCTTGGAGTGGTCATTTAGATCTTATTTGTAGTTCATTTAATTGCAAATTATCCAAAGGCATTAAAGCATTATGATTCATTTACTAAAAAGAAATGCAAGTGGAGCTACTTTGCAATAATATGTTTTGCTGCAGTATAATAGTCATGTTAGGGTATTTTTTGTTAAGATGTCAGCTCATTCTGTAATCTGTGCTATTATCATTTATTATACTGCACCATATAATTTATGAATTATGGAAGTAATTATTACAAATTAAATTTGTATTAACTGAGTAGATTGCTGCACACTGGTTCACAGAAAAACAGGGAACTTAGTGGTTTAACTTTATTACAAAAATATATCCTAACAAAAAACCATTGTTCACTGTAAAGGAAACATAAAAACAGCTGGCCACGCAATCTAATCTACCCATCTCCGCTAATACAACATGCCTCTCAGCATAAATGAAAGCTTTCTATAAAACACTTGTTAGAGATAGATGGGGAAGTAAGAACTTAAGGTGCCTCACTGAAGCTGTTGACTTCCGCAGGGCCACAATTTCACTTGTGGAGTCTTTCCATTGATTTTAGTGGGCTTTGTAGCAGGCCATAAGAGAGTGTTGGTCTAGCTGTGAACTCCAACGGGGTTCATTTGCACAAACCTGAACCTGACAGTCAATCTGCCGAATCTGTAAATAGATATTAGTGCAATTGTAATGTCAATTCATTTAAAAAAAACAGGCTTTGAAATCTGTAATAATCCATATGCAATTTGTGTGCACGGTGTCAGTTTTTTCATTCTCCCAAACTATTTACAATCAACCACCATGGGAAGGCCACAAATGCCATCTTATCCTTTATTTGTATAACCACTGTAATGTTTCTTCACATAATTATGTCATAAGCCAAAATACACCTCCGGAGCTGGCTCATGAATTTGGTACACCTTCCATGGTATGATGGCACAGAAAGAAAGCAGTAGATGCCAGCAGTGAAATAAGGGAGCATAGTCAAGATTTGAGCCCAACATTTAGTCCATCTTAAAACTCTCTTAAGCCCAGTCTGTGCCCTCAGATACATCTGTGCAACTTTTAACAGTTGCAGTTGTTGTTGTTGTATGTGCATCTGAGGGCATTATTGGGCCATTAAAGGGAAACCACCCTTAGAAAATTATCTGAATACACATGCATGGTGCCCATTCAAACCCAAGTGCATGTGAGGGCAGAATTTGGGCCAGTGTATTTAGTTTTGGATTTTAAAATCCATCTGACTACAGTAACATTGAAAAAACAGACAGACAATCCTTATTGTGGGCCCGCTAACCTCCTCCAGTTGGTTTGTGTTCCCTTTGCTGGCTTTTTAGCTGTGGTAAACAGACAAAACTATCCCCATAGTTGTGCAAAAATAAAAGGGCCCTGGGTTAGCAGCCTCCACCAAGATCAGGGTCGTGTTGTGCTGGGCACTATACAGTCTCATAGCTAAGGACAGTCCCTGCCATGAAGAGCTGACAGTCTGAACAGATAAGACAGACAAATGATGGGAAGGGACACAGATGTACAGAGAGATGAGGTGTTTTGCCTGAGGTGCTTTAAAGACTGCATATATAAGTCATCACTAAAATGCAACCAGTTCTGGGGTAGAAGGTAACAATTAAGTGGAGCTCAACACTCCATACCACCGGCCATGAGGATAAAATCTACTCTTACAAAACTGCCTTAGACTCTCTAGTATCAGTGCAGAGGACACAGGACTTCAGTTTCCTGTCTGAAAGATAAGATCTGAATGATATTCTCTCCTATTTAAAAAAATAAAATTACCAGAGGGCAGATTGTGATCCAGACAACCTAGACACACAGAAGAATAAGGTTGGTGGGGATTAGGCACACTTTAGTCCCTTGTGCTTTCTGAAGTGTTTGGATAGACTAGTTTCCTGGCAGAGTAAGTGATGAACTGGGGACCAGGTTGTGACTCTCTAAGTAACAATTTGGTTTCTGGTCATGTGCGGGGTTTTTGGCAAAGCCACAATGTAGCTTTACTATAGTAACAGGCCAGAAGGATGAAATGCTGAGTCAACACTGCTGGGGCTGCATTGTTTGCAGGACTAATGATATAGTATAACCCCAGCAGATGGAAGAATGGCCTGGCTTTAGTGGCCTAAAGGGATGAGATCAAAACAAGCAACAAAGGAACAAAAATGTCCCTGGGCCCAATTTGGAGGTTCTTCTCTATTACTTAGGAATCACATGGTGTGGCTTTCCTCCCCTGATTTTCATTGTGTTGGCTGGTGGAAAGACAGGACTCCCAGAGATGCAGGAGAATAAGCTGACATCTAGGCTCTTGCTTCTTTTCCCTTACTGGCCCCAATAATGGAATTGTCAGCCTATACATCTGTGATGCTCTGTACTTCGGGGGAAGACCCTATACCCCTATGTTCATCCTTATAATATGATTGTGTGGTATCCAATGCAAAGTTTGTTATGTCTGGTGTCTTCAGAAGGTTTATGATGCACTGAGCATTGTTGTAATTTCATGCATATAGTTATGAGGCTGAAAATGTGTCCTCATAGCTTAAAACAAGCCCAGGCAAAACTCTCCAGGAACAGTGGGGCAGTTCACACCTCATCAGGGCATGTTTGGGACAAACTCAGCCCAGCCTCACAGGAACAAAGGACACTGGCCTAGGCAGCAATAAAGGATCTGTTGGACTCTCCAGTGAGTCATCTCCCTTCCCTTGTTCAGTTTGGGACTACGATAAGATAATGCTCATCTGACCCTTCAGGGGCGGGGCAAAGCCAAGAGGGAAGAAATAACATGATAAAAGGGAGAAATGTTTGCCATGCTCTTCGTCTCTCTCTTCCCCCTCCATTTACAGACATCACCACCAAGCGACTGAAGTGCTGATCAAAGGGGAGAGCCTGGCTGAAGGGCAACCAGCCAGCCGGTGGTGAGAAGCATCTAAGTTTGTAAGGGCACTGAAAGTGTTAAGATCAGCTTAGAATGCATTTCGCTTTTATTTCATTTGACCAAATCTGACCTGTTATGCTTTGACTTATAATCACTTAAAATCTATCTTTGTAGTTAATAAATTTGTTTGTTTATTCTACCTTAAGCAGTGTGTTTGGTTTGAAGTGTGTTAGAGGCTCTCTTTGTGATAACAAGCCTAGTGCATATCAATTTCTTTGTTAAATTGACAAACTCATATAAGCTTGCAGCATCTAGTGGCCATAACTGGACATTGCAAGACGGAGGTTCCTATGGTTGTGTCTGGGACTGGAGATACTGGCTAGTGTCATTCGGTTGCACAATCCAAGGAGCAGTTTACATGCCAAAGGCTGTGTGTGAACAGCCCGGGAGTGGAGGCTCTCACAGCAGAGCAGGGTAAGGCTGGCTCCCAGAGTCAAGGATTGGGGTGACCTAGCAGATCATCAGTCCAGATAACACCAGAGGGGAACGTCACAGTGGTGCAACGAGCAGGGTTTTGCAGATGGACAAGAGACAGAACCCTTCCTAGGGAGCACAGAGAAATGTGTCTTAGAAGGGGGCCCAGAGGAGCAAACTGGGGAAGGAATAGTGTAGGTACAGGAATGTCTCCTCACTGGTCACTTGGGGCAGGATGCTCAGGACACTAGGAGAATGGCTGGGTCAGTATCTGTACACCCAGGCACTCAGCCTGTGACCCAGGTTTTGAGAAGGAACTGTGTAACCGACCTCTTGAAGGGGAGCAGTCACACAGCTGACTTCTCAGGGATAGAGAAAGGGGTGGCGGAGGGTACCCCAATCCAGGTCCCAATTTTTCAGGATGCTATTTTTGATATATTTTTGGAAAGTAACTGTGCCTCTTTAAATCAAGATGCAGCTCCAATGCCTGTGATAACAGAGGAGTTGGGACCAGGAAATTGCCAGGTCGAAGTTTGCCAGAATACAAATGACCCAACTGACAGAGAAGGGGAGTGTTTTCCCCCAGGCTGGTGAGGCAGAGAACAGTTATGGGAAAGCTGCTGGGAAAAGGTGAATTTGATCGAAGGGTAAACATACCTAGCCCAGAGAGCACAGAGCACAGCCCTCTAGGGGGCAGGGAAGGACTCAGTTCTGGGAGGAGGAAACACTGAGTAACCCCAAAAAGGGAGCTGGATTTTCTATATATGTACAGTCCTGGGGTTGGGAGACCGCTCCCCAAAGAGCCAGCCAATATGCAGGATCCCCCTGGACCCTTATCTTGCCAGACCCTGAGATACCAAAATTCCAGAAACGTGATTAAATTAAGAGCCCACACAGAGGGGAACACTGGAGGGAAAGAAAAGCCAGTGACTGATTACCTGGGAGAGAGTCAAAGGACACCATGGGTAATGAACAAACTAACCTCAAAGTACACTATCTGAACAGAGGGCGTGTTAGCATAAATATACTTGTAAACACCCCTATGTGATAAAAAAAAAATTGGTATTAATTGTAAGTTTGGGGATAAGAATTTTGTTACTGATGTTAAACCTTATGGTAACACTAGTTCTCAGTTAATACCTATAGACAGATTTAAAGCTGATCACAGCAGAGAAACCATAACAAACCTGGTTTGCTGTGTGTGAATGGGGAAAGTGTCATTCGGTTGCGTGAACAGCCCAGGAGTGGGGGGTCCTCACAGCAGAGCAGGGTAAGGCTGGCTCCCAGAGTCAAGGACTGGGGTGACCTAGCAGATCACTGGTCCAGATAACACCAGGGGAACATCACAACATCCCACTGTTTTCTTCCCTGCCTGAATGACGTTCAGTCAGCCACAGAAGAAACCACCCAACACATTTTCCATGTACTCAATTGCCAAATATGGTGATCACACTGGTGAAAGTCAGTGACTTTCCATTCCTAGGGAGGACATAAACATGTTATGCCTAGTATAGCATTACACCTTGTCGTTATTAAAGGGGTACATCCTCCTCTGGATCAGAAACAGCTACTACAGCTGCATAGCCTGAAAGAAGTGTGGAGCTAGCTGCTAGCCACAGAGGCTTCTTTTGCATATGATACTTTGAATAAAACCCCATGTTTCATCACTTTAAAAAATGCAACTTTAAAATTTCCTCCCTCCCAATTCTATCAATAAACCAGTGACACTTGTTTAAAAGGAAGAAAGAGAAACAACAATGGAAAGACAAACAAAGAGGATGTGCGGCAGGACTAAACCCAGTCACAAATTCATAAGGAAATCTGAATAAAACCAGACAGAGATAAATGGAGGTAGATGATAAAACACACTGGAAGCTATTTCAAAATCTGCACACACTGGTAGCTCAGAAAGCAGCAATATCCACAGGAAAAAAAACCATACAGAAGAAAAAGGACAAAAGCGAAAACAGTCTAACGAAAAGGCTTTTTGGATTGCTAAGGTCAAGCGAGGTTCTTTGACTTCCTTTACCAATCTTTGCAGAAGTGAGGTACCTGAGAGATGACTGCTCTATAAATCAATTCAGGCAACGTTGATGTTTATTTTTTGTTTTAAATTTCCATACAAGTTGACCTGTTTAATGTGCACTGTCAGGCTCCTCCCCTCAGAAATGCTGCTGTGAGGCTTATCTCCATCGTTGCTCAACTGGTTGTGACCTGGACAAAAAAGCCACTTCCTGAAAAAATTAAATATATGTAGAAACTATCTTCAGTCTCCATCCTATTACTGGCTCCTGAAACTCCAGGTGAGGGCCAGGTTGGCAGGCACTGGAAAGGAGAGAGGTGGGTCCCAGCAGCAGTTTTGCCCTGCCACTTCTCTCTTCTGTTGGAATGGCTGATAGAACGGGTGGGGATCTGGGGACTATATACCACATCCCTCCTACACGTCTGCCAGCAGTGGTTGTGGTGTTCTTGTCATTTTAATGCAAGGAGAGCTGATGCTAAGCAATTACATTCTTTTATTCTTAACTTTACATCCACTCAGCGGCACACAAACCACAGCCTGCTTCTAGCTGGGGCAGGCAGCTCTCTGTTCTGATCAGCATCCAGAACCCTCCATTCCTATGTGACAAGTGACCCTTTGAAGGCTCCAACAGGGCTGCCAAGAGTTACACATCTCCATGGCAGTCACACATTTGGCAGCCCTATCACATATTCCCGTAGCCCAGCTGAATTGTCATGCAGCCAGCTGGGCTGCAAGAAGCTGCAGTTCCTCTTACCAACTGCCAGAGGCTGCTGTTGAATTAGCACTGTAGAATTGGTTAGTCATCCATTGATTTGCTATCCCTGATTTCCCTGTTTTTTTTCCGTTTGAGACTGGTTCCTGCCTTTTCTCCCCACCCCCAGCTGGAATAAATGTGTGTTTCCTGTCATCATTACATCATTACCTGTTTGTGGCAGACTTCATAGGGATGGTCTATTAGTTTATGCGTTCTGCCACTGGGTGGAGGCACCAAGCGCAAAGAATCCAAAGTGGAACACAATGCATGAGGAGCTAAGAATGAGTTCTACCTCCTGTGGGGATCAGGGGTACCCTTTGGGCAAATGGGGTGGGGCTATATATACTTACCTTTTTTTGGCCAGCTCTATCTACCGGCCTACTGAGGTATTTGTAAGCTACCTATAATTGTGGTATCTCACCTACTACCATCAAGATCACTCCTGCTTTCCTACTCCAGGCTGATTACACTCTGCATTTCTGATGCATGAAACTTATGCCTTTGTCCTCAGGTAGTCTCAGCCGGACCAGAAATCACTTTTGAGCTGCCTGAGAACAGCTGAACCCAGACTGTGTTCTCCAAAAGCTCCTTTTCCTTTCAAGTCTAAGGATATAGTCAGCCAGGTCAGCTGTGGAGGAAAGGTGCTAAAGAGTCTTCCCTCTAATTTTTTACGTCCACGTGCAGAATGAATTTTGTTATGGAGATGATGTGCCATAGGGATGGGGCTGAGGGGTTCGGAGTGTGGGATGAGGGGTTTAGGGTCCAGGCTGCCTCGGAGCTGCAACAGGGAGAGAGGACTCCCCCCAGCCCTCTCTTGTCACAGCAGCTCAGGGCTGTGTGAGATGCGCCTCTCCCTGGCTGTGGCAGCTCCAGCAGGGCTGGGCTGGGGCTGGGCCTGGGGAGGGCTCCTGGCCATGGCAGCTCTGGTGGGGCTTGGCTGGGCTGGGCTGGGGGAGGGGCTCCTTTCCCCACCTGCAGAGTCCTTGATAGCCTGCTGCACAGCCGCGCAGCTTACAGGGAACTTGGGTGCTAAACCTGTTTTCTCTCAGCTGGTGACAAACTCTTTCCACTGGGGCTGTTAGTGTGCTTATTTCCTCCCTCTAACCCCAGCTGCTGCTGATGGAGACTGAACTGCCCTTTTATCATTCGAGATGCTCGCTGGCAGGGCAGCACAGCTGCTTGCACTATACTTTTTTCTGTGGAATAAACAGATGATTTCTGTCTCCCAGGGCTGTCAGTCTGACACCTTTCCTAAACTCACTGCATGCACACACGTCCAATCACCACTTCCAGCAAACAAAGGAACAGCCACAGAGATACATACTTGGATAAGAGAACACCATAGGGAGGTGATTTCAATGAACCCTTATTTAATATGTATGACTAAAGTTATTTATCTTGATAGCTGAAATAACGTGATCTGTGTTTATATTTGCCCTTAAAAAAAAAAAAAGTGTTAGCTGTCGTGATTTAGTGAGAAATCTGAAATACACAAGGGTCTGAAATAGCCCAAACTTTGTAACCTTCTGGGCATGCTGTAAAATTCACCAACTCAAAATGGATTTGGGTGAAGGATATGGACATATACCTGGGGGCAAGGTTAACGATGCTGTTTTTAGCTTTGATTTATTGGTTAGTGGATT
Organism: Trachemys scripta elegans; assembly: GCF_013100865.1. Taxonomy (NCBI): domain Eukaryota; kingdom Metazoa; phylum Chordata; order Testudines; family Emydidae; genus Trachemys; species Trachemys scripta. The sequence continues at coordinate 109,853,493 of NC_048303.1, read as the reverse complement.
TAATTCATTATTTGCCTATAGTTATTGTTTGTTGCTGGGTGGTCATCATTTACATCTTCAAGGTGTATTAATTGTTAGGGTGCTTGGAGATTTTTGTATGGGCATCTGTTTTTTTAATTGTCTTTTATATCTAAATATGTAATGGTACAGCTGCTTGCTTTTCTTGATTTGTGTGTGATTTCTTTTCATTTCTTTGTCTGCCAAGCTCTCTATTGGACGGAATTAAAACTGCTCAAGTGCATGTCATAGGCCTAATCCCATGAACATCTATCTAGCAGAGATTGTACTGTAACTCAAATGGTGCTGGAGGCCTGTGGTGTCTTTTTTGGACTGCCCTAGGAAGAATGCTTGTTGGGTTCGCTGACTGAGCTTATAATAAAGTTGTGGGCATTTCATTAGCTGTGTGTGATGCTGGCAAGCCAGGCCCCAGCTTATGCAAAGGTCCCCGTGCCTCACTTGAATACTAACAAACACAGAGCTGGAATTGGCCTGGTTCACCTGTTTGGTAATATTGTAAAAGAGATATTAGAGTTATAGAAATGTGCTTAGTGCTTAGACGTTAATGAATATTTGTAAATTGCTGCATGCATTAATCTCTTATAACATCTATATCCCATATTGTAAGGTAATATTTGAACACTTGTAGGGCCCTATCAAATTCACAGCCATGAAAAACGTGTCACGGACTGTGAAATCTGGTCTCCCGCCATGAAATCTATATAGTATAGGGTAAAAGCGCACACACAAACAGATTTCATGGGGGAGACCAGCGTTTCTCAAATTGGGGGTCCTGCAGGGCCGGCTCTAAATTTTGCTGCCCTAAGCAGCAAAAAAAAGCGCCGCCCCGCCGAGCCCGCCCCCCCACCAAGCGCTGCGCCGCTGGAGTCCCCTCCGAGCGCCACGCCGCCAGAACCCCCCCGAGCGCCGCGCCATGCACTGCCCCCCCACCAAGCGCCGGAGCGCCCCTCCCCCCCCACGGAATGCCGCGCCGCGCTGCCCCCCGCCACCCGAAGATTAGCTGCCCCTTACCAGGTGCCTCCCCAAGCATGTGCTTGGTTGCCTGGAGCCGGCCCTGGGGTCCTGGCCCAAAAGGGAGTTGCTGGGGGTTTGTGGTTTTGTCACCCTTTCTTCTGTGCTGCCTTCAAAGCTGGGCAGCCAGAGATCAGTGGCTGTTGGCCGGGTGCCCAGCTCCGAAGGCAGCGCCTTGCCAGCAGCAGTGCAGAAGTAAAGGTGGCAATACCATACCATGCCATCCGGACTTCTGCGCTGCTACTGGTGGTGGCTTTGCCTTCAGAGCTGGGCTCCCGCCAGCAGCCGCTGCTCTCCAGCTGCCAAGCTTTAAAGGCAGTCCCGCCGCCAGCAGCGGCACAGAAGTAAGGGTAGCAGTACTGTAGCCCTACCCCCTTATAATAACCTTGTGACCCCCCCCAATTCCTTTTTGGGTCAGGATCCCTACAATTACAACACCATGACATTTCACATTTAAATGGCTGAAATCATGAAATTTATGATTTTTTAAAATGCTATGGCCATGAAATTGACCAAAATGTATTGTGAATGTGGTAGGGCCCTAAACATTTGCATTGTAAGCTTCTGTAACTGTGTAAATCACCAGACAGTACAGCAGCATTAACTAGTGTGAAATACTAGTCTCCAACAGGTGTTCTGTCATGCCTGACAAAAAGACCCATCAACATCAGATGAACTATTGTGGAACATCAGAAGACAAAAGACTCTGCTGATTGCTCTCCCTGATTCCTCTCCTCCCCCCAACTCTCCATCAACAGATGACATGCAAGGGAATTCCTCCCATCAGCTAACTTTGCACCTTGAAGCAGAAGGGGAGAAGGAATAAACCTCCTCATTAGGGAGTTTATCTTTATGCTACTTGAACTCTGAGAGGCAAGGATTACTAATAGGACTCCATCTTTGTCATGGAGGTCGCAGAAGTCATGGATTCTGTGACTTCCTGCAAGTGCCATGACTTTGGCAGCGACCAGTGTGGCTGACTACAGGGCCACCCAGACAGCTGGCCTAGAGCCAGCTGCTCAGGCGGCCATAGGTGCCGACTCCGTGGGTGCTCCGGTGCTGAAGCACCCCGAGGAAAAAAAAATGGTGGGTGCTGAGCACCCACTGGCAGGCCTCCTATCAGAACCTCCCCGTCCTCCCAGCACCTCCTGCCCACCTGTGGCCCCACAGATAAGCACCATCCCCTCCCTCCCCACGCCTTCTACCTGCTGCAGATCAGCTGTTTCGTGGCATCAGGAGGTGCTGGGGGGAGGGAGAGGGAGCCTGGGTGCAGTGCACTCAGGGAGGGGGCCGAACTGAGCGGGGAATAGGTGGGGCAGGAAGGGGTGTGGCAGGGGCAGGGAAGGGCGGAAAGAAGTGGGGTGGGGCCTTGGGGGAAGGGGTGGAATGGGGGTGGGGCCTGGACGGAGCCTTGGGGGAGTGCCCCCAGCAGATTAGAAACTCAGCATCTGTGCAGGTAGCCCTGGGGAAAGCCACACTAGCCGCTGCTGGAGTGGCCCTGGCCCCAACCCCAGCCCCAGCCGCTGCTATGGCGGCCCTGGGCATCTAATCCCAGGGACTGTCCGAGCAGCAGCTGATGCAGCTGGCCCTGGGGACTGCTTAGCAGCGGTCCCGGAGGTGGCTTGGCTTGGCTTCCCCCCATGGTGCTGTGGACTCCCTGCCCCCCTCCCCCTCCCTAAGAGTCAATCAGGTTTATTTATGGTACAAGTCATGGACAAGTAACCTGCCGTGATTTTTTGTTTCTTGCCCGTGACATGTCCATGACTTTTACTAAAAATACCCATCATTACTAAATATAAGCCCAAGATCCCCAGTGCTTAGCGTGGGTAAGCCCTAAAGGACATATAGAGCTTGCTTACTACAGAAACTTCTATTACTTTTTCAAATTTAAGATTGGAATTCATTTGTGGGTATATGTTTACCTGCTGTAACCTTGTAAGTAACTCTCTTGTTTCCTTTTCCTATATGATAAATCTTTAGTTAGTTTATTATAGGATTGGCTAGAAGAGTTGTCTTTGGTGTGACATGTAAAGTGCAATTGACCTGAGGTGAGTGACTGGTCCTTTTGGGACTGGGAATAACTTGAATAATGCTGTGATCTTTGGGTGTGAGGGAACATCTGTCACAAAGGTAAGCTTACCTGGTGGCAAGACAGATTGAAATACCCAAAGGACCTGTCTGTGACTCCATGTTAAGGCTATTATAGTGCCTGGGGAGTTTGTACTTGAAAATTGATTAGTGAAATCTAAGTCTAGAATTCACAACTAACTTGGGATTTGTGCCCTGAGGTTGGCACTCATGCTCTTGAGCAACATCAGCACAGCTTGACCCTGTGGTCAGACTTCCTGATTGCCCCTCGGTGGCACACCAGGGCCGCGCTGTACTTCATGGCAGTACTAGCGGAATAACTCACAGGTTGCTGCTCTCAAAAGGGGATTCTTGTGATCTTACCTTACAAGGCATGCTTTATATGTATCAGGGGAAAGGTTATGACCTGCTGAAAGTCATTTCTCTATCCATATATGTATATCATTTAATGCATATGAAGTTAATGCATCTTGAGCAGTGCAAGACGGTATATTCCTGGGGTACAGTGCTGGGAGCTGGAGGGATTTGGCTGGTGCCTTTCTCTGTGTGATTCATGAGTGGCTCTGAGAGCATTCATGCAATCTAGCTGGGTGTGGGGCTCCACGTTTGGTTGTGCTGATTGATAACAGCACCTGGAGGGGTTTGCTGCTGGTCGCTAGCAAGGCATTGTGAGAGACAGCCCAGGCTGGAGAGAGTTAAGGGGGCACAGTGCTCCCTCGGTCCCAGGTTGCACCCCGGGGGGATCGTGTCATAGGTATATCTCACACTGATCATTTGTGCACCTTGGAAGTTAAGTACAGAGTGCCGTTCTAGCTTCAGTGGAGGCTGCTTACTTGCCATAAAGGCTGCAGGATGCATCCAGACTTCATGGCCAAGGTGTTATGTGGGACAGGTGCTGTAGTTGCTAACAGAAGAAAGGAGACCAAAACAATGACATCTGGTGGCGTGTATAAACCTCCTTTCTTGAATGATTGCCTGGTGAAGCTGGAAGTCATCTAGGGACAGAAGGGTTGGGTGAGCTATTCAGATGATGCATAATTGAGTTGATCTGAAAAGTATCTTATTCAGGCATGCTAAGCCAGGTAGTAGCACAGGCTACCTTTGTGGGACCTGATCCTGTAAGGTGTTGTGTGCTTCCCACAAGGCGCTGAGTGCCCTCAGTGGCCACTGGAGACAGTGCACCGGCAGTTTGGATAGTAATTATAAGGTCTCTGTTAAGGTTAGACTACATTAATAAAATGACCAGGACTGAGAGAGCAACTAGAATAGCTAATTAGTCTCCCAACTTGTGCAGTTATGGTATAGCCTAATTGGTCAGAAGTCAGTTTAGTTCTGTTACCCTCCCTTAAATCGATGAGCACTTTAAATAATATTTTTCCCTGGCACCTTCCGTCCAAGCATCTCAAAGCATGCAAGGGGCAGAGGCTGCTTGTGCACACTCCTCCCCCCACCCCCCAACTCCCATACAACTGTGTGCAGTTCTGGTCTCCCATGTTTAAAAAAGATGAACTCAAACTGGAACGGGTGCAGAGAAGGGCGACTAGGATGATCAGAGGAATGGAAAACCTGTCGTATGAAGAGAGACTAGAGGAGCTTGGGTTGTTTAGTCTGACAAAGCGAAGGCTGAGGGGGGATATGATTGCTATCTTTAAATATATCAGAGGGATAAATACAAGGGAGGGAGAGGAATTATTCCAGCTTAGTACTAATGTGGACACGAGAACGAATGGGTATAAACTGGCCGTGGGGAAGTTCAGGCTTGAAATTAGACAAAGGTTTCTGACCGTCAGAGGGGTGAAATATTGGAACGGCCTTCCTAGGGAAACGGTGGGGGCGACGGACCTGTCTGGTTTTAAGATGAAGTTAGATAAGTTTATGGAGGGAATGGTTTAATGGTAAAACATAGTAGCCAAGGAAAACCAATCAATGGTACGTAAATAGTATAATGGCCAACCAGGGTCAGGCTAGAGACTCTTGCCTACATGCTCGGGGTCTTACTGATCGCCATATTTGGGGTCGGGAAGGAATTTTCTTCCAGGGTAGATTGGCTGAGCCTCTGGAGGTTTTTCGCCTTCCTCCGCAGCATGGGGCAGGGATCACTAGCAGTAGGGTCTCTGCCGATTGAAGTCACTAAAACACAGGATTGGGGACTTCAACAGCAGAGTCCAGGGAAGGGTTTTGTGGCCTGCAGCATGCAGGGGGTCAGACCAGATGATCATAATGGTCCCTTCTGACCTTAAAGTCTATGAGTCTATGAACTGTGTTAGGGCCAGATTATTACAGATTATGTGACTTGCCTGTGTGTTGTTAGTTCAAACCCCTAGGATATGCAATTACCTCATAGCAACTGCTTAAACATCAGTCTGAGTGAATGTATAATGCAGATATACCATATGACACAAAGGGCTCCCCTCCCTATGAGTCTTCCATGAGGTTATCCCAATACAAGGCCACCACTATGGAAATCTATCTCAAGGATTGGATTTTTCAGTGGGGAGATCCATTATTGGCAATGGGGATGGATGTATTATAAGTGATAAATATTTATAGCATGGAAATTGTTATAATATCCAAAATCTTTGGCTCCAAGAGCTGCAAGAGAACTGCACCAATTCCCTCTTTTTTCCTAATTCAGATCATTACTCAACAGGCACCTCTTCTGCTAACCCATCGTTAATAGAAGTAGCAAATGTTTTGCAGCTGGCTTGACCTAGTGTAGCTGAAATAGCCCAATGAGGTTTATTTGTTTGCTTATTGATTGATTTTTTGGCTGTAATGTAATGAGGAAGATTCTGTTGTAATTCAGTCATTGCCAGAGTGTGGAGTACAACGTTTTGTTTTTTCATTTCAAAGTTTGTTACTCTGGCTGTAAAGTTTTGTCTTTAAAGTTGCTCCGTTGGAAAGATGTTATCAAAGGGATGTTGCAAAATTGATGGAAAAATCGTTTTGCTCCATACCCTCTCTCCTAATCGATAGAGGGAGCATGACTGAACTATTTTTGTAGCTGAAATGCACAGAATAAGACACCTCCTACCTAAGTATTCCCATCTGGCACCCTCTTTGCCTGCCTTGCTGTCTTGTGACCCTTGCTTCCACATGATGATTGGGTGCTGTACACCATGAAATAAGGTTTCAGTGATCAGTGCATTTCCTCATAGATACCAATTGTCCCTATTTTAGGTGGAATAGATCCTAAATGTTTGCAGATATTTAACCATGTTTTTATTCTGCCCCCCTTGGGGGGGGGGAACACTATATATTTCAGTGAAGAGCTAAAGGTGTGGGGAGATAAAGATGTCTTTCAATAGTCTTCAAATACTGACATGAATTTCTGAGGATGAAAAGTCACTTCCAAAAGTGCAGATTCAAAAAGAGGCAGTCCTTTCAAAAAATACATGTCAATTCAGTGAAAGATGTGGGGCAAAATGTGCAAAAGCACCCAAGTCCCATTTTCAGAAGTGACTTAGACACTTAGTCCCAGATCCTCAATGGATTTAGGCACTTAACTCCCATTGATTTCAATGGGGGTCAGTCACAATAACTTTGAGAATCTTAGAAATTAAATCTTGTTGAAAGTCAGTGGGTCTTGGACTCCTAAGTCACTTCTGAAAATGGGACATGGGCTCCTAAATCACTTAAGTGCTTTTGAGAACTTTACCTATTGTCTTGTGCCTATGTTAAGTAGCAAAGATAGAAAACCAAATACTTTACTTGAGCTGATGAGTTTTCCACGCCCTGTTCTAAAGCCCTCAAACTCTTATGATGGCACTGATTGCGGAAGCTCTAATGGGCAATTGGAGGACCACTGAAATAAACTCTCCATTACAGGATACACAATTCATGAAATCAAAGTAGAAGAAACAAATGAAAGCACATGCATGCTAGCACAAAATATTCCACTTCTCTGGATCATGTGCAGTGTAGCCCTATCAAAGAGGAAATGTGTCTCCCCGTCCGATATCCCCCTTCCATCCGGTCAAAAATTTAGAGGACATGTCTGAGTGTAAGGGCAGAGTGGTTCTATGGAATGTGGCCCTCCTGTGATCTCATTTATAGCACTGCTGAATTACCCCTGTGTATACAGTTAGAAAAGGGAAATGTCCTATTTAACTTAGTGCTGTAATGCATATAATATATTTTTGGTTCAAATTCAGTATGTACGTATTGCGATTCTTCCCTCTATCCACAGCCTGTTAGTCTCTCTGAGATTGTGAGCTCTTCAAGTCACAGACCATGTCCTTTTTCCTGTTCCGAAAGCACTGAGTACACTAGGAGTGCTAGTAGAAATAAATAATAAATGATTATAAGAACTAATATATGCTGTGACTGGACACTTAGGGAGTCCGTTAGTTTTCAGTAGGCAACTGGTAATGATGGATATACTGAATAAAATGTCTGCTTTTGTCCTTTACTTAAATCCAGAATTGTAGGGCTAATTGCAGTCCTAATGTAAGCAGCTGAAACTCCATTATTTTTGGTGGAGTGGCAGCTATTTACAGCAGGTGTGGATATTGCCTTTATGTTACAATTATAGGCTCCCAGGAACCTAAAATACAACAGTCACTAAGGGCCAAATTCTGCCATCAGATATGCATGTGTGCCTTTCAGCAGGAACTGCATGCCTGCATCCAAAAGCATTGGGACATATATTCAAGGTAGGACTGGATTTCTTCTAAAGACCTTTCTTAATTTTTTTTTTTTTTTAATTTATTTTGGTCATTGTATGACCATAACCATTATGCAGTTCCCAGTCTGCCCAGAAAAGTTGCTACTTTAAATTGAGCAGAAGTAACAGAGCAAATCTTCAGCTGACCTTTAATAGTGTAGCCTACAGGTATATCACAGAGAATACAAATTTATACTGGAGGAAGAAATCAATTCAGGCTAACTAAAAAGCCAATAGGCTCATGGTACTTTCATTAAATATGTACTATCCCTTTTCATGCAAAAAGAGAGAGAGAGAGAGAGAGAGAGAAGTGTTTACATCAAGATCTGTTCTGTACAATGTAAAAACACAAATCAATTTTCTTTTGGAGGAAATAAAGTCTGTGAAGAATAAAAAATCACATTAGTACAAAAAGACATGTCTTAAGAATGGCTGGGAATGAAATGCTGTTATTGAAATGATATAATTGAAGGGTTTTTCTGCTAAACAGTCCCTCACTCCTTCTCCAGCTCCCCCTTCCGCTGCACACACTTTTCGAAGGTGTTTGTCAGTCTCTTGGGCTGATGTGCAATTGTTTAAAGAAAATTAAAGACAATGAGCTTTGCGGTGGTGAGTGGTTGGTGCACCAGTCAGATGGTGGAGAGTGAATAAATTGCAGGTTATGATCCAGCTCATTTCACTTCCTTACTTTCAATTTCACGTTAATTTTTTTTTTTTTTTTTTTTTTTTAAGATGGGACTAAGTCCAGGTGGTCCCAAGCTGAGAGGGATATTATAACTTACCCAAAACAAGGTAACTAACCTCTACCTGGTGCTATCTGAACAAGGGTCCCTGGTGACATTGCTCTGTACCATTGATTTGTGATGCTGATATATGCCCTGGGAGCACATGTAATCATTTTTTGTTTTCAAACTGTATTTGAAAGGATAGGAGCTTGACGCTTCTGTCCCCTAGAGTATTAATAGGTATGTGAAACCTTCCAGTTTTACCTTGCCCACCTGCTAAGAAGGATAATGTAATGAAAGAGAAGGCAGTAGGCCAGGGATCACCTGTGGAGGAGGATGGCAGTTAGAAGTAATTGTGTTTTACACAGTATATGGTAGCTATTGTTGGGCTGGTTGCCATAGGTTCAAAGGGGAATGTGAAACCAATTTACAGATACTACACTGCTGGGCACATTGGAATTGTGTGTATGCTACCTCAAAAACAATACTGGTGCTGAAAGTCTCTGGAGAGTCTATGGGATCTGAGGGTTCTTAGCTCCCTGGAGGCTACCAACAGGTGGGAAAGGGGTAGACACCCAGATTTTTAAAAATGGTCTACATTTACAATATGGTCTTACAGACCTGCCCCTCCCTCCATAACCATGTGTCTATACAACAGTTTTAGTAAAGATCTGACCGCAAACTAAGGATGGATGGCAAATATTTAGTCAGATTAACTCTGGCTAGAACCTAGCAAGGACCTGGTCCTAAAACTTCTTGGGCCCTGTAGTGGGGCAGCTGCCCCACTCTGGTGTGGAATGAGTTAAAGAAAGTCAGAGAGGTTAGGCAGAGCCCCAGCCAATCATGGAAGGGATTATTGGGAGCCAATCAAGTGGAGGCTTGAAAGCAGCCAGGCTGGGTCCTATAAGAAGGCTGCAGGGCAGAGAGGAGGGGAGTCTCTCCCTGGAGGGCAAAGGGAGAAGAACTGGCTATTAGAGAGAAGCACCTAAGGCAGGGCAGGGTCCGCAGAGGCTGGGAGAGCTCTAGGCTGACAACTGCAGACTGGGCACACAAAGGGGCAGAGAAGGGGCTGGGGCTATGGGGAAATGGCCCAGGGAAGCAGGCAGTAAAGAGGTGGAGGAGGGCAGTAAGTGGCTGCCACTAGAGGGTCCCTGGGTTGGGGCCACAAGTAGCAGGCCTGGGTCCCCCCTTTTCTCCCTCCCCCCCTCCATTTGCCAGTGATGAGTGGCTAAGCTAAACTGCAGTTTGCCCTTGGAGGAAGGGGCTAGACTGAGGACTGCCATGAGCCACTGAGGCGAGTGATAGAACCAGAAGCTACTGGTCTCTTGGAAGTGAGGGAGAGCCAGTGGAGTGGGCACAGCTGGAAGGCAGTGTCCAGAAGCGGATGTCACGGTCCGGGAGTGACGGGGGTCCAATGGTGAGGATGGTGGAGATCGAGAAAGTAATGGAGGGCGAGACACCACTAGTGAAGGCATGCAGCTGAAAGACCTAATTCCCTAACCAACCAACAGGAGGAACCACAGTGGTGAGCACAATGCATTACACATGGTGGAGAAGGGGGGCACACGGTCACCCCGATACAAGGGGAAGTTAGAAGACTGTAAGAATATTGCCTGAATAGTGACTAAGACACCAGGGGTGGAGAAGTAGGGATGGGCCATTGTTGGAGGACCTGTCTGGCCCAGCTCACCGAGCAGCAACAGGGATTGTTCCAGCTGCTGTGGGGGAGGGCCCATGAATCTCATTGGTGGCCAGGGACTGGAGGCCAGTGCCAGGGCCTAAAGACTGCTTCACCTGTGGGCAAAGGGGACACAGAAACAGCGAATGCCCCAACAGGATGGAGCACAGAGACCCCACCTGGGAAAGGAGGAAATTGGGAGAATGCCCCCTGTGAAGTTAAGAGGGGGGCTCTGAACTTGTTGGGCCTGTGGGAGCCTGGGCACAGAAAGAGAGAGTTCCCCCATGGGACTCGCAGGGCAGAATCTCCTGCAAACCCAGCAAAAAGGGAAGCTGGGGCAATAGAGCCTGCCCCTCCAGAGTGTGGTCTTAAGGGGAAGGGTGTGTAGTGGGGCAACTGCCCCACTCTGGCATGGAAGGAGTTGGAGCAAGCCAGAGAGGCTGCGCAGAGCCCCAACCAATCATGGAAGGGCTTATTGGGCACCAATAAGGGCCAGGCTGGGCCCTTATAATAAGGCTGCAGGGCAGAGAGGAGGGCAAAAGGGAGAAGAACCTAAGACAGAGCAGGGCTGAGCAGGGTCAGCAGAAGCTGGGAGAGCTCTAGGCCAGTGGTTCTCAAACTGGGTCCGCGAGCTCCATTCAGGTGGTCTGCGGATAGTTCCCTCTAAAGTGTGCGACTAGGCGGCTGCCCACAAAAGAATGAAGGGCCATCCACCTAATTAGTGGAGCCACACAGGTGTGGCTCCACTAATTAGGTGCCTGGACCCTGGAGAAGAGGCATATGTAAGGTGAGGTGGTGGCTTTGGGGGGAATGGGGTAGATGGGAAGGCGCAGAGGGGTTAGAAAAGGGGGTGGGGGGAATTTGGGATGTGCAGGGCTGTGATGGCCAGAGAAAGAGGTGACTTTCCCCAGCTCCAGGACTGCTGTGGTGGGGGAGAGGCCCTCCTCCTTCCCAGCCTCAGCTTGGGGGCTGCGGTGGCAGGGGAGAAAGCACACATCCATCGCATTAAAAAGGTAGACTACTGATTAAAATATGAGTTGTGTGCTTTTATTTGTAAAACCAAAAAAGTTTATTAAGGGTTTTTTTACGTAGCGTTTTTATGCAAAGCGCTTTACAATAGTTAGGTAATGGTACAAACAACATTTGGAAAGATCATTAAGTGGCCCGCCGAGACCCTCAGCAATTTTTAAGTAGTCCATGGAGGGGAAAAAAAAAGTTTGAATACCACTGCTCTAGGCTAATGACTGCCAGACTGGGCCCCTGACACAAAGCGGCAGAGAAGGTGCTGGGGTTATGGGGAAGTGGCACAAGGAAACAGGTGTAATGCCGACAGACCCCAGTCATTGGTGGTCGGGATCGAACCTGAGGCCTCAAGAACTTAGTGCATGAGCTTCTACTGCATGAGCTAAAAGCCAACTGGCTGTTAGCTAAGGCTGTAGAGCAAACTCATTAATATCTCTCTCTAAGTGGTCTCCGTGCCACTAGATGGGACAGAACACCACACCCCGAAGGTGTGTGGGTTACACAGGAGAAGTGGAGGAGGGCAGTAAGGGGCTGCTGCTAGAGGGTCACTGGTCAGGGCCCTGGGTAGCTGGCGGGCCTGGGCCCCCATCCCTTTCCTCCATATTTTCCAGTCATGAGTGGCGAAGCCAGAATCCAGTTTGCCCTTGCAGGAAGGGGCTAGACTGAGGACTGCAGTGAGCCACTGAGGCGAGTGATAGAACCAGAAGCTGCCAGTCCCCCAGAAGGGGGGTGGGGAGAGCCAACAGAGCGGGCACAGCCAGAGGGCAGTGTCGAGAACTGAATGCTGTGGTCCGGGAGTAACGGGGGTCTGACGGTGGAGATCGAGAAATTAAGAGGGCAAGACACCACTAGCAAAGGCATGACACTGAAAGAGTTAATTCCCTAACCAACCAGCAGGAGGTGCCATGGTGGTGAGCACAACCTGTTACAGGCCCCAAAACCTGAGAGAGAGAAAACCAAAGAACCCAGGTACAAACTTCCTGGTGCTTGGAAAATAGTTTCCCTCTCCTCACAGAAACAGCTCCCCTCTGGAAACACATGGATTTACTCTGTTTCTATGGCTGGTTGCACTCCTAGCCCATGTTAAAGGGAATATTTTCAGTGTGTGCATCACCCACCCACATGCTAGATAAGTCTGACTTCTCCTGCCTAACAGGGCTGCTTGTTCTCAAGCAGATGACACGGATGATGCTCCCCCTTACAAAGATGTTTCTGAAAGCTTTTCCCCTGCCTGTGTATTTTTTTTTTTTTAAACTCAATGAGATTAGCCCCCTCAATATCTGCTACTATAACTTTGTCCCTTCTCCCACTCCCCATCTTATTCTCTCTCTGCTTTAATAACTTCCTCATTCATTCTGTCAACTTCGCGGTTCAGTCCCTCACTGTCTCTGTATTGTGTCTGCACCTCCAGTATGCTCTGTGTGTGTGTCTCTCTCTCTCTCTCTATCCCTGCTCAAAGGCTTCTGTGTTCTTTTCTATACTCTTGGGCCTCCCTTTCTGCTTCACAGCTGCTACATAAGCTCCCAGGCTTCTCCTTTTCTCTACTAGACCATTTCTATCTTCTTTGCCATGCTCTGCCCCCCCCCCCCCCTCGTTGCTCCCATCCCTCCTTCTGAGGCATCTTTTGCCCAAGTTTTACTCTTGGGTGCTTTTCCAACTTAAAAGCAAAAATGGTACATGAAAACAAAATAATAACTATTGGGCTAAGGACAGCCTTGGAGAGTAATTTGGAATCCTAGTTTAAAAAAAAAAAAAAAAAAAAGGCTAGCTTCCACATTTATTAAAAATTTGTGCTTTAATTTGGGAGCTGATTGCACTGCTCTTCTGACAGATAAATCATACTATTTAAAAAAAAAAGTATTTTTATTTGGTTTTAGCTTAGTCCCAGTAAATACAAACTTTGTAGATACTGTCTTACAGCATGTCCACTGCCTGTATTGACATGGTCAGTGTCCACAGTAACAGGTATTGGTATGTAAAACTACACTTTAACATACCCAATAAAAGTTTGTGTGGTCTTTGCTCACATTTATTGGCCAAAAAGTTCATTAGTTAAAGTTGACCACTAGTACCTCAGACCTTTCCAGAATGTTAAGTTCACCTGTATTTAAACCTCTGAAAACCAGGACTTTCAGCCTTAAAGCCTGCAGAATACCTACCCCCACAACCTTAGGGTATATCTATATTATAATTGAAGGTGTACCTGCCGCACATTTAGACATACCCAAGCTAGCTTTAACATAACTAGCTCAAGTACCAATAGCAGTGAAGCCGTGGCTGTACAGACTTCAGCGTGGGCTAGCTGACTGAATACATACCCAGGGTCCCAGGTGGGCTTGTACAGCCGTTGCTTAAATGCATGCGGACGTGGCTCCAGTGTTGTTGTTATCTGAGCTAGCTAGATTAAAGCTAGCTCTGGTATGTCTACACATGCTGTAGTCACACTCTGATTGCTATTCAGACATACCCGAATTCTGCCCTCTTTGAGTGATCCTCCAAATTCCTCCTCCCCCACAATAGATATTATCTGCAGTGAACAACAGGTGGCTACACCTGGAATACACTTGACCACTAGCATACTCTGCACAGAGTTTTCAGACGTTGCCACCCCTGTACACTTGAGCACAGGATTTTATCTTGCACATTACCTTCACTTACATCTGAGTGGGCGCTGTGGTGCAGTCTCCCGTAGTGCACCATACAGCTAAAAGTCACCGTGGTGACAGTGCACCATTGTGTGTCTCTCTGCTCAGGCAATCTACATAACACAGAAACTAGGAATCCCTAATAACTGAGATGCAGCTACATCTTGCCTCATAAGGTTTGGCCTCTTGTTCCAACTAATCCCTCTGCCATGCACTACAGCTACATACCACAAATTCATACATTTATTGTAGTTTCTGCACTGCTTGCCTTTGCTATAACAGTCTGTGGAATATTATTTGAGGTTTGCTATGACCATTTTAAAAAGGGTCATGAGACTTAAATGTTTCTAGTGCTTGACATTTTCTTCAAGCCCCTTTTCAAAGCATTTTCAGGGGTGAAATTGCTAAGCGTGAATCTCTGGTTTCTGTAGAGTGAATGGATTATTGTAGAACGCTGAATTTGGAAGCTTTGTTTTTTTTTTTTTCATGAAAAACATAAGTTACAGTTTTGATTGAGCACAGTTTGTTGCCAACTCTTGAGTCCATGAATCTTATGCTAGTCCTTAGAATAGTTTTCCTTATTATGGGTGCATTTCCTGGAATCTTGCATGGTATCTGGCCTTTAGCTGCTATCTGTAATCTGTAGAAAACAAAACTCTTTGGTGGCAGTTAAAAATATTACCTATGTCCAAGATTATTTCTGTCACTGAGTGCCAGCATTTTTTTATTAGAGAACAGTCACCACAATATACGGAGAGAAAGGAGTCATCCAGATGCAGTGCGTGAAGGATCTTGTGATTTTTTTTTTTCCAGGTCCATTTTAAGCACCCTGATCTGAATAATGAAAAACTGAAGGTGTGGGTCAAATATGAGTTGGGTGTAATGTTTGTAAGATATTTTTACATTGAAAAGCGTGCTATAAGGGCTAAGTTATTGGGCCTGTGAGCACATCTGCGTAGGCACAAATATATATGTGGCCAACTAACTGTACACTCATAGAGCCAAATATGAAGTAACTTCACTTACACCAGTGTAACTGAGAGCAGAAATTTTTGGAAATAATCCCCTAGACTATAACAGATAAGCGGACAGGTAGGAAAATACCATATATTCTCATATTCTAAGGGTGCGTCTACAGTACAAAATTAATTTGAAATTATTCTATTATACATTCAGTGTTGTATATCCCCACTAAAGCGTGTGAATTCGGCGGAGTGCGTCCACAGTACCGAGGCTAGCATTGAATGTCGGAGCAGTGCACTGTGGGTAGCTATCCCACAGTTCCTGCAGTCCCCACCGCCCATTGCAATTCTGGGTTAAGCGCCCCATGTATGATGGGGCAAAAACATTCTTGTGGGTGTTTCTGGGTGTGTGTCATCACTCGCTCCTCCCTCCGTGAAAGCTATGGCAGACGCCATACTGCCAGCAGAAGGTGCAGTATGGTGCACTGCCTGTCTCCTGGTACTATGAATCCACCTCGCATGTCCTCTCGTCTTTCTATCTACTCTTTTATCTAACCATTTTGGCCATCGTGAACACCTTCCGCCGCAAACTCTGCTCTCCCGCTCTTGCATGCGCTAGCAAATTTCGGTCCAGGTTTCCCATGGAAGCTACAGAAGGCAACCATTTTCTGCTGTTTGTCGGCCATCATGAACTGAGCCGCACAGCTTCCACCGCAAACTCTGCTCTCCCGCTCTTGCAGCTCTAACGAGCTTCCTGCCTCCATGAAAGCTACAGAAGACAACCATTTCCCGCCTTTTATCGGCCATCTTGAACCGAATAGCTCTCCTACGTTTCGTGCCCTTTTTCCAGGATTACCCGTGGAGCCTGCTCAGATTTCCGCTCCCTTTCCCGCACTAGATCCACCATACAGCGCAGAATGTCAGTTTGCTCCCCCATGAGCTTGACCATAGCGTCCTGCCTGCTCTCATCGTGTGTGCCTCCTCTCTTCATGTTCCTGTAATGCTTTACAGGACTCCGCAATTGTTTGCCTCCATGCATTCAGCTGGGCCCTATCAGTGCGGGAGGACTGCATGAGCTCAGCAAACATGTCATCCCGAGTTCATTTTTTCCGCCTTCTAATCTGGACCAGCCTCTGGGACGGAGTAGATGGGGCCGCGTTGAAACAGTTGCACCTGCGAGAGGAGAAAAGGGGAGGGTAGTATTTTAAAAGATACATTTCAGAGAACAAAGGCGACACTCTTTCTCAGTGAAACAGGCAATTCATAGTACACAGCACATGTTCTTTCTGTACAAGTTAGCATTTTGCCGCTTGTACTGAAGTGCCTGCCACTTTGGTGTGAGGAAGCCATCATACACAGCTGGGCAATAGAATTCAGCTTGTAGGCAGTCATGGTAATCCCTAGGGGCACACAGGTTTCTGCTTCTTCCGCATTCATTTCAATCCTTTCAAACTGCCGGACCTGGTGAGCTTGTCATATAAAAGGAGGGCCTCCGGGCTCTCTGGGATGATCGCTTCACACAACACCCCCTTCCTCCCCCCCCACCCACTGTGTGGCTCCGATGAGGCTCTGAGCAGGGATGAGCCCTTTAAACTAAATGCAAACAGCCAAGCGTGGCTGGGTTTCCCCCCGCTCCACACCGCATGGCTCCAATCAGGCTCTCACTCACCAGAAGTATCTTCTCCAGGGTCATGGTCCAGGAGCCCACCTTGGGAGTGGGGGGAGGCTATTGGCTCCAGCATTAAGAATAGTTCCTGGCTAGGGGAGAAAATGGATTCCCCGCTTGCCGCCTATGCACTGTCCTCCTCCTCCTCTTCATCCTCCAATAACTCATCCTCCTCACTCCATGCAACTCCCTCCTTGCAGGTGTCCACGGACAGTGGTGGGGTAGTGGTGGCATCACGCCCCATAATTGCATGCAGCTCATGGTAGAAGCGGAATGTATGGGGCTGTGACCCAGAGCACCCATTCACCTCCTTGGCTTTTTGGTACACTTGCCTGAGCTCCTTGATTTTTGTACAATGCTGCTCTGTGTCCCTGGAGTAGCCTCTTTCCGTCATGGCCCTGGAGACTTAAGCGTATGTATTTGCATTCCTTTTTTTGGAACGTAGTTCTGCCATAACAGATTAGTCTCCCCCACATGCAATGAGATTCAGTACCTCCCATTCGGACCATGCTGGAGCTCGTCTGAGAATCCGGGACTGCGTGATCGCCTGTGATGGTGGACTGTGCTGATGGTCACCTGTGCTGATGGTGACCAAACAGGAAACGAAATTCAAAAGTTCCCGGGGCTTTTCCTGCCTAACTGGCTAGTGTATCGGAGTTGAGTGTTGTCCAGAGCGGTCGCAAGGGAGCATTCTGGGATAGCTCCCGGAGGCCAATAATGTCAAATTGTGTCCACAATAACTTTAACCTGGGATTGCGATCTCAATTTAAGCGCTACTCCACTTGCCAAGGTGGAGTACAGAAATCGGATTAAAGAACCCTTTAAATAGAAAAAAATGGTTTGGTGGTGTGGATGGATTCATTTTTTTTCCAAATTAACTCAGCTAATTCCAAAATAACCGACTAGTGTAGACCAAATCTTTGTTTGTTATAAATTCAAGCTATATTTTCTAAGGGTCATTCCCATTAAATTCAGTTTAAAACAAATCAAACAAACAAAAAACAACCTATTAGAAATCAAATTAAACCCAGAGAGAACAATAGAAAACCACAGAGGAGACTAGGGAGGTTAAGATAAAGGAATATATACTTTCTCAGGATGGGTTAATTTGGGGACATGTCAAACTTCACTATGTCCCCTTAATTGTTTTTGCAAGCATATTTGTGAAGGATACAGATAAGATGCCTAAGATGAATCATTTAATATGGTGATTTAAAAGATGTAAGCTGGTGTTTCAAAATTAAAATCTGTTTAAATTGCATTGAAGATGAACAATATGAAATGCCATCTGATTAAGTTCTAGTGACTCAAACTCGTGTGTGTTTGTGTGTGTGCGCACAAGCGCGTATATGTATTTGGCAACTAGTTTTGTGACTATTTAAATGGCCAGGCATATGCTATGATGGAGAAGTTCATTACCGTCAAGCTTGGATACAGGGAAAGTCTTTCAGCCTAGTGAGGGTGCACCCACAGCTGTGACACTCCTTTCCAAATCAGGCAGCTGTGAATTTGGAGAACCGGCTAAGGTACCAAAGAAGCCCCTTCTTTACTTCAAAGGTGCTAAGAGAAGGCAGCTGACTTTCTAATGAGGCCTGATTAGGCAATTAGGGCAGCTGAGCTGGGCCTCATTCTGAGTCCAAGGGGTTTTTTGAAAAAGACAGGCTTGTGCTTAGAAAAAGGCTACAGAGAAGTTTCTGCAGGCAGTGAGAGGCTTGGCAGAATTCTGGGTTTAGCACCCCAGATAACAAGCTTTGTGTAGTCTTCTTTGCCCAGTTCAAATTGTTTGTTTGGCCTCCTCAAAATATTATGGTAGTTTTAAGTGGGTTGCGATTAGTATTTTTTTATGTAGTTACTTTTGTTGAACAGCACCAATAAATGCATGGTTCTCTTAAGGAGTTCTTTTCTTTCTCCCCTTTCTCTTCCCTCCCTTTCACCCTCCCCCAAAAGAGAAATTATCTTTGGGTAGTTGTTGGGGCTTAAATCCTGGCTGTGCTGTACAAACTAATCCGTGAATATAGCTTGCAAGCTAGCACGGATGCTTTCCAGACAGTGCAAGCCTAAGAAGAGAAGGAGTTTTTGGGGGACAAATTAAAAATGGAAGGAATGAGTGGGGGGGGGGAAGAGTAGCAGATAAACGGGGCAGCACAAGTCTGAATAGGGTAACCCCAAAATTAGAGGAAAGACAGAGAGAGGAAGGAGTAAAGTGCGTGGGTTGGAGAGTTTTGTAGGTGGTCATGTGGTCAGAAAAATACAATAGGTTGGATAGCCTTGAAAATCAGAAAGACAATTAATTGGATTCAAAGATGAATAGGAAGAAAAGGAGACAAATGATGGTCCTACTTCCTGGAATGATCCCACCTGATATTTAGAGAGGAGGGATACCAGATGATTATACAAGAAAGGATGGTAAGAGTCAAGCGGGAAGTGATTGAGGTGTTAAAGATTGAACAGAGCCAAAGTCAAGGAAAGAATGCATTTTGCCAATGCTTCAGAGACCGTGAGGGGCCTGATTCGGATGTCACTCTCATTGATGTAACTCCATTGGCTCTAGTGGAGTTGCTTCCGATTTACACCACTGTAATTGAGAACTGGGGCAGCCCTGGGGAGTTGTGGATGGAAAAATAAAGTCCAAGGTGAAGAATATTGTGACAGATCTTGGCCTGAAAGCAATATAACATTAAAACTGAATGTATATGTTTTCATGTATTAGTCACTCTGTCTTAGCTGATAAGCTGTGGCGTAATGACTAGGAGCTACATGTCTCGATTCTGTGGTGATTGGTGCCGTATAGATACCAGAGAGAGAGATAATGGTTTATGTGTTTAACTCACTGTTGATCAAAACCTTTGCAAAACCAGCGGTCGACATTAATTGGAATCTCTTTTGATGGAGAAAAATGAGTATAAATTTAATCTGTGCTACCATTCTATTTCTGGCAGGGTTTTTTAGCTGTTTGTTAGGTTGCAACTTCATATACCAAAACTAAGTGACTCGGGGTCAAGAATTGCCGCATTTGATTTGGGTTGAAAAGGAATTATTTTTCTGGGTTGCCAATCTCGCAATGTACATTTGTAAAGTGAATGAAATTGGTAACTATGCTATTATTAAACTGTTAAAAAATAAAATGTGATGTTCATTGAGCAAGCTGAGTGTTATTCCATGAACAATACACAGCATGGCTTGGCAAGCCTATATACAGCATTTTTCACTATACTTAATTACATTTTATAATTGAGAACTTTTTTAGCTGTTTGAAATACTCTAGACACATGCATCTTCACTTGTATCCTTAACAAGAACATTGTTGATCCAGAATTCCAGGCCTAATTCTGCTTTAACACCTTCCTAAATCAGGAGTTTTACTGGAGTAAAACTGGTAGTAGTGAGATGAGAATCATGGCTCCTCTATATCTAAGCACTCAACCCATCCTACTAGCAAGATTTCTACCTGATGTTTCCAATGCCTGACCAACATATATATGGTTGCAGTTAATATTAAATGAAGAAATTTGTATTTTCTTTTCTCATTATCTTTGTCCCATAGTTGCAAGGTAGTGTTGGAACTGGGTTCTGTAGCAATTCATCTAAGACCCAGAGTACAGACCTCTTATAGTAATATGTCCAATTTCTCAAAGTGTAAGCAATGGTTGGGAGAAACGGAGGCTCTATTATATTGTAATCTGTTAGTGAATTTGTATTGAATGAGTTGTTTTGGTGACCAGCATCCCAATTTGTTCCCAATCAGCTGGGCTCAATTGACTATGGACATTTAAAAGAAATTATCCTAATTTTCCTTCCCCCATCTGCCAGCATTTTAACCCCAATCCTGCAAAAAGCAACCTGTGGACAGACCCCTTGGTTTGAGGACCGCCCCACTGACTTTAATTGGGCTTCATGTGATTGTGGTGTTCTGCCAACATGATTGAGCTTGGTTTTTATTACTCCACTATACTTGAGTTACCACCTGTTTTTATATTTGCAGAAATATAAATCTTTATTTTATATACTGTATTTAATCTCTGTGTGAATGTCCAATTTGAAAGACGTCTCAAGGATTTTGTATTCCCTTTTTTTCCTAGTTGGTAAACCTGCACCCATTTTAAATGGCAATATCTTCCATAATGGTGTATTTTCAGACAATAATCCCTGAGCTTTCTAGAGGCTACAATTTTAACAGCACTCTTAATAGCTCAGTTATGGACAAATTCAGTTTTCTTGGAGGCAAATGATCAGCTTGTTTAACAGTAAATGTATACAAAATAGTGTGACACCCTGACACCCCACTATTCACCTCTGTCATGTAATTAAGATATGTTTTATACAAAGTATGTCTTGTGAGATATCATTCTAAAAGTCTTGATTTGCTAGACATTAATATCTCATTGGATGGTATGTGCTATCATCGTATGTGAAGTTATGAAATTTGGCTATGTATGTGTTACTGAAACATGTTGAGGTTGAAAACACCCACAAGCAGCATTTCAGGTACAACAATAAAAAGGCCAACAATGTTAATAGTTTATTGAGAAAATGCACAGTAGTACAAGAATTACCCCAGGAACTGTGTACAATAGAAACCTCTCAAGATAGCACTACACAATGGGAACAGTTTGATCCAGGTCACAGCAAAAGACCTGGATCAGAGGTCTTTCCAGCAAGTGGCGAGAAGATATAAAAGGGGGACCATGACATCATGAGGTACCTCACTCTCCCTGCAACAACACACCAGGAAACATCTGAGGGGCAAGGAGTGAACTGTGGGAAGTGATGGTCCCAGGCTAGAAGGATCTTTAGCCTGTGTTTGAAAACATGGAAAAGCCAAGAGTGGTTAAGCACTGGAATACATTGCCTGGGGAGGTTGTGGAATCTCCATCATTGGGGATTTTTAAGAGCAGGTTAGACAAACACCTGTCAGGAATGATCTAGATAATACTTAGTCCTGCTCTGACTGCAGGGGACTGGACTAGGTGACCTCTTGAGGTCCCTTCCAGTTCTGTGATTCTGATTTCCCCAGTCACTATGAGATGGAACACTTACGGGCTTGATCTTGCACATTTGACGTCAATAGGAGTTTTGCTATTGACTTCAGTAGAAGCAGGAACAGCCCCTTACTACTGTTCAAAGAAAAAAATCCCAGTTGTTTCAGTTGAAGCTGTACATAGATCTTGGTGATAGCATTTAAGTTGCACAAAAATCTGAATTCCACTGCACTGTAGCAGGGCTGCCCGGGGGGGGGCAAGTGGGGCAATTTGCCCCAGGCCCTGGGCCCCGCAGAGGCCCCCATGATAGTTTTTCGGGGGAGCAGGGTCCTTCACTCACTCCGGGGGCCCCGGAAAACTCTCACTGGGCCCGGGCCTTCTTCCTCTCCGGGTCTTCGGTGGCAATTCGGCGGCAGGGGCGTCTTTCCGCTCTAGGACCCGCTGCTGAAGTGCCCCGAAGACCTGTGGTGGGGGGTCCTTCCACCCCTGGACCAGCTGCCGAAGTGCCGGGTCTTCAGCGGCGGGAAGACCCCAGACCCCTTGAATCCTCTGGGCAGCCCTGCACTGAATTTACAGCAAATGAGTCAGTATAGCTAATATAGGCATATAAAATTGATCAGAGATGGGCCAAGGAGGCAGTCATAGGAACTGGATTAGGTTAGAGGCTGGATAAAGGTTAGTTTGGATTCTGATTCAATGGCACCATAATATTATCGGATGTTTTGAGTGAGATTTCATCCAAAAGTCATGCACCTTATGAGATCACCTGACCTCATGAAATTTCTACCTTCCTGAATATAAAGAATCTATCTCCTGGGATCAGTAGTTCTCATGAGATTTCAAACATATCCAAACCAGACCTGAAAAATAGGTCCCTTCTACTTCTTTTTCTTTCTGTCTATCCCTTTACACTTCCACCAACCCCACCCACTCTAGTAATTCTGAAGCTGATAGGAGCTGGAGTCAAGGTTCTGCTTTTGTCTTATCTCCAGGACTGATTTTTTTCACTTCATCTGTAATTGGACCCAATGCTCAACTATTATAGAGAGCAGTTTGCTTTGTGATTACTTCTACTTCCTTGCAAACTGTTAGATGTGCTCTCCTACTGAGGGCCGATTAAGTGGTTTGCTCTGTTTGAAACAGGGTGGGGAAAGGTTGTTATTTATTTAAATACTGACAATGAGTGCAATTTATAGAACAATGAGCAAGACAGTCCCAGCACTGGAGAGCTTGCAAGCTATGAAGCAAAAATAAGAACTTGTTTTCACTGAGAGGAAAGGAGAGCCAAACCCTCCTGTGCCGAAGAGCCTGGCATCTTAAAGCCAAAGCACACACCACAAATAAACGCTCATAGCCTGATCTGAAGAGGTTCTGAACATCCACAGGTCCCAGTGAAGTCAATAGGAGCGGCAGGGGCACAGCATCTTTTCAAAGCAGGCCATTAGCTTAAATGAGGGTAAAAGCAGCAGACGCTATAAAGTGCTTTCCAGTTATTTATCTGACAGGTGGTGCCATTGAAATGGTAGAATTAGGGTACTACAAAGGAAATACATTTCAACTAAATTATTGCAGCTGTCCTTTACAGAACTGTGTTTATTCCCCTCTCCCCCTAAACTATTCAGGAGCAAGACCTAGAGGACTAATACTATTCAATATGTTTTTATGAACAAAGGGGATAATGTCCGTCACTCTCCAGCACAGTAACTAGCAGGGGTCTGTAGCCCTATTACCATGGTAAGGACCTCCATAAATGTGCCTAATACTGAGAGAGTTTCCCATGTAAAAGATTCCCCCTGAATAACAAACATTCTTCTCTCCTTTTGTTTTGATGGGTAAACTAATAAGGACAAAATGAACTTTACATCTTCTGCAGGTCTGAGGAAATCCCCAAAATTTGAGCTGTCACTTGCATAATACTCTAATTACTGTAGTTTTATTCTGCAGAGGTATCAGTGTACAGAGCTGGATCTTTATTGACGATGGTTGCTAACATGCTTTGAGTGTAGAATTTATATTGTCTTCAGTAATAGCACCAAGTCACAATATGAACAGTGGATGTAATTTATGTCCCCATTTAGCAGCTAGGTGTATTCTGCTAAAATTATATCAACAGCATTCTACTCTCATTTCTATATGACAGCTATACATTAATAACGCTGTACCAGACACATGATTTTGCCCCTTTCTCATTGAAATGCTGTAAATAAAGAGAGGTTTGCAGGTTTGGTGGATAAAAAGTTACAGTATTAAATGACAGGAAAATCAAAGGAAACAAATTGAGATATCTACTATAGCAATCAATTCACTCCTACACAAGGCTCTCCCTACATCGTGGGGGAAAAAACTGCTGCATGTGAGAGATTACAGAAAACTTGATGAAATATACCAGTAAAAGAAGTTTAAAGCTGCATTCTTAATGCATACACATGACAGTTAATACAGTCTTCTCTGAACAATGCATTGTATAGAAAGATGTGAAGTACATAAGGTACACAAAAGTGTCCAACTTCCTGAGATGCAGATAAGGGATTGGGAGAACAAACATTTGCAAATTCTGAAATAGTTGATGTCTGTATAGTTCACAGCAGTAATATTGTCTAGAACCTAAAAATATGGTGTGTGTTGGAACAGATCCATAAAGATCAATACAAATTATATGTACATAAGGTAAAATAGTATACATATGTAACTGCTGAGTCACATGCTAACATGCATTTAACATCCCCTTTGGTTGCCTCACTGTGCTCTGCCCACTAATCAATTTTCCCCCAATATTTCAAACCTCTGAGCAATGACAAACAGCCCCTATCTATCTATATAAAGCCTTAAAAATGTTTCTCACTTTCCCCCAGATGTAAAGTGTTTCCCCTTAACTTACACTACCCCAAGGCTCCTGACCAGTGCTATTCCATCTCAGACTACACAGGTTTAAATTCTAATATCTTTGTGACATTATTGATATAATCTGGGACCATATAGAACATGGTTGCAACCAAAGTCCTGTAGTGGCACCAAATCTTGTATAAAGGGGGTCAAATGAGATGTCTAAGACAAGATGGTTTGCTGGTTATAATTATGCTGTCTATATGTGTGTATCAATTTTGTGGTTGAAGTTATGAATATTGGCTCTATACTGTCTGTATTTCAAACTTATGCTATGCTTCTGGGAAACATCCCAGACAAGTTGGTGTTAGCTCTGCCTAGCCTGCTGGATGGCCCATTAAGGACCATCAGCTATATAATTGACCCATTGAGAAAAGGCAAATACGCCTTGCAACTCATCAAAGTATGCAGGGACTGGCCCATGTGACTCCAGACTCCATTTTGCTATAATTTTCAACAGTAAGAATAAAGAGGTGTTCTTACACCTGGAAAAGACTATAATAGGCAGATGCCTCGTCTCCATCTTGTCTTCAATTCTGCTTCATACCTCTGGAGGAACTTTGCTACAAACTGAAGCTCTGAACAAAGGACTGATGACCCATCCCAGCTGGGGATGTATTCCAGAGATTTGATTTTGAACCTGCAGTTTATTTCATCACTGCTACAAGCCTGAATCAAGAACTTTGCCATTACTGTATGTAATTGATTCCATTTAACCAATTCTAGCTCTCATCTATATCTTTTTCCTCTTGTGAATAAACCTTTAGATTTTAGATTCTAAAGGACTGGCAACAGCGTGATTTGTGGGTAAGATCTGATTTGTATATTGACCTGGGTCTGGGGCTTGATCCTTTGGGATCAGGAGAACCTTTTTCCTTTTAATGGGGTATTAGTTTTCATAACCATTTGTCCCCATAACAAGTGGCACTGGTGGTGATACTGGGAAACTGGAGTGTCTAAGGGAATTGCTTGTGTGACTTGTGGTTAGCCAGTGGGGTGAGACCAAAGTCCTCTTTGACTGGCTGGTTTGGTTTGCTTTAGAGGTGGAAAAAACCCAGCCTAGGGCTGTAACTGCCCTGTTTTAAGCGATTTGTCCTGAATTGGAACTCTCAGTTGGGTCCCGCCAGAACCGCATTGTTACAATCTTGCAACCCAAATAGACTGAAAATGGCAGGGGCTGTACTCCAGAGGCTCCAAGCCAAGGAGTTTGGTACAGGAGAGAGGACGTGAGTAACCAAAGACTGAGTGCTATCTCACCTATGTGCTGGGCTTCTAGAGCGAGCTGGTTGGGCAGGGGAAAGTAAGACGAATGCTTTAAATGGCCTCAATAAATTATTTCTTCCCAGAGCAGAATGGGAGCACAGGCATCTCCCAGACTGGCATAGATTGGTTGGATATCTCCCAACCTTCACAGCAGGTAAGTGTGATAGTCCTGACATCCAATGGCTATGAAGTCACTTCACATACACTCATTCTAACATACACAAGAGGTGGAAAAGGGTGAGGGGAACTATCTGAAACTGCTGTGAGGCTAGAGGCTACCTGCTGACTTTTGACTACTCCTACCTCCATGTTCCTGTGTTTGCTCCTCTCACGGGGGATGAGAAGGCAGGAGCATTATTGAATTGGTTTCCAGTCTCCCTCTCCCCACACCTTCCCAGTCTGTCTTACTGGGACCAGGAAAATGTCCTTAGCAGTCCTCTTACCCTCTGGAGCTGTCTGTCCTCTTTTTTGCCACAGTGACCTATGTTTTAGTAGGGTTCCTTTGTCTGCTGTCTTGAGCATGAACAGGGAGAGGAAAGAGGCCTCCTAAGGAAAGCAGGTCTCCGTGTTCTACTCACACAATGGCTGCTTCACTGAGAGTGTGTGGAGGAAGGAGGGGAGCCTAACTGCAGGGAGGCGAGGAGAAAGGGGCAAGAGGCAGCCTGCAATTAAAAACTGACCATTATACATCAGAATGAGACCTAGAAGCAGGGACTCTTCCTGCTAGCACATCCCACTGGAGTTCGAGCCTCACTGTGGGATGAGGCACCCTTCTTCCGCTCTTAAAAAATAATTTCAGACTGAGTATTTCACTAGTGTTTACTCACAGACCCTTTTAACCTTGGACCAAAATTTGGTACAAGAGGTGAATATAGCTGGACCCCTTGGTAATAGTGACTATAATATAATTAAATTTAAACATCCCTTTGGCGGGGAAAACACTACTGCAGCATTTAATTTCAGAAAGGGACCACACATAAATGTGGAAGTTAGTTAAACAGAAATTAAAAGGTACAGCGCCAAAAGTGAAATCCCTGCAAGCTTCATGGAAACTTTTAACACCATAATAGAGGCTCAACTTAAATGTATACCCCAAATTAAAAAAAAACATAGAGAACCAAAAAAAGTGCCACCGTGGCTAAACAAAAAGGTAAAAGAAGCAGTGAGAGACAAAAAGGCATCCTTTAAAAAGTGGAAGTTAAATCCTAGTGAGGAAAATAGAAAGGAGCATAAATTCTGGTAAATGAAGTTTAAAAATATAATTAGGAAAGCCCAAAAAGAACTTGAAGAACAGCTAGCCATAGACTCAAAAAGTAATAGCAAAAAAATATTTAAGTACATCAGCAGCATAAAGCCTGCTAAACAACCAGTGGGGCCACTGGATGATCGAGATGCTAAAGGAGCACTCAAGGACGATAAGTCCATCATGGAGAAACTTAATGAATTCTTTGCATCGGTCTTCACGGCTGAGGATGTGAGGGAAATTCCCAAACCTGAGCCATTCTTTTTAGGCAACAAATCTGAGGAACTGTCCCAGATTGAGGTGTCATTAGATTTTGGAACAAATTGATAAACTAAACAATAATAAGTCACCAGAACCAGATGGGTGTTCACCCAAGAGTTCTGAAGGAACTCAAATGTGAAATTGCAGAACTACTAACTAATTTGTAACCTATCATTTAAATCAGTTTCTGTACCAAATGACTGGAGGATAGTTAATTTGATGCCGATTTTTAAAAAGGGGTCTTGAGGTAATCCAGGCAATTACAGGCCGGTAAATCAGACTTCAGTACTAGGGAAACTGGTTGAAACTATAGTAAAGAACAAAATTGTCAGACACATAGATGAACATAATTTGTTGGGGAATAGTCGACATGGTTTTTGTAAAGGGAAATCATGCCTCACCAATCTACTAGAATTCTTTGAGAGGGTCAACAAACATGTGGAAAAGGGTGACCCAGTGGCCTTTCAGAAAGGCTTTGAAAAGGTACTTCACCAATGGCTCTTAAGAAAAGTAAGCTGTCATGGGATAAGAGGGCAGGTCCTCTCATGGATCAGTAACTGGTTAAATGACAGGAAACAACGGGTAGGAATATATGGTCAGTTTTCAGAATGGAGAGAGGTAAATAGTGGTGTCCCCCAGGGGTCTGTACTGGGACCAGTCCTAGTCAACATAGAATCATAGAACTGGAAGGGACCTCAAGAAGTCATCTAGTCCAGTCCCCTGCACTTGTGACAGGACATATTCATAAATGATATGGAAAAAGAGTTAAACAGTGAGGTGGCAAAATTGGCAGATGATACAAAGCTACTCAAGATTGTTAAGTCCCAGGCACACTGCAAAGAACTACAAAAGGATCTCTCAAAACTGGGTAATTGGGCAACAAAATGGCAGATGAAATTCAATGTTGATAAATGCAAAGTAATGAAGTTGGAAAACATAATCCCAACTATACATGTAAAATAATGGGGTCTATAATAGCTGTTACAACTGAAGGAAGAGATCTTGGAGTCATTGTGGATAGGAATTATTAGCCAGGATGGGTAGGGATGGTACCCCTAGCCTCTGTTTGGAGGTGGGAATCGAACCCAATATTTTCAGTTTTTATTACTTTAAACTCTCTTTTTAAACTCAGATCTTTTCCACTTGAAGTTAACACATCAGGCATGGAAAAAGAAATAAAGAACAATGTAATATTCTTATTATTTATTTTTTATACAGTACCACATAGATGAATGGCATTTTGCGGATAAGTGAAATTACAGATTCCTTCCTCAGGAAGATTAGTCTTCCAAATCCAGCTTGCCTTACTCATGCTATTAGTTGTAATGACCTTAGTGGATCTAAAGCCCTCAAGATTTGCCTCTTAATGTTTTACAATCAGAAATGAGAGACAGCAACCTTCACTTACAACCAGCCCACCCTATCTACCTGAGTCTGACACACGTTTTTACGAAATCACTTATGCAGAGCAAAACTGACTAGATTATCACAATGCTCACTTCTGATCTTAAAATCTATGAAAAGATAAATGTTTCCGTTGGTTAGAACTACAATAAAATATTGTATCAACGTAGTATTATACACCTCCTTTCACTGGCTTTAGTTTAACCATCCAGGCTCAGAGTCCTCTGGAAGCTAACTGTCCTTTTTTTGAAATTGTGTGGATGTCTATGGTTTTTAAATCACATTTCTTGAAAATCAAACACCGTTTATTATTAGCCTGAAAAATTTCAATTTCATGTTTGATAAAGGCTGTATTGTAATAGACCAATTGACCCTATTTCTAGTTTTAATTGGGGATCAAGAAAAGCTAGGCTTTTGTATCCCCTTATGGTTAGTTATTTTTCCCACACCTATGTCCTCATAACAGGAACATTGAAAGTCTTTCCTTATGTTAAGGCAGGACTTTTCAGCCATGCTGCTTTAAATTCTGTCTGATCCTGAATGAAATAGTCCCAGCTCAAACTTTTGTAACACTCTTCTTTATCAACTGTGAATTGTGTGTTCTAAATTGAAACACTCTGTTATCTGTGGCAGATGATTTGGAAAAAAAAAAAAAACAACTTACGGAAAGTCCCTAGCAACTTCTTCCCTTTCTACACTTTACTCTAAGTACCATAAATGGTACTTTCCATTTTCAAAAATAAACTGGTGATTCATTATAATCACATTAGGAAGCCAGGCTACCAGAGATTTTATTATTTGATAACCTAACCTTGCATCCTACCTATCAGCATGAGTCACCATTTTCTTTTGCTTCTCTCCTACTCTTTCATAACTCAACTGCAGGTTTCTGGATATTATTATTGTATAAGTAGTCATCTTCTGTGGGCTGCTATTTTTCCTTTTTCTTTAAGAAAACTCTTTTGAGTTTCTAGTTCTAAATCCAAGAATTTAATGAAGGGCCAAATTCAGAATTCACAAGTACACATAAAGTAATCACAATTTGTCCTAAGTAGTCCTCTTCTCTAGGTCAGCCTTTTCCCCTCTTTTAGGCCCTGATTCTGGAAAGCATCCCTATTCAGGAAAGTATGTAAGCATGCATTTAAGTGCTTTTCTGCACAGGGCTGGATTTTAGCACATGCTTAAGTGCTTTTGTGAATCAGGATCTTTATATGATCAACTTTACTCAGTTGTTTGAGTTTTTTTTCTCTTGCCCTTCTATTTGTTTTGCTCTGACGTGTTCCTTTCTTAGCAGTTATTTGTTTGAAGACATAATCAAATATTAATAAATTATTCTCCCTCCCCGCCCCCAGCTCTGGATTACGTTTGTTTCTTTTGTTCTTGCTATTTCTGCATATCTCACATGGCCATGTAGTTTTTGCTACTTTTTTTCTAGATCATTGCCTGATATAAAATTTCAGTGTGATATTTGCAGTGTCTAGTGTGTTTGCAAATTCAATAAAATCCTAAAACTAAAACATGATCCAGAATTCATTATGTTCTGGTTTTATCATTATCTTTTCTTCTTCCTTTAAAAAAAAATACGAACAGGGTACTTGTACATAGTATTAGAATGTTCTCTGGCATAGTGCTAACAAAATGAATATTGACAGAGCAAGATAATATTCCACACAGGCTTTTCCTTTCTCTTCTTTTTCCTCCCTCCTTCTTTCAAGTGGCTCTTCTACAATGGCTTAGAAATCTCACAGAAATTAATGCTCATTACATGAAATCAAAAGAGACAGGCCAATATACAAAAGTCCCCCCTGGGTAGTGTAAATCGAACAAGCTCATCTCAGTAATAGGAGGTAAGGAGAGAGTGAGGCAAAGATGTGATTGTTTATATTCTTGTTCCCCCAAAAGAGGCAGACACAAGTTGTCGTGATATTGACACATTTTATTTTCAGAAAGACAATACTCATGCATGAACACCAGATTTGGAATCCAGTGGGTAACTTCCAAAAGTTTACTTTACTTTAGAACCCACACTGACCCTACCAATCAAATTAAGAGCAGCATTCCTGTGAATCCGCTCTCGCTCGCACACAGTACTTTTCATTACTGACTCTTTGCAGTCTCATCAAAAGCAGAAGGAACAAAAAAAAAAGTTTAAACTCTAGACGTCGTGAAAATATAATTGTGGTTGATCTAATGTGTGTTCTAAAGTTTGTCTTAGGGTTAGAGAAGAGGACTGACAGTAAGGCCTGCTGGGTTATATTCTCAGCTTTGCCACAGACTCATTGTGTGAACATGGGGAACTCACTTAAATTCACAGCCTAAAGATTTGTTATAGAAACACATATCTACCTCATCAGGCTGCTGCGAGGCTTCATTAGCTAATGTCTGTAAAGTTATTTTGATACTAGCATAATGCTAGTCCTTCCCCCAGTTGCTGTTGCCTGCATTCCCCTGGCAGCTACTAGCTTTCATGGCCTAACATCAGATCTGCTGGCCACAGCAGCCACTCCTCCGCAGTTTCTCTGGGACTCTCGTACGCCCATACTAGGGCTTTGGCTGGTTAATTTATGCAAAAAGAGCAAGGAAAATACATTTTCATTAGTCTCTGAGAGTTCACATAGATCTACCTTAAATTAATTAAAAGACCTGAAAGTAGCATTGGTCACCAATAAGGGGCTGGATGCTGTGTGAGATCATTCTGAAATAATGTATTGACCAAAAGAAAACCAGATTAAATATTAATATTTTACTATTCATGAAAATTGAACTGGGGGAAAAAATGGACAGGCTGCTAGCTCAAAAATGCTTTCTCGTTAAGGCGAGATCAAAGGGGACTATTTTTATGCTACCAATCCCTTGGTTAATATAAAAATATGTAACCTTTAAGAATTACAGTTCATATCTGTACTTAAGGTGTTTGAGCTAAGAATTCAGGCCTATAGGTTATACTGTGGTCTCTCTGCATCTCCACAAAGTCTGAAAAACAATTGAAGAGTCTGCAAGAGTTTGTTGTATTTTGGCTTGCTGTTATACATATGTTGGATATTTTGAACGAACTCACTGAAATGTTTAGGCCAATACTTTAACAATATGGTTTTAAAGCTGAATGGTGTTTTCTGCCTACAGATGATACAATTTGATGGATGTACGGAGTATTTCGGACAGCATCCATCTTTATTGCATGTATATCAGCTATCCCACAGAAGGTTCAACTACTGCCAAACCCAAAGTTACCCTCTGGCCCATGGGAAGATCCAGAATATGATTTTTTTTGTATATGTATCATATTTAGATTTGCGGTTGAGACTCAGTTTCTTGATAGTGTTCCTGAGAACACTATGGAAATTTGTACAAAAAGCTTGGTAGTTCTGATAAGCATACAGAATTTCAGATGCTTATCCAAATCCCTGAAACAAATCTCTTCCAGTCATTCCTTTTGATTCCTCATAGCTACCTACTCTAGCTTGACTCCTTCCTGGTGCTGCCCTAGAACACCCACATCCTCACCCTATCAGTTATCTAGCATCCCCTTTTTTTACTGGCAAGCTTCTCTGCCTTTAACAAATATTGTGAAGTTCATTTGTCTCTACTGGACCCCAGGTGTCCACACTCAGGTCTGGCATGCAGTAGCATAGTGTGAGGTGGTAAGTCAGGCTCCACAGTGTGCCAGCTTTCATCAGAATTTAAGATGGTGTCCTTGGGGCCAGTAGAAATGTAGCCAAGCTAAACAATATACCTGTGAAGATGGGAGAGTCATCTGAAGCCTGGTGGAGTGGCAGAAAGTTAGGGCAGAAGAGAGAGAGATTGAACAGGGCAGGTAAGTGCAAGAAAGTGAACTAGGTGACTGTTAGGAGAACATGCAGGTGGGGGGAGGCTAAGAGGGGGTCATATAGGGAAACTTTGGGTTTGGGGAATCCATCTGCAGGAAATAATTTGAATGAAAGCCAGAGGCAGGTGTTAGCAGAATAGAGGGTCATGGAAACTCAGGAAGCTAGTGGAAGCTCTTGGGAGGCCTCAGAGAAGGAACCAGAATGGCCTGGGTCTGATTTTAAAAAGATATATTCACTTTATTTATTGGCAGTCAAGGAATCCAATTCATAAAAACATTCTTTCAATTAAGGGAGCTTCTCTGCTCTTCACATCCTCTAGCATCCCTACAATCAGACAGCTCATTTGAGACCTGCTGCTTGAAATTCTGTTGTCTGTTTATAGCCCAATTCCAGCTGCATATACAGTGACTGACATTAAGAAATCAACATATACTATCTGTTACCAGAGTTTTCCCTATACTGTACTTAAAATAGGAAGTAAGTACACTGACTGTGCTAGGAACATAGGAATTGCTGCACCGGATCAGATGTGAGGTCCATCTAGTCCAGTATCTGGTCCCTGACACTGGCCAGTACCATGTGTTTCAGAGAAAGGAAGAACACAGCCCTAGACAGATATGGGGTAATTTCCCCCACACACACACATTAAGTCTGACACAGTCTCTTTTAGTTAGAGATTGGTATAAACCCTGAATCATGAGGTTTAACATCACTTCCACAATTTTTTATCATTGATTATGACAACTCTTGATATTCTTGTTACCCATATAACTGTCCAGTCTCTTTTTGAATCATGCTAAGTTTGTGGCCTCAACAACTTCCTGTGGTAATGAGTCCCACAATTCAATCACATAGTGTGTGAAAAAGTATTTCCTGTTGTCAATTTTGAATTTCCCATCTTTTAATTTTATTGAATGTCCCTTTGTTCTGTGATGAGTCAGGGAGAACAGAAGTTTCTGATTTACCTTCTTTACATCATTCATTATTTTATGCATTTGACCTCTTGTTAGTCCCCTTTCTGAAGTACACAATTCCAGTCTTTTCAGTCTCTTTTTGTATGGTTTTCCAGGCCATTTTTCCTGCCCTTCTTTGAACCCTCTCTAGTACTGCAGTATCCTTTTTCAGATGACCAGTACTGCACACAGTATCCATGCCACACCATGGTTTTATAGTATTTCCATACTATTCATCATCCCTTTCCTTATGCAATTTAATATCTTCTTTGAATTTTTGATTGCAGCTGCACATTGAACAGAGGTCTTCACTGAGCTGTCTCCAGGTCTCTTTCTTGAGTTGATACAGTTAATTTAGAACTATGTTAGGTGTACAAATAGCTTAATTTTTTTTCTTCCAATGTGCATTACTTTGCATTTATCACAATACATTTCATTTCCCCACATTTTCCCCATTCATCTAGCTTGTTTACATCTCTCTGAAGTTCCTGGTAGGACTCTCTGGTCTTGACTAGCCTGAATAACTATCTCATCTGCAAATTTTGCTGTCTCATTGTTCATTTTGCTCTCCAGACCAATAATAAATATATTAAACACAGGACCCATTATAGCATCTTGAGGCACCCCTCTGTTAATCTTTAGATATGATGAAAATTGACCTTTTAATTCTACTTTTTGCTTTCTGTCTCTTAGACAGTTTCTGACCCATAATAATTCTTGGACTCTCACCCTGTAACTATTTAATTTCTTTAGAAGCCTTTTGAAAAACTAAATAAATTATGTCAACTGGCTCTCCTTTACCCACTACTTTATTGACATGTTGAAAGAATTGTAAGAGATTAGTGACACACAAGTTTCCTTTGCAGAATCTGTGCTGGTTAGTCTCTAGCACATCATGATCTTCCAGGTGTATGTTTATTCTGGTTTTAATTATCATTTCAATCAATTTGCCAGATACAAGGCCCACTGGAGAATTCTTCTAGTTAGAATTCTTCTGTAGACCTAGCTACTGCCTCTTGGAGAGGTGAATTACATACATCGATGGAAAAACCCTTCCGTCAATGTAGGAAGCATCTACGCTACAGCAGCGCAACTATAGAGTAGACATACCCTTAGTGGCTCAGCTACTGATACTTCTTGAATTCGCTCCTATGTGTTACTTCAGACTATGTTGAGAATAGTCCCTCCTCTTGTATGCTCTAGAATTAGTTGCTTCAAGAAGCAATACTTAAATTATCAAGAAATTGTTTCCCTAATCTCTGTCCCCTTGTGCCATTTGACCAGTTTATATACAAGTAGCTGAAGTCCACCATTATCACCATTTTGTTAGATTTTTTTGCCTCTTTGCTTGTTCTCTGTCTCTCTCGACTCTCTTTGTTTCCTTTTCTTGACCTTGAGACAGGTAGTATAGCCCTACTAATATATTTACATTCTTACAGTTTGGGATTTGTATTCATATAGATTCAGCTGTGTGGTCCTCTTCAATCAGAATTTTTATCTCACTAAAGTCTATGGAATCTTGCTACTCCCTGACCTCTTTGGCCCACTCTGTCTTTCCTCTTTGTAACCGAGTATTACAGTATCCCATTGTTTTATGTCATTACACCAAGTTTCTGTAATGATAATTATTTCAAGGTCTTTGGGTATTATGTAAGGGGAAAACAGATCCCCTAATTTAAGAACAAATATTTTGGAAAGTGTTAATATCCACCGAGCTGTTGGTGGCTGAGACCTACTACATTGTACAATGGATATTTCAAGTGAATGAGACTACTGAACCACTTGAATTAAATCAGCCATTCAGATAGGTGGATGTTTTGATAGTCACTCTCTCTAATTTGAACACTTTATGAAACTCATCAAGATGTTTATGGAGGTTTTTTTTTCATAGGCAGACATTTTTGGGGCATCCGTATATAGCTTGGGCAATAGTCAGCCTTGGACATCCATTTGAGAGATTGTGTTGATAAAGTTTGCAGTGAATATTTGTGATAAAACAAGTCATTTTATTATCCACAGGCAGTTTGGTTTTTTACTACTTTCTCATCTTTAGCAGAAATCAATTTGGCTCTATTTCACATCAATAGAACATCTAGTTGAACCCCTGAGGTGGGTATATAAAGGGTATCTGATTTTTTCATTAATGCAAAGCTATTAAAGTCATAAATAGGGTTTAACAGCATTCAAAATCCTTTGCAGAAGAAATTCTCTGTGAGCTGGTAAAGCAGTACACACAATAAAAGGGCAATTTCCCATTAAATTTGGCATTTAAAGATGAGAGGTTATCAGAGGACTGTAGCATTGAAAAAATTATGGTCAAAAGATATGACAATCCCACAATAGTTATCCGATCTAATGAAGTAATCCCTAATGAAGGGAGCTGGTCCAGGCTCATAATACTAATTTCAATTCTACTGGTAGATGTAAGGTATGTATTTCTATTCTTTGTCGATAGATGTCTGATAATTCACAACAGATTAGAATTATTTAAATTGCCATGGGGAAAGCCTAGGATGTTCCAGCTGCAGAAATCAAACATATGTGAAAAGAAATTTGTTAAATTAAAAGCACTCCAAACCCAGACATGTTGGGCTTTTCCCACAATCATTACTCAGGCAAAACTTTCATTGACTTCACAGGGTGAATTGTTATGAGCAAAGAATGCAGAGCCAGAGCGTTTAAAATTATTCTGTGATTTGAAATATTTTTAGATTATACAACTTCCTATCCTTCCACCATGATAAAGATGTCTAAGCACCATGCATATGTAATAAAGATATATAGGGGCAGATCAAGTGAGCTATGCTGATTAACATCAGCTGAAGATCTGGTCCACAGTGGATAGAGAGAATGTCGAAAATAGATCATTACTGTTGGATGTAAATGCCATTCATTAATCTTAGTACTGATTTTAATTCTTGAATTGAAGCCATTATTTATTATTATAGTCTCTAAATTCCTGATTTTACAAAATTAATTAATTTGGGATAACTACTTTTATTTCTGGGCTTTGAGGTCGTTGAATTCAGGCATAAGTTTTAACTTAATTGTACATAACCATATTATAAACCAGGAACAAAAATATCAATGAAAAAATCTAAGTAGTAATCTGAGCGTTACACATTCTGGTGAAATTTAAAGCACCCCAAATCTATACTTTCAAACAATATAGCACTGCTTTAGCTCCAGAATTCAGAATCTTATGACATTTGAGACTAAAGTTCTTTTTAGAAATGGATGAGACAAGGATAAAGGACAGAAATTCCACATGAAAAGCTTTTATTTTAATTTAGACCCAATACCCATTGCAGTTAATAGAAAGCTTCCTATTTGGATCAGACTCCTAAAGCTTTTAAAAAGTCTTAAAGGTTTAGAAGATCCCCTCCAACCCCATCCCAATGTTTCTTGGTTTTCTGAGCATTAGATCCTTTTGTTATTCATCTAGGTTTTTTTCCGGCAAAATAGAATATAGATTTTCATGGCATGACATCACAAAACACTTTGGATTTGAAGATGTCTATGAAGTAGACCATGCAATGTCCTAGACTTCAATAAACTAGTTATTAACTATAGTGAACATTTGATGTACAGACTTATAGTCTATTACACTATCATGATGGATGTGGGGTTGATTAATTCCATTTATACAAATTGACAAGTCATGAGAAGAATTGGTGTTTCTTAATCCTAAATACCTAAGAGTTACTTGTGCCAGCTGGCTGATATATTAGAAACTGACCACATCTTCTTAATTGTTTTCATTCTGAATTATGGGTGGGAGAGGGGGGTGAGAGTGCGGGGAATGGAGGCTGGCTAGAGGAAGCTGGCTCAGAATTTGCATTTTCACAGTTCTTACTTTTGAGTACACAACTTTCTCCTGTAGAGGTTTTCAAAGCATGATCTGTAGACCATTTGTGCTCCATGGAATATTGCTGATGGTCCACAGAGAATTGGCTTGCCACATGTTCTTCTCCTTTTTTTTCTAGCTCCTTTATCACAATCAAAGAAATTAAAATCTTATATCCTTTCCTAATATTAATTTTCCATGTATGCAATTAGTTCTCATTGCCATAGGGATGTTATATAATCACAAATGAGAGAGAGAGAGGAGGTGTCTCCTCAATTGTGAATGGAAGGGGAAGTGGTCTGGACAACTGTGAATGGTGGGGAAATGACCTAGAATATATGTTTCTGTTAAGATGTGATGTACACCAGGAAAAATGTTGACAATGCTTGTTTTACTGTAGGTGAGAAAATAACACAGCAAACAAGAAAGCTCCAGTCACAGGCACCAAAGGCACAATCCTGGAAGTTTTGCCATTAACTTTGGTAGTAGCAGAAATAGGTCTAAGTTTTGTAGACCAACACATTTATGCTCCATAACTTAACTAGCATTGTTCAATTTATTCTTTTGATGTTCTGTTATAAAAATACACCTACCTGCTACATTCTGCCCTTAACACTGTCAGCTCTTCGGGGCAGGGACTGCCTTTTATCTTAGTACAGCTCCCAGCAGAGTGGAGTCCTGATTCACTTCAGGTTCTCCAGAAATTGCTGTAATAATTGTGATAAAATGAAGCAAAATTAATGAGGTGAGAAATGAGGGGGACTGGGTTTTATAAACAGAAAGTTACTTGTCCTACATTGTTGCCCTACATGTAACCCTACAAAGGAGGGAGCTATTCTACCCTGTTGCCATCTACGTAGCGCCCAGGCATGTTATTGAATTAAGGATAGATTTTCAAATGCACAACGGGTAGTCACTAGTCAGGCACTCAACTCCCGCTGGGAGTCAATGGGAGTTAAATTCTTAACTCCCAATTGTACCTTTGCAAAATCTCTCCCACAGAAGTAATTTATATATGTGTAAATTATCCATTATTCTAATTCTGTAGCATTTTTCGTACACTGGAATTTGGCTGATGATATTTCCTTGTTTCCTCATTAAATTTAGTAGGTGATTTACAGGACTAAGTATAAACTTAGTAAGGATTCTTTGGAACTTGGCAGACTATTTAGCAATGCCAGCCATGATTGATTAGCTTGACTGTTTCTGAAAGAATGCTTGAAACTAGACTCAGTTGAACTTTGCACTTATGTCATACGCAAGCAACCTATTTTTCACTGCTTAGAGAGCAAAGGATACCACAATATTCAATCTGTCCCTTTTTGATATAGTTGCTTGCAGGGGAGGGATAGTTCAGTGGTTTGAGCATTGGCCTGCTAAACCCAGCGTTGTGAGTTCAATCCTTGAGGGGACCATTTAGGGATCTAGGACAAAAATCTGTCTGGGAATGGGTCCTGCTTTGAGCAGGGGGTTGGACTAGATGACCTCTAGTCCCTTCCATCCCTGATATTCTATGATACCAATAAGACATTTGTGGGCAATGAGTAGACTCTCACCTCGTTAGGGGATAAGCTTGCAAACCCTACTCTCTTGGAGGTAAAGGATTCCAGGCCTAGGACCTAATGATACAATAAATAAATAGATTATCTGGAAATCAGTTACCTACCTAACTCTGGCCTTTCACCACCACTATAATAGCATTAAAGAAAACAAAGTCCACCGACAGAAGATAAAGCAACATCTTTGAAAAGAGAGGGAGCTTCTTATTTACACTCTGAACATTGTCTGTCTGTCTTTCTGTAAAAGACTTTAATCTTTAATCTTGTGGACTCTTATGTTAATCCATTTTGAGTTCAAAACAAACAGGAAGCATATTTCGCAGAGGGAGGAACAGTATCACAGCTGTACCTATGCATATCCAACATAGAGCAGCTGTTCAGCAAAGGAGCCACTTGTGTTCCTGCTGCCACAGAAATGTCTCTTCTCTCTCAGCCTCCATGTGTTGTATGTAGATATTGTTTCAAAATTAACGCAGATCCAGCACAATGCAACGTTGAATGAACACGCATTTTGGGTGCAACCGATAATACATGTCACCTTGTTGGAATTAGAAATGTACTTATCTGAAATACTGATTGTGGCCACTCTGCATGAGAATGGGCAAAGTTGTCCACTTTCCTTCTGTTTGCTACTCTGCCACATTGTTGCTATTTGGTGAAATGGCTAATTGTGCAGTAGGAGAACTGATTGTAGTGCAACTCCTTCCAATCCTCTTCAGAAACTCTCCTTTTACAGAAAATTATCGACCCCACATCTGGCTGTTGATATTTAATGAACTGTTTCCTCTTCCCGTCTGCCACCACAGCATTTTCTACTCTAAAGCTAGTTTTTCCATTCTGATCCCTGGTATTCTGAGGCAGAATATCACTGCAACATGAATCCTAATTAAAGCTGGGAAGTCATGCTTTCTTTATTTATATCTTAATTCTTCTTACGGCAACACATGGCTAGAATTAAATGGTGCTGTCAAATAGTGAAGCTAGTGTTTGATGGCTTTTAATATTGTTGCCCATATCAAAGGAATAAATACACACAATCAATATTACCTAATCTTAACTCTGTAGTAATTATTTCAATAAAGTGGTATTCATTCTGTCAAGTATCAATAAGGCCTCTTGATAGCAACTAAGAAGTCTATTTGCTGGTAATAAACCACCTTCAGTGGGGGCTTTGGAAGGAATAGCAGCAGCAGCAGCAGCAACAACTCCGTGAGTAGTTTATAAAACTTTTCAATGTGTAATGATAATAAAATCACAGATTAAAGAAAACAAGAAGAAGCAGCAGCAATTCAGACCAAGAGACTATATATAATAAAGATCAGCAAGCCTGCCAACAGAAAATACCTGTGGGCACCTTCCAAATCACCCACCCCATCCTCTCAGTACTTCAAACAAGATGGTTTGATGTAATTCCCAAAACAACAGCTCTTCCAGGGATGACAAGGCAATCTAATATTCCCCATTTCTTAACACTCCTGACGTTCAAGGAATGATGACAACTCAAACAGAATGCCTAAGGCTGGTTGACAAGGAGGATTCAAGTAAAGCAGTTACCAAGCTTTCTTCCCCATCCCAACGCTGCATTGTAAATCTTTAGTTTCAGAGTTGGCTTCTGATCTCACTTACACCAGGTCAACACCAGTATAATTCCACTGACGTTGACAGAGTTATTCCAGATTTACACTGGTGAAGAGGGAGCAGAATCAGGCTCTCATTATTCACGGCTGACTTGTTCATTGTGCAGAACTGCTGAGAATAGGTATGCTATGCTTCCTCACACTCAGACTAATATACAATAATAATACCGGTGACATCATAAGCTTTATCAACACGTCTCTCTTTTATATAGGAATCATCAGTTTAAAATGCTTGAATTTCCTCCTGATTTCAAAAAACATTTATGAAGACCAATTAAAAGGGTCAGCAGTGTGATGCTATCAGAATATCTATCATCTTGTCACAGACCTCTCCTCAGAGTGCCTGCAGTGTTCTTCCTTGTATCAAAGGAGCTGTGCTTAATATTTTCTTATGTTTGCAATCTTGTTTCACAAAAGTCAGTTGATTAATTTGGTTATACTCAGAACTGGTTTTGATAGGTGAGATCAGCTACAGGAATACACAATTCCAAATTACATATCAGTGGCAAGGAAACTTTCGTCTCATCCTGGATTGTTAGTGTTAAGTGTATGTTGTTCCTCATCTACCCACCTACCACCACCCCCACAAAAAGAGAGCTGGATTTTTCTACATTACCTCTATGTCTGCTAGGATCACTGCCGCTACTATCCATCTCTCTTTCTCTCTGCCTATGAGAGGAGTGTCAAACTTATTTTTGGCAGATGGCCAAATTACATTTTTCATTGTGATACATGGCCAAAGTATAAATTTAAGACTGCATACTTGCCTCGATCCACCGAGGAATGCCCTGTGATGCCAATGAGGGGTTTGCACAAATATCAAGGACAGAATGTGACTTTAAGATAGTAACTACACTTTTAGTTTATTTATGATTTATTAAGCACCTCATTGTCACATTCAGCTGGAAAACATATTCCTCTATAAGGTCACCACTATTTCCCTTCCTTCCTTTCTGTGTTTCTCTTCAATTTCTCTGACTTCACGTCTTGTTTTTTCTTCCCTACGTATTGTCTTCCCTGCTGTAATTTCCAATTGCTCCCATCTCTGAGTTTTACTCCTTTTCTACCCGCTAAACTGACAAGCAATGAAATAGTTAATGCTTCCATTTAAAGAGGTGGTGGTTGGCTTCAGAATCAACACTCCAGCTTGATTGATGGAGCTGAGGGGTGCAGCAGGGTTGGTTCATGTCTCTCAGAGCCATTGTTTCAGGCTCTCTTTAGGCTCAAGAAGACAACACTGAATTAGTGAACACTTTCTTCTCACTTGGAAGTTAGGTTCACAGCCAGAAAATCCCAAAAACTTTATTTATTTATTTATTCATTTGAAATGACTGCTTAGATTCTGAAGAATCTGCATCTCTCTGGGCCACCTAAATGCATCAAATGGACTGGATGCAGCATTCAGGCTGGGCATATAACATCACTGATCCATGATATTTTGACAGCATCTATTAAGTAGGTATTGAAATTACTGTAAATTGTGTAGTGTAAATGCAGTACTCTATTTTTAGACCGTTCACTGTCTTTCACATAACAGAGCCAAGGTTATGGATTGAAGTCCATATTGAGTGGCTCTGTCTCCAGGTCAACTCAGCACGGCTACCTTAAAATCCTGAAAAAATTTTCAGAATCTGAGTCACAATTGCCCCACAGTCACATTACACTGACTACCCTGGCACAAAGTGATCATAAAGATACCGAGAATACCCACGGAATTGTCCTGGCATCAGGGGAGTCCTCGCGTAAGCATAGAGTCACCATAGCTGGCCACTCTCTGCACAGAAGCCTTCAATTCAGGAGACAAAGGGAGACTTGGTGTGGCATTCCTATGCCAAGGCTATTTCCAGTTGTTGGAGCAGCTTGTAGTGGGTGCTCAGTTTTCTGGGCGTGGGGGGGGGGGGGGGACAGAGGAAAATAATTTTTTTGAGGTAAGTAGACACTTACTGTACACATTTTAATTTTGTCCAAAAAAAAAAAAAAAAAAAAACCCTAACAATTTTCCATTGAAAAAAAGCTTTTGTGGAAATGTTGAGCAGTCTCCTGTACCATTCTTTTCTCTCCAAAAGCCTATAGTAAGGCCCTGTTCCTGCAAACATGAGAAACTCAGGTCAATGGGATTATATATACAAATTAAATTGTGCATGTAGCACTTGTGAAATTGGGGCCTAGTTAAATTTAAATGTAAGAT
Source organism: Trachemys scripta elegans (assembly GCF_013100865.1). NCBI lineage: Eukaryota > Metazoa > Chordata > Testudines > Emydidae > Trachemys > Trachemys scripta. The sequence goes on along the minus strand of NC_048303.1, from coordinate 109,810,967 downwards.
TTGTTTATTTGATTTAGTTTCGGAGAGATTTTTTGCAGAGAAATAGGATTAGTTTGTTTTTATATCTGCCGGTTTTAATTCTTGACCGTTAGACAGTGCTGTTGTTTTAAACAATACCTATTATAGAGTGGGGGTGTGATTCTGAGTCACTATTCAGCCCTGTTCCCCATTTGCTCCAGGGGACAAGTAAACTGCACTAGCAATGTACCAAGTACAGAGTCAAGACTGTGCCCACTCCCTTTTCCAGCATGCCCACTCCCTGCCCACTTTTGTGGGACAAGGTAGAGCAGCTCTGTGGAGGCTACTCTCCTTTTCTCACTGTGACCTGCCCTGCAGGTAGCCTGCACAGTACAGGGTACCTTATGCTCATGCTTGCCTATGTTGTTGCATATAATCCTGCCCCAAATCATAACTTTAATACTTTGTACTTATATAGCACCTTTCATCTAAGGATTTCAATGGATTGTTTTACAGATAGCTGGGGAATCTGCGGCACAGACAAAGTTAGTTTTGGCATGTGAGGATGATATTTATGTGAAAATTGGTCCTTTGATTTCTGTCTGTATTTTACTAACTCCTTGTAAATGTGCCTGCAGTGTGCAGTAGATGCATTTTTTAAAAAGAAATTGAAATATATGAATAAACAGATAAAAATAAGGGCCAGATTGTGATGCCATTACTCATATTGAATATTACTTTACCCACAAATAATCCCATTAAACTCAATGATGTAAACCTTATTCACACTGAATAATACCTATCACAGTTTTACCAGAAGAGCCTTGATCACACAAAGCCCAAGAACTACACTGCCCCTACTCCCACTATAATTTCTTGGGCCTAATCCACTGGGGGATAAGTACTTTCTACTCTGATTAATTTCAACAGAGGTTCAGGGGGCTCAGCAGTTTTGGGGATCAGGCCCTTATTTTGATATAAAGTGCCAGGGTGCCCTGATGATAGGCACATCTACCAATTTTCTAAACACAAATAGTAAAACTGTTAAATTTTAGTGTCTATTTATTTCAGATTGGTCACCTATTTGCATTAAATTATTTTCACGCTCTCCGTCAGCCTCTCCTTTGGAGTTTATTACTGGAAATATTTGCTGTAAATTCATTTTTGCTGACCAGCAGATCTGGCAAAATTACTTTACAGCAATACTGAGATTACTTCCAGGCTACAGTGATTTTCAATTTTTTTAATAATGTTGTAAATAAGCACCTGCCTGTTATGGAAGGAACAGTTCTAAAAATTATTATTTACTGTTTTGTTGAGCACTTGATCTAAAATCCATTCAAATCAATGGGATTCCTTCCACTGACCTTGATGGGGCTTTGGCTAAGGCTCAAACAGTGCTCAGTGCTGTGCAGAGCATACAGTAACACATGGCCTCTATCACAAGGAGTTTACAATCTGACACTCCAATCCTGAACATATATACGCACATGTAATACTATATGCATATGAGTAACCCCAATGAACCCAGTAGGACTACGCAGTCATAGAAAGTTACTTACGTGGATAAATGTTTGAAGGATTGAGGCCTAAGGCCCAGATCCTACTTGCATTTACAGCTACACTCCATGGAATTGCATTGATTTGGGCTCTTCATAATAGGGACTTTTATTTCGTCTAGTGGGATTACTCTTATAAATTAGTTTTTTTCACGTGGCAGTCTTCGGTTAGAAAATTCCACTGACTTCAGTGGAACTATCCCTGGCAGTAAGCAGTACAAATATATTTAGTTGTCAGTTTAGATCTTCAGGTCTAGAGCCTGTACGGGATTTTGTTAATCCAGTATGATCGCTATGCTCAGTAGCATTTGTAGGATCAGGCCTTTATAGTGTAAGCCCTTTGGCACAGGGACTTTGTGTATGCTGTATAAAGTGGGGGCATATTGTTATCACTACATAAATAAATAATGATGAAATAGTAATCAGCAATTTGAATCTTTTTGTAATAATTTCGGAAAGGGTGGCTTGCTGGATCGCTTTGGTGCTTTGTATTTTCAGAGCAGGTGCCCTGACCTTCGCCAAATGATTTAGTGGGTGAATTCTGCTATTTTAAAAAGGGAGAGGTGCTCCCCTGCGGCTCCTCCTGCACCTCTGGCCCTGGAAGGGCAGGCACCAAAACAGCTGGCAGCCCCAGCTGTTCCACAGCTGTCACCACTTCCCCCTCCGCTCCAGCAGACTATAGCTCCGCCCTCTCGTTTGCATAACGCAGCGTCATCATTCAGCGTCTCTCTTCCGCGGCTGCGCCGAGGAGGCGGGCGGAGCCGGAGCAGCGAAGGCACAGCACGGATGAGGCGCATGCGCGGTGCTGGACGGCGCTGGAGCTGCGGGCCCGGCGCGGGCTCGCGGAGGGGCCGGGGGGCAGCCGTTGGCGGAGGCGAGGCGGCGTGCGGCTGGCGGGGCCTGGCGGGCGGCTCGCCGCAGCAGCTGGCGGAGCGATACGCGGACTTGGCCGCCAGCCACAGCGAGGCGGTGCGGGCCCGCGAGGAGCGGGAGCGCCAGAACGTGCGGCTGCGGGACGAGAACGCGCGGCTGCGGCTGGAGAACCGCCGGCTGAGGCGGGAGAACCGCAGCCTCTTCCGCCAGGCGCTGCTGGGGCCCGGCCCGGAGCCCGACGCGCCGCCCCGCCCGGGCTCCGCCCCCGAGCAGCAGCAGCAGCAGGAGGAGGAAGCGGCGCTCGCGGCCCAGCTGCGGCGGCTGCAGGAGAGGCACCGCCGGGCCCTGCAGCAGCTGCGGCGCCGCCGAGCCCAGGACGGGCTGGAGGAGGACGGGGAGCTGGACGAGCTGCTGCGGGAGTTGGACGGGGAGCAGCAACAGCCCCCGGGGCAGCAGCCGCCGGAGAAGAAGAGCCTGGTGCCGCCCCTATAACCGGGGGAGGCTGACGGGGCTCCGCAGTGGTTGGAGGACCCCCCCACAGCCAGGTCACTGGGGTGAGGAGCCCCTATCACTCTCTCCAGCCCCCCTTTGCTACCTGAGGCGGACCCAGCCGGCTGCACCCTGGGGCCGCCTCACAGCGGGGCTCCTCTGCCCCACAGGTTTTTGGGGTCCCAGAAGTAGGCACGGGAGCTTTCTGCAGGAGAAGCCACAGCATCTGGAGAGTTGGCATCTGGAGGAGGCCCCAAGGAGACCCACGCAGTAGGAGGGAAAGGGCCTCACAGCAGCAGGTGCCTCGTGCCCTTGGATGTTGAGGAGAAGTTTGTCCTAGAGGGAGAAATGGATTCTGGACTTTGCCGCCTCCTGGCATTGCCCTGTCTGCCTTCTCTGCTTTGATTTGGACCTGTGTGTCTAGTTATCTTTGTGCAGGAGTGAACAAATCTCATAGAGGCCATAATAGCCCTGTAGATGACCCAACAATGGCACATTTGTTAGCCTGTTACTAGGTTTTAGTACCCATGTATATCAGTTTGAAAAAATGAAAAGTTTGTGTGCCAGATTTATTTTGACAGCACTTTAAATGATAGCTGATAATCCTTGGAATCCTTCTGAATTGGTTGGATATCATCTGCAACTCCATTCTCTGTATATCTTTGACTATTGATTTGTTCATCCTTGTCTGTTGCATAATTGGTCTAGACATGGCACTTCCAATTCATAAAACTACAGGTCATACTAAATAAATCCTTGACACACCAAAATGCTTCTACTAGATGTGATTTGTAATATGCAGTTGAATATAATATACACATTATTTGTTTTATACTGTAAATAGCTACTCTTCAAAGTTCTTAAATTTTGGTACTGAGGTTTTTTTCAAAATTCTAAGAAACAAGCTACTCAATCTTTCTATTTTAAGTAAAAACTATTTTTCACTTACATAACGGAAACTATTTTACTTTTTAGTTTCTATTTGCTGTCTGAAAGACCAACCTTGTAAACATATAAGAGTAACATTATTTGCATCGGTCGTCCCATTGCCTTTAGTAGGATTAATCGGATGAGGAAAGTTAGTGTTGGATGCCACGGTTTGTGGGATGGGTCCCTATACTAAACTTTTGACCAAGATAAGGTGGTATTTATGTAACTTTTTTTTTTTTTTAAAGAACAACAATAATAAAACACCCACACAACTTCAAACTTTGTTTGGAGTTAGATGTATTTATGGGAAAAGAGGAGTACTTGTACCAACTTCACTATTATTGTTTTATATAATTGAGGTTTAAAATAGTCTGTGTAGCGTCCAGCATACAAATTTAATTATGATATAAAATGTACAGTATCATTTGTTAAACCAATATCAATGCATAAAAAGCATTTTAATTTTTAGGGGAATATACCTGTTTAATGTGATAGGTCTAAAGAGCACCTCTGCTATGCAGTTCATCTTACTTAGTCTTTAATGGGAATTCTAGAATGTCAGTTTCTGAATGTCTTGTTCGCTCACTAGGTTGAAACTACCCTTACTAGCCATTTTAAATTGGCTAATAAAAGTATATTAGTGAACTACAATGGGTACAAAAAATCAGTGACCTGTCCAAATGTGTTTTCTATTTAAATAAGTTACTGTATTCTGACCATTCCCAATAAAGTAGATGTATAAACTGAAAATGAAAAGAGGGATTTAGAAAGAAAAATGCCCAAGCAACTTGTATGGTTTAGCAGAAGAATAGTATAATATATAGGCTTACAGTACTTGAGTAGATGACCTTTTAAGGCCCCTTCCAGACCTATGTTTCTATGATTCTGTGAGCATGTATTGTTGCAATATAATGGTGGAAAACATCTGAACACAGAAATTATTTCTTAAGACAAAATATTGCTGTAGGCATTAGGGCCCTGATTCCATGATTTCATTCAGTGCTCTACAGTTTATTCATAGCATGTTCCATTTTGAAGACAGTCAATCAAATCAGATATTGCAGCTTGTAGATGTCAGATACAGTGAGGGCAGTTAATTATTGCCTTAAAGGAAGGTATTTAGATATAAGTTTATATAGCTGATGCATACTTTTTAAGAGATTTAATGGATAAACAAAGTGAACTCAAACAGAAGGATCATTGGTTCTAAAATGTAATATGTATGTCTGGCCTGCAGCTTAGAAAGCTCAAACAAAATTCACCCAGGAGCTTCTGTTCTAGTGGGACTCCGATTCATACTAGCGGTCTGCTGAAATATGTAAGTCTTTCAAGCATTATTTAACATTGGTACATTCAAAGGTCAAATTTTTAGTTGGTATAAATTGTTATTGACTTCAGGTCAGTTATGATAGTTTACACTAGCTAAGGATCTACCCCTGTGGGTTTTTTTTGTTTTTTGTTTTGTCTCTTGCTATTAGAACACTTTGGCTGAAGATTGATGAAAAGGTGACTGCTGTTGGATTACCAGGATCACTAAGAGCTGCAAGAGCAGGCCCTTAACAATTTTCAATATTAAAATTATCCTTTAATACCATAGCAACAGTAACTTGTTTCTGGCTCTAGTGCAATGTAATGTACATTAAAATCCTGGTGGTCATCACAGGTACAAGAAAAATTTTGATAATGTTTTTCATGTTAGAACTCACAGCATCAAGACTAAGGTGATGGGAAGGAATGTTAGTTTTATAGAATACCTAACCTTCCCTCTTTCTAAACTTGCTCGGTCTTTCTGTTTTGATCCTCTTAGTCCTGTATCTCTGGTTCTGCTCTCATTCTCAGAAATTCAGACTTTAGATGTCTACTCAGCACCAGAAATCATAGTTGTCCTAGACCTTACATCTTTTACTTCCTTCAACTCCCATGTTTAAGTCTATCTATCACTGTCTCCAGAGCGTTCCCAGTATTCATCCTTCTTTTGATCTACTTGCTGTGGAATCCTTAGTTGTCTTTTATTGCGCCTGGCGTTGGCTATTGCACTTCCACATTTATGTTCTTATTGAATACCTGCTCTTTTACTAAGTATTTTTTTTGGGGGGGGGGAGGGGGGAGTTGCAGAATGTGGTCTCCAAACTATTTTCTGTAAATAAAGCTGTACCACCCCCATTTTCTCCTCATCTTCACTAATTTATTTTTCATACAATTAAAAATTGCCCTCCTGGTTTTCAAAACTTGATTATATATCCTTCTAGTTTCCTTTCCTCCATGCCTCCCTCAAGTATTTGGCGGGGAAAGTTGCTTACTCATTTTGGTTGCCATAATAATCTGTAACTCCCTGAATCAGTGAATCACTTCCCTCTTTTTAAATCCCTCTTTAGAACAAAATGCACACGCTCTTTTTTTTTTTTTTGGCTGCCTTATGATTCACACCTAGTATTTTGTAGTACCATGTATGAAGAATTTAGAGGAAAATCAGACTTCTATAATCGTAGGAATTTTTCCCGTACTTATTTAGGCATCTTCCTATTTTCTCTATAGATATTGATCAGGATAAATAATGAACTTGATTATTCTAGCTAAATGATAACTTTATTAAAACATGCATTCTACAAAACTTGAAAGACAAATTAGGGTATTTTAACTCATTTGTTGAAATATCCCACTCCATTTGGAAAAATGAAAACCTTTAGATCTGGATGTAGATTTGCCATCTCCCATCGTAACTAATGAAAAAAATGTCTCTTGTTTCTTACATGAACATTTAGCCTTCTTATCTTTGGACTGTTCATTAGCCATCTCTCTTGTGGCCCCTCTTCATTTCTCTAGCCTCACACCCCAAAAAATTAAGTGGATGATTCAGCAGAAGCTATATCCATACCTATATTAAAATAATTTTTGGATATGTGTGTGTGTGTGATGGCAATTACTTTAAAACACATGCATATGAATAGAATATCTCAAGTGTTGGTGCCATAGTTAATATACATTCTACGACTCTTCTGAGACCTAATTTAAGTTTTATTAAATATTGCTTTCTGAAGGAGCCTTTGTTCGCTATACTCATCTCCTTGAATATGTTAAGGCTTTGGGGTGCCTTAACTTGCCCACAGAGTATAATGAAATAAATTAAATGTCTTTGTGATAAACTAAAGCAGTTCAGATTAGTTTAGTTCACCTACCCTCCTATGAAAGCAGTCATCTGTTACTCTTCCCTTTTCACAATCTCCACTCCTGTATCAATTTATTTTACTTACAAATTAATGGTGTAACTAGGAAGTAAGCTATATGGAAAGTCACTGTTCAAACCAGACTGCTGAAAGTGGTGGTTTAAAATTAAAATATGGGCTTGGAGCTTTGTGAGTTGCGATAAAGTAATTGTGTGCCTATACAGTTACTATATTCTACTGCTCCCTATGAATCTCCTTTCCCAAAAAATCAGACCTTGTTAGAATGTAAAATAGTAATATGCCAAAATTAAATCTTTTGTTTAAATTTTTGCTACTAATGTTTCTCCTTGACCAGTTCTGCTGAATCCCTTGCTCGTTGTTCTGCCTACCAGCTTCATGCATACCAGAGCAGGACTGAGCTAGAATAGTAGAAGATAAAAAACTAGAAGAGTGATGAGAGGCTGTAGAGAGATTGTTGGAGGAGTGACTATGCAGGAGGAGGAAGGGGTCAGTGACACAGCACAAAATAGGTAGCGTGAGCAGTAAGGGAGAGAGCATAGTTTAGGTGCATAGCTCAGAAAAAGAACATAAACTTAAATGGGAAAAAGTGTCAGACTAGCATCACTGGGGAAAAAGTACTTTGGCAGGTGTAACACAGGCGTGGCGTGCAGTGACTGCAAGCTCCTGAAGGAAAATCCATTACAGCAAGAGCATAGTTGAGTCTTCATACCTATGTAGGATGGAATCCACAAAAGTTCTTAAGTGTCTAAACCTTGGATGTAGGCACCTAAATCCTGTTTTGGCTCCACTGTGATCCATAAAACTCTTGCCAATCCTTTAAGCACCAAGTGAGTTTAGGTGCCAAAGTTTTTTCAGGGTAAAAATTTCATATATACCTATGTTTCAGTCTCTGGGTATGCACACTGCTGCCTTCCTCTAGTCTTCCTGGGTACCTATCTTCCACTAAGCCCTAGAGCGAGCCACAAACAAGGGGAAGGTAGGCATTTGGATTGTTTTCAGGGTGCCTACTAAATTGGGTCCCATTCAAAATACAGCTGGAGAAGGAGCGGACCACCTTATAACCGAGAGGTGAGAGCACTCCCCTGGGATGTGGAAGACCCAGTCAATTCCCCCTATTTCTGCCAGCAGACAAAAGAGAGGATTTGAACAGGGTGTCCTACCTCTCAAGAGAGTTCTCTAGCTACTGAGCTATGGGATGTTTTGCTGTGGTGCTCCATCAGTTTCTCCTGTTGAAGCTCTTGTGGAAAATTATGAAAGAGCAGGGGGACTGGACCCAAAGATTCCCACCTCCCGGGTGCATGCCCTAACCACAGGGCAACAGAGAAATTCCCATTCTCTCTGGTCCAATAACTAAAGAGCCACAGTGGAACAGTCATTGGGCTTGATGCTAGGCATTGTAATGCCTAAGTCCTTTTGTGGATCCCATCCCTAGTCCCTAGCATTGTCTGAGACTATTAGCAAGATCATTCATTAGGACCAATTACTTCAGATGAAATTTGTGTGGATAGCAGGCTTAGCAGCTCTCCTACAAATGCTGTAGACCGTGCGTGGGTAGGACCTTTTTTTAATGACCACATGTGGGCAGGACCTCTGTTTTACATCCTTTCTGAAACTTGGCACCTATTTTAGCACAGTGCTTCCTGACCCCATGCTCTGTAGCATTATTTCAGTATTAACCTGAAAAGAAAGTACTGCGATCAATGTCATTTTTACAGCTCCTAGGTGTTCCTTGAAGATCTCATATCCAAGTGCTTGACCTAGCCTGCCATTGATGAGGTTGTAAGCACTGAGTAGATCATAGGCCGGGTGATATAGCTGCAAAGCATATTATATATCATGCCTGATATATTAGTGGTCATGATTGTTACTACTAATGGTTACTTATGAAAATTATAGAGATAATAGTTCACTGAGGTAATACAGCTGGTGTGCCTGTACATTAATTGCAAAAATTTAGATACACCTCTATTCCAATTAACTCTAGACCCTTCCCTCAGCTTCAGTCACAACCATGCCTGTATATGTTCAGTAATTCTTTATCCCTGTGTGAGGCAGTCAGAACAGTCTCTTTTATTAATAAAGAAGCTGAAGTGGGAACCGTGACGTCCCAGTTCTAGTTTGGTAAAGGCTCAGGGCCAGATCCACAAAGGGACTTGGGCATTGCAATGCCGAATGTAGCATTGCCTAACTTTTAGGCACCCAGCGGAATCCACAAACCCTGCATTAGTTTCTAAGCTCCTTATACAATGTGTGGGGAGAGAGAGAAAGGCACTTGAGAATGGGATCCACAAATCCAGCATGTTAGGAACGGAGCTACCTAAGCTAGTCAATAGCAGATGCTGAAGAGAGGGGTGTGCCCTAAGTCATGCCTCTCTCACAGAGTTTGGTGCCTAACTCCAGGCAGGAGGGACCCATAGCTGGAAACCCTTCTGGAGTCAGGCACTGTAGGCACCTAGTGGTGTACCTACCTACACACAAAATGGGAGAGTGTGTTTGTAGAGGAGGAGGCCTCCTGAACACCTTTAGCCTAGTGGTTAGGGTATTCACCTGGGGATATGGGAGACCCTGGCTGAGTTCTCCCTCTTCCTGATGAGAGAATGGATTTGAACAGCGATCCTTTACCCCCAGACTATAGAGTCATTCTCACTCTCTGGACTAATGTATATTTAATTATTTTTACAAAGTGGAATGGCTTCAACGGGAGAGACTGAGGGAGACCCACACAGAATATCCCATAGTCCAGTGGTTGGGCACCCCTGTGAGAGGGGAAACCCTTGTTGAATTCCCTGTCTGTCATCAGGCAGAGAAGGGAATTAAACCAAGGTCTTTCACATCCTAAGAGAGTCCCCTAACCACTCGGTTAAACAGGATAATTGGGCTTTCTGGCCATTTTGTGTGCTCAGAACACACTTGCCCAATTAGCCCCACAGGCAAAATAGCCTGTCGTTACCTGATTTGAGGATCCTGCCGGAGCTTAGGTGTGAGAGAAATGTCTAGCCATATTCCTGACCAATGTGCATGCCTACAGGCAGAAACTTAGGCAGTTAGAGAACTGTATAATGAAAAATTTGGTGATGAGTGAGTTTAGGCACCTGCAAAGTTAGGCAGCAGCTAAATGAGGGTTTTTGTGGCTTGCAGTGGGATTTAGACATGTAAGTCCCTTGTGGATCTGAGCCTCATTGACGTTTAATGAAATTTAGTCTCCTAAGTGCCTAAATCACTTCTGAAAATGAGACTTGGACACCTACGTCACTTAGGCCCAAATCCTCAAAAGTATTTATGCATCTAACTCCCATTGAAATCAATGGGAGTTAGGCTCCTAAATTAAATACTTCTGAGGATCTGGGCCTTCGATCTTGCAACCCTGAGCAGAGCAGCACCTAAATATCTTTAAAGTCTGGGTCTAACTCACCAAGATTGGCAAGATCTGGGCATTAGGTAGTTTATCACCGGGATCGTTGTAGGTGCAAAATGTCAGCATTTGTGTACCTAAACTTATTTTGCTGAAGTTGTGAACATTCACCCTATTCCAGATTTGTTAATGTGCACAAAAGATTTTTTTTCTTTTTGCCTTGTCATCCTACTAGTTCTCCCCTGATGACTATAGAATCTTCCAGGAAAACTCCCGGTAGACAAGAGCTATAGTTCCCTTTCGTCCTCCTTATTCATTTAAATTGCAATAAGGGAAAAGGGAGAAAAAAAAAAAAAAAGCAGAAATAAAATGCCAATAATAGTTGAATCACACATGGTACCAATCATTATTATCATCATCCTCTCTATTTTTGGTGTTGCCTCCTTGCTGTTTTGAAGAAGCAGCATGGATGTAGAGGTGAGGAAATTGATACAGAAATTGACATCCTAACCTGTGTGGGTGAAACCTGGACAATGGGGGATGGACTAGAGAAGAGGAGGAGTTACTAGGCCAGCAGCCTGACTGACATGCTTGGAAAAACAATCACACCCTGTAGACACTGGGACTGTTCAGGTACTCACAGCAAATCTACCCCAGCCCATTATTTGGGGAGGAGATAGGGGAGTTGGCTTCTAGCAGCAGAAAGAGTTGTAACCCTCGGTTGTTTTCTCCAGGGTAGGAGAGAGAGTTCCTTTTTAATTCTCAGAAGAGTCTAGCTACCCTCACCTTCACAAGAGGTGTCTCTCTTCTCTTTAACCACCCCCACCTGCCTCCAAAATGGCTACTGGAGACAAGTAGTAAAGAGAAGCCAGCCTGTCAGGTCCCCTTTCTCCCCAGTCAAGGGGCCAAAAACAGCAGAAAGAAAGGCAAGCAAACAAGTCTGGATTGGGAAGTATTTATTGAACGCCACTATCCAATGAGAGAGGTCTGACTGCTAGTTTCATCTATTAGACTTCCCCTAGGCTGGAAGCCAAGGGCTTGAGCAACCCAGAGACCTGCTTCATGTGGAGAAATCTTCCTGCCTTGCAGGGGGACAACACAACAGTGAGTACTGCTTAACTCCTGTTCAGATAGACAGGAAGGATTCTGGGGCAAATGAAGACCTAGTCTTAGTGTGCACATTCATGTGAAAGCTCACATGGTGCCCGGGGGGTGCTATCATCACCAGGCACCTAAGCAACAGTAGACTAACACGACTACCCCTCTGATAGTTATTCCATTGTGTATTGTAAATGTAATCTTTCTTTGGTCAGTCCTAGAGAGCTTCAGCACAAGAGTAAGGCTGGTCCAGTGATTAGAGCTCTAGCTGAGGACTTGGGAGTCCTGGGTTCAAGTCCCTTCTCTGCCACAGACTTTCTGCGTGACTGGATAAATCACATAGCCTCTCAATTCCCCATCTGTAATACAAGGATAATAGTATCTTCCCTATTTCACAAGGTTGGGTTGGTAAATACCTTAAGGATTGTGAGATATTAGGGTAATGGGGCTTCACATCATAATACCTAACTCTTATATAGTGCTTTTCATTACTAGATCTCAAAGTACTTTACAAAGGAGTTCAATATCGGTTATCCCCATTTTACAGATGGGTGAACCGTGGTACAGGGAGGTGAAGGATTTGCCTAAACTCATCCAGCAGTCCAGCCGAATAGGGAACAGAACCCAGGTCTCCTGAGGTCTAGTCCAGTGCTCAATCCGCTAGGTAATACTATACACAAGAGAGAACAGCCCACACAGATGATCCAAAACCTGTATATAGGCCTTGGGATTGCTCTGATTTTACTTGTATGCTGTTTGAGTGATTGAGTGCCTATTTAGTTGTAAAAGGAAAAATAGGATTATCTGAAGGAGTATCTGATTATTGTGGGGTTAACTTATTCATTGGTGCATCTGTTCTCCAGCCTTCTCCTTTAATCCTTATTCTTGGACTGAAGGGTCTCCACTTTGAGTGCCTGTGTTGATTGGACCTGTGGACATACTGAATAGAGAGGGAGAGCTGGTTTCTCAGGTGACCAAGCCTTTACCTTCAAGGGCCTTGTGGTTAAAACCAACACCTTGATCTCCTTAGTATGATTAGTAATTAGTATCCTTAATATCACTATTACTGCATCACCAAGCACATCACCTCTAAGTAAGCACTTGCCAGGTGAAGAGGAAAGATAACCTACATCACGTGAGTCTCTCCAGCAGAAAGCAAATGTGAAAATCATCCAACTGCTGTCCGTAAGTTGAAAATTAGAACAAAGGGTGACCATTGAGATCTGGGCTCAAACCATCACACGTTCATCTAATGGACCCACAACCATTCTCCTTTGTAACAAGATGAGGCACAGTCTCATAGCTACTGTCTCAATATTCTATTTTCAGTGTGAACATTTAAGTCACTAATATTTCTGAAATTAACTAACTGCTAAGAAGTGCAATCTGCAGTTCCTTAATGCACACTCTGTTCAAGCACTTTGCTAAAAAGCTTGCTAGCTCCTCTTTTGAAATAAAGGTCCATAAATAATATAGTCCTACCTGTTTTTCACTGCTCCAGCAGAGGCTCTCTCATTCATTAACTGTCAACGGATGGTACACCCTTTGACTTTACACTAGTACTGCATCTGACAGGATGTGACATTAATCCAACAGTGTTCTTCAGAAAAATAAAAGCAAAAACAACATGGCAGTTGCTCTTAGACCCTCACTTCCGAGTCAGACATCTTCCAGCTGAAACAATGGAAAAAGAATATTTTGTTTCTGCACCCACTGTAATCACCATGAAAACTTCTGAGATTCTGGGTCATTTTGCACAAGTAAAGATTTTCTGTCTTGCTACATGCAATCTTGACCGTGCTTCTTTGTGTATATGCAGTACAAAGGTCTTTAATTTCATGGCCATATACTACTACTCAAATAAAACAGTATAAGGCCACGATTTTGCAACTGATTGCACATAAGGGTGCACCTGTGCAGTCAGCTGCAGAATTGGGGTTTAACATCAGACTCTTTTTTTCCCTACAACCTTAGATATCCATGTGTAGCATCTTGTAACATCTTTGACATTATTGCTTGTGTGTGCTATATTCAATGACGTAAGTGTCTAGTATCTCTTGACTTAGACCTTTAATATGGTAAGATCCCTTATTTCTAAGCCATGTATTTTAATAGTTTAGTCAGGAACTAAGTACTGTGAAAGTTCTTTTTAACCAGCAACACGGCTTTCTTTAGGTGCAATTCAGGAGATGAGGTAGTTAATTACAAAGCTAACTTAGCTACATACACATGGACACAAAGCCTTCCTTAGGTGCAGTTCGCTTTGTAGTTAACTTGCTTGTAAACTTAAGTGGTGCTCATACGCTGGAAATTTTTTACTGTTTTACTGTGAGAAAGATGAGCAGAATTCGGTCCTTGTAGAGTAACAATCTACTACTGATGTTGTGTGTCTGCTGGACAATGGTTGTTACTAAAATTAATTTTGTCTGCCCAGGAACTGGTGACAAGATGAGTGAGAAAATTGTGTGTGCAGCACTCAACTTAAGTCTCATAAAGACGGGAATTATAAGCAAGTGCTGTTTCTTAGCGTCTGGGGAAGTCTTGCTGTGCTGGATCAGTAAATGGAGACGAGGGGATCCAAATAATATGGTGTAAATAACAAATTTTTATGCTAGGTTTCAGTTTTCGATTAACCATTGAAATGGTGAAATAAAATACTCAAAGCACTCTACAAATATTGCATCAGGCTATTTTTATTTCTCAGATTGTCTGCATTTCATTTCCTGAACTCATAACCTGTAACCAGCTGTAAAATTGTTATGCATAGCTACAGAGCTTCTCCAGAAGGACATTTCTCAGTCTGCTGCTGACTGTGTATATTTTTTAAAATGTTGATTGCTGAAAAGAAACTTTCCTAACCTCTCTTGACCCAAATATATTGAAGGTTTATTGCCTTTATAGGTACAGTAAGATTCTTCTACAATATCCCCAAGACAGCTCTGGTGAGCCCTGTCTTATTTTAGAGCTTCAAACTTATAGATGTCTTTAAGATTAACTGTCTGTAGTTATCCCACTTGCTAAAGATCTTAAACCAATCTTTACATAGTGAACAGGACTGAGTAATATCTGTGCAATACCAGCCAGGAATCAATTAATCTACTTTGTCAGCATGGGAATATTTTTCTTTTTTAGCAAAGCTCTGATATTTGTTTATTTAAAACACAGTTGTATTTAGTGTTCAGAGATGTGTGGGACTAATTGTTGGACTTAGGCCTGATATTTGGATACAAATGCGGAATATGAGCACTGCACAACAGAATTTTTAGGTCAGCTTGTGTAACTCCATTCACTTGCATGGAATTTCACTGCTGTAAATTAGGAATAAGTGAGAGAATGAGACCCATATTTCAAAATGCTTCCTATGCTCCCCTTGACCTTGGTCAGTGTCCTTGAAGCACCCAGGGCCACCCATTAGTGGGGAAATAGTACCGCTCTTTTGTTCTGCCTGAATGCCCACCTGGCAACTTTCTTGCCAGTTTTGGCCTCCCTTCAGGTCTAAAAGATAAGCATATTCCTTCCTCTTACGGACATCCAGGAACTATGCTCTCTAACTGGAGTTGTGCTCTTCTTCCTTCCATTCCAAAGGGCCATTCTAGCAGCCATAGATCACAGGAGTAGCCCATGTTCCCTGAGTGTTGGATCTAGGAGAGGGATGATGTAGAGCCACTGTAGACTTGATCCTTCAATGTGCTGTGCATGGGCAGATTCCTGAGTATGCTTGGAGCCCCTCTAGAGTCACTGGGACCCTGAGCAAGCACAGGGATCTGGCAAAGCGGCGTCAATTGCAGGGTCTGGGCATAAACAGGTCTGTGTGACATAAGTGGTATTCTCCAGCAGCAGCATAAGGCGGCTTTCCACTGCTGGAGCAGTACAAATCAGCTAGATTGTAGTAGAGGATTTGGCTCTGTAGCTCCATTGGCTTAAGGAATTACAAATTTCAAAGTGTTCCGATTTGGGAAACAAAAGGGAATAGACATGCAGTTTGTTAATGTGCTAATAAACTGGAGGACTTCAAAGGTAAAGTCATGTGGGCACATGTGGCCATTCATGAACTGACACTGCTACATTCTGACTGAATCTGATTTGTCACTTTTCAAGGTGATAAGGAAAGCATTTGGTGGCTTTATTTGACAGCCTTCATTGTTCAAACCTGTCAAAAAAAAAAAAAAAATTCTGCCCATGACTGATTTGATAATTAGAAATGATGATGGTTATTATATTTTTTTGTGTTAAATAATGGCCACTCTCCTCCCCCTTTTATTTTTATTCAGATTTAAAATTTTCTGACATGGTAGGTCTGAGATTTTAAACTGAACACAACAGAACAATTAAAATTAGATGCACATACTGGTGGAAAATTACCATTTTCATTGATGCTAAGGTGAGATAGTTTGCAGAGCTATTTCATAAAAGGTCTTGGGAGTACCATCATGTTGTTTATCCTCCACAAGTCCTCATGTATTTTTGCTAACTCATTAGTTTGAAAGAAGTACTTGATGAGACCCAAGTGTTCAAAGGAAAGTATCAGTAGATAACGATTGAAGAAGGAATCTTTGATTCATAGGATAAACTAGGAGTGGGAGCTACTGTAGGGCTAAGAGGTAAAAGGTTGTTCCTTAATAGTGATTGGGAAGATTTTTGGGAAATTTTTTTTAAGTTTAAACACCACAAACTCTTTTATTTTGTTTTGAGGAGAGTAGGTTTGTAATAAGTAGCATTTGCTTATATTACCAAACTCAAGAATTTCAGAGTTGGTGGGTAGGTTTTAGCCTTCCAACTCCCAATTAAATCCACAACAGTCATGAAGTCTTTTCTGCTCCCCATCACTCCTGTGTAGTGCATTGAAGATATAACTGAGCTTTGCACTAGGTTATAACGAATGTACATATCTCTAGGCTGTCAGAATTCCATGCTCTCCAACTGCAGTATTTGCAAAAGAGTTCATGTAACATACATAGCATGTTAGAGGTCCTGATCCAAAATTTGTCTGAAGTCAGTGCGCATCTTTCCATTTACTTTAATGAGCTTAGATCAAGCTGGGAATTGTACTTTGTAGACCCACCAGTCCCAGCATTAGGTGGCTGAAGATACCACTTATAGTTTGAATTGCTAAACAAACATCCAGTCTTTCCTTTAAAAACCTAACACCTCTGCTTTAGCTCTGAAGGGCTAACAGAAGTAAACTATAGTTATCAGAAATGAATCAGAATACACAGATCTATTGAGTGAGAAGATATCTTCTTTACATAACCATTTTTCAGAGTAGGACTGCAGTTTGAGGGGAACTCTTACAGGTAGAAAAAAAAAATAAGTGGAGTGAAACTGTTGAGTTACACTGAGCCAAAGCAGTACTTTCCTTTCACTTCATTGTAAACTGAGTTTCACAATCACCTGGTTCCACTGGCTATTGTTTTAACAGCTGTACCCTTGGAAATTCAGTACTCAAATTTTGAGTATCCGAGAACAGACATGACAGCTTGGTAAAAGAGGGAGGAAAATGAAAACAAATGATTAGGCCAAATCCTGAAGTTGTTATTCAGACAAAACACTCATTGTCTTCGGTGGGAGTTTCACTTGAGTAAAGACTTGCCATTATGTGCTTGCACTTGATGGCCCAACTTCTGTCTAAAGTATGAGCTTTAAACCAAAATCAGCAAGGAAGACAAGGCAATATTGATTCCACACAGGAGGGCCAAGAAAAAACTAAATGACAAAATTGTCTCATGATAATGACAAGTGTTTTATTTATATGTGTATTTGACGGTAATACCTTTGTGTAAAGGTCACTTTCATTAACCTTAGACATGCACTATCCAGTCTCAAAAGGCATGCTGTTTACAATTTTCCCTCATCCTATGCAAAGCTAAACAACCATGAGTGTAAGGCTAATATATGGTAAGTGCCTGAGGCACATTCCAATTAAGTATTAAAGTAGGTTAGGTTGGAAAATTTCCAAAACATTTAGTGAATATCACTTTCAGTCATTTTCATTTAAAATTAATAGCAAGTATTTAAAAATAAATAGACCTGGGGACTAGGGATATAGATCACGGAGCTTCAAGATGGTCACTTGCTTTTACAGAGCAAGGAGTCTGGTGAAATACAACCCTGGGGTATGTTCTGCTCTCAAACACTGTAGAGAGAGAGAGAGAGAGAGAGTGTGTGTGTGTGTGTGTAGGGCAAGGATATGGGGAGGGAGATTGTCAAGAGTGATCCTAATACGGTCATGGTGATGGATGTTGATGTGTATTTACTGATGTGTAGGGCCTGAGCCTGTGAGGTACTGAGCACTGTCAAATCCTATAGAGTAAATGATATCTGAAGTCCCTCAGCACTTTCCAATTCCACGTAGCTCAGTTGGCACTGAGGATGCTCAGCAGTATGTCGGATCAGGCTCAGAGAGAAATAATAAAGATGGACTAAAGGGGCTGGGGAGAAAGAGGAAAGAAAATTTACAACACAGTAACCATTCTCATTTTTGAGAGACCTTAACCACAGTAGGTATATGTGTGTTCAGTGATGTATGGCTACACAGAAATGAGTGATATCAGAACCAGATAGACTAGAGAGTGAGGAAGGTAACTGAAAACACAAAAGTTAATGGGATACTGGCTCTGCTTTATTTTCTTACCATTTTCTTTCTTATGCCTTCTGCCCATATTCATGCTTTATGTCTGTCATTTTCCCAAACTACATGCATGGAGGCTGGAACTTTGCCCTGTGCAGAAGATCCATGTGAGACTTATGAACCATCTAAATCTCATGTCCTATTTCGAGGTGTTTAGTGATGTATATATCTAGTGTGGCTCCTCTTCCCACAAATGAGGATCATCCACACAGTATATAAAGGGTGGGATCTTCAAAAAATTCCTACAGGAAGTAGGCAACAACTTCCAATTTACTCTCAATGACAGTTGGGCACCCAACTGTCTGAGGTGCCTGATCCCCTGATTATTTTTTTATTTTATTTTATTTTTATTTTATTTTTTTAAAATCTCACCCACAGAGTCTACTGCTTGGAATACAAAGATTTTCTTTTACAAAGGTAAAAATAATAACCATTCCTGTGTAGAAAATGTATTGGTGAAAATCCAGAGAATAAAATAAAGACTATATTGACAATCAGTTCTAACACAGAAAAAAGACTAAACACAACCACTGAATTCCAATACATAGGTATGCTATGTAGAAATCTAAAGGTAGAGATAATCATTGGTACATCTTATCAAGGGCCCTGGCACTTGAAAAAGGGGATTCAGTATGCTGGTATTGTTAACAGGTGACCATTCCTCCTTGGAAAAGCTGATTAACTTGTCCTTAATTATATTCACATATGTATGGATAGTTTTTACCCACATAAATCTATGGCTGTGTGCTTAGGGCCTAATCCTGCAAAGACCTTTACTCAGGCTAGTAACTATTTGCAAGATCAGGGCCTTAATATCTAAGGGCTTTGTCCAATGCTTATTGAAGTCAGTGGTAGTCTTTCTATTGTCTTCGCTGAGTGTTGGATTGGGCCCTAAAATCTTTGTTCTTTATTATATTTGTAGGAAGGTTTGCACGTTACAAAAATCTGTAGCTTAACTGTCAAATGTCTATCAAGTTAAAAATCCTTAGTATGCATGTTTGAAAATGTCTTCTGTAGCTGTTTTAAACCTTTGTAGGATTTCTTTGTTAATGGACTGTTTGCCACTAAAGCAATCTCCATCATTATTAAAGGTTCATATTAAGTCTCATTGCCTTCATAAATGCATATGGCTGAGAATGTTTACTTTAATGATAATGAAATGACATTTGAACACTTAGTCTGTAACTTAATGATTTGAACAAACGTTATACATGTGGTAAAATTAAAATAAACTCTAATACATATTAAACTTCTGGGAGAAACAACTCAGTCATTCCATATACTGCTAAAAGGTCATAAAGTAAAAATGACAATATTATGGCATTTAGAGGTGGGCTTTTTCTTTTGCAATTACATCTTGAGTATTTGAGATAAACATTGCCATTGAGATCCTATAACTGGATTCTGAATATCCAGTAGAAGGACTGTCAGAAAAAAGAGGAGGAATAGCAAATGACTTCAAATCAGCTACTAGCTTTGTATTGTTACTATGCCAAAAATGAATTGAATTCAACGTCTTATAAATTAGATATTAAGAACCCATAATATTGTTGGCACATTTCATTACAAGAATATCATGCTCATTTAAAGGTGCCAGATTGACAGCACAGGAGACTTAAATCTTCTGTCTCCAAAACGGGTACTGTGGCATGGTCCACAGCAGTGCAAGCTTCTCCTGTCCTTTTCTCATTCTGATTCAGAGGGATTTTCTCTTGGGACAGGAGTGGGTGAGAGAGTTTAGTCTCTGTCCCTGTTAGGAGGGTGCCAGCAAGGAGTGCTAAATGTAGTGGAGTTTCATGATGTAGAATCTTGTTCGCTATTAGCTGGGCTGAGACCACTAACTCATTCCACACAGATTCCACTTCAGTGGGCAATAACTCTTGACCATTAATGACCATGGCTGAACTGTAGTCAGTGATTTGGGCTGGCCAGAAAACAAGAACTCCATTTTCGGGGGGGGGGGGGACATTCAAGGTTTCAGAATTTTGTTTTTATTCCATATTGGAATGAAAACAAGGCCTTATGAATTTTTTTTACAAAAAACAAAAACAAAACAAAACAACCCACAGAAAGAAGACCCACCCTTGACTAGGCAATAGCCCAGTAGTTAGGCATATGGGAGATCCTGGTTCAAGTCTCTGTATTTTTCTGATTTGGAGCCCTAATAGCTCTGATTGGTTATTCTGGGATCTTGCTCTTGTGTTTTGGTTCACTTAATTTTTACATGCTAAGTGACTGTGTGTACAAATTATACACCTGCATGTTCAAATGGGGATAAGGGTCTGCAAATAAGCATTTGAATAGTCCACTGAAATACCATACATAAAAGTTTGCAAGGTCAGACAGCCCAAGGTTCTCAACTAGCTATGTACATTTACAAATTCCTGAACTCTATGTGCATAAATAACATTTGCATGCATACAGCACCCATATATATTTGTATGCTTGCAATGCCATGTACTTAAGTTTGAAAATCTAGTTAAATATCATCATTTTGGGGGCAAGTGGGGGATCCAATATATGCCCCTGTCCATTACACTGAATACATTTTCCAGAGAAAAAAGTGGTGCCAGAAAAAGTTCTTAGTACTCTCCATGTTATGTTGCTGGAACACTTAAGCTACAATTTATTAGTTTTCATGCTACAAGCAACGTGCTGCAGATTCGCAGGCTCTTTAATTTGAGATACAACAGGCTCAAACACGTCCAACTCATTCGCGTTAGCCTTTCCGATTACTGAGGAGGGCAATGAGGAAGCTTGCAGGCATTCTCTTGTCCTGCAAGACTTGAATGTGAGTCTGGGTGATGACTGTTTAGATCATAATGGTCCATGTACTAAGTCAGGATTTTTCACACTTCCAGTTACCTTTTCGAGATCCTTGAGGACAACATCACCAGCTCACTAAAATTCTATGCACTTTCCTGAGCTAAATAGAGTTTGCAAGACTGTATGTGCATAGCAGTTTCCTTTGTTTACATTGTAAGGATCAGTAGGTGAGGTGCCACTCAACTCTGTTTTTTTCCCCTGTTTAGTTGGCCCATCATTTTTGCCTCAGGCACCCCTACTACTCTTTAGTGTCAGTCTGCAAATTCAGGAGCAGCATTTAAAGCTAGTGAGGAGCAAACAAAGACTCAAGCTTGATATACTCTCTAGTTTTATGAGATGAGGAGCAACATTGCTGGCTGGTAGATACATTACCACAATGTGCAGTGACTGGTTGTAAAGGTGAGCTTTTCAGTGGCAGCCATTGGAAAATCAATCCAAAATACAAATTGATTCAATGTAAATCAACAACACCATTTTAAAAAACAGACCCTACCTGCCCTGGGAACCTCCAGATTCAATCTGTAAAATTGGTGAATTAAAACATTATGTTCGGTACAGTGGGAGAAATACAGTAGATTATCAGATGTGGATCACTTCAAACAACAAACCAATTTTTTCATAGCATCCTGCACTGCAGTATAGGAGAGCCAGGATCGAGTCGTAATATGCCTTTAATACTGCCTCAGGTTAGGCACGCTGGAGTATAAAGTAAAAAAAATGGGGGACAGGGAGATTCAGAAGTCCAGATGGTGCAAATGGTGTATGGAGCTATGAGTCAATGGAGCTATGTTGAACTGGCTGTCAGGGCTCTAACAGAGATATGTATTACATATGATGGCTGCAGTTCTTCTGACTTAACCTGTCAAAATTATCAAATTTTGCTGATACTTTATTTACTGGCATCACCTGCTATTTGTAACAGGCCAGAACCTAAGCTGGTGTAAATTAGAATACCTCTGAAGTGACTGGAGCTGCACTGGCAGCAGGATAGCTTCTCAGCTAGTGTATGTAGAGCATTTCTTTGAAAGTGACTGTTGCTGGAATCAACTCCCGTGTATTTCAGACCAAGCAATCCTCATTTCTTGGCCATCTAGTGAGTTCCCATTCTCAAAGGAAAGCATTTAGGAAGAAAAGTGCCCACCGTCTACTGTTTTCCTCCCTTCTATTTACTCTCCTTCAAACACAACTCATTCTTTATCCCCGTCTCATCTCCCTTGCCTCACTTGGCCCATCAGCAGTTGCAAAGCTGCATGCGCTGCAAGCATCCAAACTGCGCTGCAGCAAAAGTTGGAAGCTTGACCACACGGCGTGTCATAGGTTTCACCCCCACTCTGAACTTTAGGGTACAGATGTGGGGACCTGCATGAGAACCCCTAAGCTTAATTGCCAGCTTAGATCAGTATGCTGCCACCACCAAATCGTTTGAATCATTTGGAAACTCTGTCTTCCCCCCCCAAATATCTCCCTCCCAAGTACTATAACCCTTCCCTGGGTAACTTGAGAGACGACTTCACCAATTTCCTGGTGAACACCGATCCAAACCCTTGGATCTTAAAACATGGAGAAATTAATCATCCCCCCCTTTCCTTGCAGGATTTGAGTTTAATTTCCCTTTCCCCCACCAATTCCTGGTGAGTCCAGATCCAACCCCCTTGGATCTTAAAACAAGGAAAAATCATTTGGTTCTTAAAAGAAGACTTTAATTAAAGAAAGAAAGGTGAAAGGAAAACCTCTGGGAGATTAGCATGCAAGCTATTCTCACAGACAACAGATTCAAAACACAGAGGATGTTCCCCTGGGCAAAACCTTAGTTACACAAAAGAAATCCCAATTTGATTATCCCTCTAATGCACAAGACAAGTCACAAAAGAAAATAAACATAAACTAATATATATTCCTTCTCTAATAGTCACTACCCTGATAGGAGGCTGATTCCTGGATCTTTTCTCTCCGGCACAAAACTTAACAAACTCTGAGACAAAGGAAAACTTCCTTCCTTTCTCTTGTCCCCCCCATTGGTTCCTCTGGTCAGGTGTCAGCAAGGCTAGGTGAGCTTCTTAACCCATTACAGGTAAAAGAGGCCTTAACCCTTAACTGTCTGTTTATGACACAGCGTGATTCATCAGCACTGCTACAGGGGAGGGATAGCTCAGTGGTTTGAGCATTGGCCTGCTAAACCTAGCGTTGTGAGTTAAATCCTTGAGGGGGCCATTTAGGGAACTGGGATAAAAATCTGTCTGGGGATTGGTCCTGCTTTGAGCAAGGGTTTGGACTAGATGACCTCCTGAGGTCCCTTCCAACCCTAATAGTTTAGTCTACAGGAAGCTTTCCATGGCTCTCTCACTTAGTGCTAAATTCATCAAGCACCTCTGTCCCACAACTGAGACCATGTGGGACTTGGTGCAGTGGGTTTTCTTGAGCTCTGCCAGTGTAAAGAAGTAGTCCTCCTTCCCTGTTCCATGGATTCTACTGCAGTTGGCCCTGGCAATCTCCCGCTCACCAGTTCTGTCTTCTCTCCCTACTTTTCTCCCAAGCCTGACTGTTAGGAGAAATGTTAGGAGTAATTTCAATACAAGGGCATTAGCCTGCAGTCTTTACCCCTGAGTTGTCTCACTGAATTCAATAGACTTATTCACGTATGGGCAACAGGATCAAGCCTCGTATCTTTAATATTATTTTCTGGTACTGGTTTTACGTCAGCCTTTTGACAGTAAAAATTTGATATTGCTCCTGCAAGGTGGCATTTGACAAGCCATGAATTGATGCAAAATATGCATCTTTGAGAGGAGGTGGCAAAGGAGCTCTTCATCAACAGTTATCAGCGACAGCATTACAGGTACAACAAAGCCAGGGCAAACATCTGATTAATAAAAATGGGTCACTTGTAAATCAGTGGTGAAGTGTCAGCTCTTTGAATAGGCCAGAGGATTTATTCTGATGAAAGAATGGCAATAAAGATGCATTTACAACTGAAATGGGACTGGAAGTAATTAAGAGCTCCTTTTAAAACATAAGGATAAATGAACAAGTTGAGTAAGGCAAGGGTGTTAATAGGAAAAAAAATAGGCTGCATACTATTTGTCTTGTTGATTGGCTAACTTTATGGATTTTTTTTTTAATGAAAGCATTAGGTAGAGACCATTACAGTACCTGGAATTCCAAACATTAATATCAGAGATGACATGATAATGACTCTTGCAATCAAAAGACATCCCACAGTAGAAAAGTAAGGTCATACTTAAGGAATGGAAAGGTTGGCCAGGAAGTTTTTCCTGCAGCATGAAGTTTTTTTGTTTTTTTTTAAGTCTTCAAATATTATTTTGGACTATTCTTTAAATTACTGTCCAGGTAAGCGTTCCCACCACTAAAAGCAAAAAAAAATTAAAAAAAATGCACTAATGGAAATGGAAAAAACCCAGGCAAAAGTCATTCAGGATGGGATTTCAAAAGTGCTCAGCACTGACTTTGGCTTAACTCTGTTCCCATTAATGGTAAGTGCTTTCGAAAATCCCATGCTCAAAGTACTTTTATGACAAATAAAAGGCGCAATCCAGATGCTTATTTCTGGGCATGTAACTTGTTGCAGGGAGGGCAAACCTGACAGTTAGCACTGTGCAGTGCTAGGAGGATCAGGCACAAGGATATAGAAGTGGCCATCATGTAAGCAAAATAAAAACATGAGAAATATTAGGTAAGATTTAGTCTCTTCATCAGACTGCCAGAAAGAGACCATGAGCCATATTCTGGCTCCAAATTAGTATGTTGGGCTTCATTCACTGCAGTAAGAACTTGGCACATGTAGACATTGCCTACAGCGTCTTGAGGCAATGTCTGGCTCAATGCACAAATGAGTTACAGAAGTGCCCTAAGTGGACTCACATGATGCTTCAAAAGCAGCATTCGCATGCATGTCTTGTCTGTCTGTCAGCGGCATCCCGAGGATGATGCCCCATGCAGATAATTTTTGCCCCGACAAGAAAAATCTGCCGAGCTATGTGGGCGCAGAGGCATTTGCCTGCTCAGGATCCACAGTGAATAAACAAAACAACCACCTCTGTGGAGCTCTCTATCCATACATTGTGGTGAGAAAATTTCCAGCCGTGTACTTTGGATTGCCAACCCTCCCGGATTGGCCTGGCGTCTCCAGGAATTAAAGATTCATCTTTAATTAAAGACTGTCATGTGACGAAGCCTCCAGGAATACATCCAACCAAAATTGGCAACCGTACCTTTACTACATGTGTTTGGCACACGCTTTCAGGAGAGTGCCAGTTGCCAACACCCTGCCACAGCCTGACTCTTTTGGTATATGTGGTGTTTGATTTGTTTTATTTTTATTCTTTTTCAAAAAACATAAGCACTCTGGGTGTTTTTATGGTTTTTCCTACCCACCAAAAAAAAAAAGCTGGTATGAAAATAAATCTTTGAGTATTTTACCTGGGGGAATTGGGTAACAGGCTTATTTTCAGTCTTGTCCTGGATTTTCTATTTGAATTGAGCTATTCATTACAACAGTGGGACCCCCAAGTGGGGCCCTTGCTGAACCTGTGCTACCCAGCCAAGAAAGGGAAAGAGCTGACTCTTTGCCTGCCTCATGCTGCTGCTGGAGTACACACTTTGTTGTCTGGGCATTTCCAAGAACCATGATTCATGCATGAGCAATTCTTGGAGTTACATTGAGCAAATGATCTTTCCAGAAAGACAAGCAGGGAGTCCTTAGTGTGTAATAACACCAAAAGCAAGTGAATTTTGTGAACAATACAAGAAGACAAAAATCAGTTTCCTATACTTTCCTCTCCCAGTCACTCTTGCAGTTAATGATGTAATGGGACATTCCGGTTACACTCTGGTTTTGTTTCAGAGTAGCAGCCATGTTAGTCTGTATCCACAAAAAGAACAGGAGTACTTGTGGCACCTTAGAGACTAACAAATTTATTAGAGCATAAGCTTTCGTGGACTACAGCCCACTTCTTCGGATGCATACAGAGTGGAATAAATATTGAGGAGATATATATACACACATACAGAGAGCATAAACAGGTGGGAGTTGTCTTACCAAGTCTGAGAGGCCAATTAAGTAAGAGAAAAAAAACTTTTGAAGTGATAATCAAGATAGCCCAGTACAGACAGTTTGATAAGAAGTGTGAGAATACTTACAAGGGGAGATAGATTCAATGTTTGTAATGGCTCAGCCATTCCCAGTCCTTATTCAATCCTGAGTTGATTGTGTCTAGTTTGCTTATCAATTCCAGCTCAGCAGTCTCTCGTTGGAGTCTGTTTTTGAAGTTTTTCTGTTGTAATATAGCCACCCGCAGGTCTGTCATTGAATGACCAGACAGGTTAAAGTGTTCTCCCACTGGTTTTTGAGTATTATGATTCCTGATGTCAGATTTGTGTCCATTAATTCTTTTGCATAGAGACTGTCCGGTTTGGCCAATGTACATGGCAGAGGGGCATTGCTGGCACATGATGGCATATATCTACCAATGTGAGAACTTCGCCTAAGAACTTCCACTGAAAGTTAAGTGCCTACATGCATTTGATGATCTGGGCCTAAAAGCTTACACTTGACAGGTATTAAGAAACCATGCCCAAATGAGCAGGCTTAATGACTCTAGTCTGCTCTTCTTGGAGAGCACACAAACCAGTTTGAACAAGTGGGTTGGAGAGAACCAATTGGAGAGACCAAAAGATGCTCGGAAGGTTCTGGGCTTGCTAGGAGAACGTAAATCGGTTGTGTTCTGTTCCTGTAACTTGAGGAAAGCACGTCTAACTCAGCTTGTAGCGAAATATAAGATTAGGTGATACTACAGAGGTATGTAGGCTGTTCTGTTTTAAAATCTATGACAGGGTGGCCTGCCCTTTTATGAACTAGGAGGTCTGAGGCTGGTCAGCCCGGTCAGCTATCAGCGCCCTGTTATGCTTGCATTGTTTGTTGGACTTCTGAGGGGGAAAACCCAGCAGTTGAGGGATTGCTGGAAGGACAGCAGACAGGCTGTTCCAATGTGGGGTAAGAAGCTGTCCCCAAGCTAGAACTGGCTGCCAAAGGCCCTTGGTAGATGGGTAGAGCTGACGTGGATGGATGGTGGATTGGAGCCAAGAGCCAGTAGTTAGACCAAGGGTAGGCAACCTATGGCACGCGTGCCGAAGGTGGCACGCAAGCTGATTTTCAGTGGCATTCATACTGCCCTGGTCCTGGCCACCGGTCCGGGGGGGCTCTGCATTTTAATTTAATTTTAAATGAAGCTTCTTAAACATTTTAAAAACCTTATTTACTTTACGTACAACAATAGTTGAGTTATATATTATAGACTTATAGAAAGAGACCTTCTAAAAACGTTAACATGTATTACTGGCACGTGAAACCTTACATTAGAGCAGGGGTCGGCAACGTTTGGCACGCAGCTCGCCAGGATAAGCACCCTGGTGGGCCGGGCCAGTTTATTTACCTGCTGACACGGCAGGTTCGGCCGATCGCGGCCCCCACTGGCCGCGGTTCGCCGTCCCGGGCCAATGGGGGCGGCAGGAAGCGGCGCGGGCGAGCGATGTGCTGGCCACAGCTTCCCGCTGTCCCCATTGGCCCGGGACGGTGAACCACGGCCAGTGGGGGCTGCAATCGGACGAACCTGCCGCGTCAGCAGGTAAATAAACTGGCCCAGCCTGCCAGGGTGCTTATCCTGGTGAGCCGTGTGCCAAACGTTGCCGACCCCTGCATCAGAGTGAATAAATGAAGACTCGGTACAGCACTTCTGAAAGGTTGCCGACCCCTGGGTTAGACAGTGAAACAGGTAGGGAGGCCACTGCCGAGATGAAGAAAAAGAGCAACTGGCCCCCCAGATCCCACCCCAGCAAAAGGAATCCTAGGGTCAGCTATAGCTAATTATTACAAAAAATGTTTTAGAGAATTGTTTCACATCCCCCATCCCAATAAAACCAACCCACAATGTTACACTGGCAATGGCCATTGCCACTGGGAGTCCACCTGTAAGGAAGGCCCTGAAGGCTTAGCGCAGGGGGCTGAAGACCTTTGGGTTGTTTTGGTGTTTTGTATCGGACTTGAACTAAAGGAAGGGGTGGAATGCTTTAAAGTGGTTTGGCTGGAGGGCCAAGTCACCTCTATGGCGAGAGTAGCCTGAAGAGCATGGTGGGGAAGCTACAGTTCCACACTCTGCTGTGAGTGGGCTATCTGGGTCTTGTTACCAAATCCTTTTTTCTCTAATGCTTTGTTCCAACTGCAAAATAAAAATTCTTAATTTTAAGAAGAGTGTTGGGCACAATCACTGCTCACAGGTTCCCAAAGGGAGGAAATGTAGGTGTCCGAAACCCAGTTGGTCCTGCAGAGCGTTAAGCAGTCGATACATACGGGGTGATATATCAGAATCCTGCTCTAAGACTGTAAGAATCATGAGATTCCACCCTACGACACATAAGGGCAAGAGGCTGAACACCTGAGGGGTTGCACTCAGAGAGACCAGGAAGGGGGCAAAGGTACAACTAGCTCTGCAGCTGTGACAGTAGAGTAGAGAAATAACTGTATAGCATCCACTTTCCATAGTTGTGAGGAGTCCACAGTCCATGTCCTCATTCCAAACCTTGGAATTCACTGAAGAAATGGATAGCCTGTCCGAAGAGTTTGGAGTTTCTCTGCCCAGAAAATGGTGAATGTTTTACCAACCCCTATTGTGTTTCTTTGTCTTCAGAAAACTGATTAGGAAAACAGTGGGAATTACCATGTGCATAGTCAATGAGGCTTCTAGGTGACCAGTGAGGTCAGAGAAAGTAGTTTGCTTTCAAGAGACATAAGAAATTCACTTTTTCTTTCTAAATAAGCTGAGCATGCCTTATATAATTTAGCTTATGGAACTAATCATTCTGGACACATTAAGCAAAAGGTTTTGTTTTAAATTCAGTTCTCCGTTTTTAATAAATCTTGCTTTAATTAAGATGACTGTTTGTGTGAGTAACTTCATGAAAACATCCCCAAAGGAAGAAGCTTCTGAGATGTCCAAAAGTAAAGTGTTTCTGCCTACATGCCCCTCTCAGTGTCAGTCAAGGGGCATGGACAGAGGTGTCCTTTCCCAATGAGTTGTGTTGCCATCAGGCTGCAGCAGGCAAACATGATGGGAGAAGTCAAAAGACCAACTGCAAAGCAAGAGTTTAGAGGGTGCAGGTCACAGGCACCCTAACCATGGACAGCAGCAAGAATATTGGCTCCCTGTCACTTCTTCTCATCTAAACCAACTCCCACTCAGCAGAAAGATCTGACCACGCTCCCTTACACCTTGCTTTGGTGCTTCAGTGTGCTGCTCTGGCCTACTGACATCATGTTGATCTGTACTATCAAAATCCAGTATAGAGATCCTTATGCTGCTTCTGCAGGCCAGCTTGTCCCTGGCTACTTCCGTCTCCACTTGGCGTAGTGCATAGGCATTTTATAATGGTATGGAGAAGCCAGACATGACAGTGCAGTAAAGATTTTGTTGAATTTAGCAGTTAAAGCAGGACTAAAACCCACTCTTTCCCAAATGCATCCAAAGTGGTTTTTTTAGATATATTTCACCATATTCACAGCAATAAACTGATTATTTAAAAAAATGGTCATTGAAAATTGACCATCTGACATTTCTTTGCCCCCACTGCCCAGTAAACAGAATATGAACATGACTAGTATCCTTTCAAATTGGCACCATGCTTTCTGCTCACTACAACTAAAAACACGTGCTATAGATAGGAAGGATTAAACTCACCCACCAAAAATTGTTTTAATGTGTTCTAGCTAGAAGCACTAACCACCATTGATAGATGTAGCAAGTTTCAGTATATACTTCTGTTGTCTGACCTCAGAGGGCGCGAAGGGATTGGCCGTTTCTACCTGCTGTTGTCTTTAGGCCTTGGTCATAGTGTATGTGTGGGGAGGGGGAGGATAAAGAGAAGAGAAGGAAGAGACTTCTAGTCAGAAATGCTTGACAAACATAGCTTACAGCTCTGATGTGGAGGAAGCGCCTTCTTCTTCAGGTGAACATCCTGTGGTTTGCAAGAGAGGGTCAGCTGTCTCAGTATCTGGACCTACTTGAGAAGATGTATGGGGCTATTCCTCCCACCAGCCCAAGCCTGAGTAGTGAAGTTTGGTACAGAGGATCCTGTATTGCTTCTGGGAACTCAGTCTTCCTCCACCATCTTGATGTCTTTGCAGATACTGCAAGGCTAGACCAGCATCATTGGTTCTTGAACAGACACATTGGGGAGAAATGTGAGCCTTGCAATTGCAGATATGGTGCCCTCTTGGATTTGACCATGTGTGTTGGGCTGCAGGGAGTCCCTGCAGAGCAGAGCTATGTATCATGTAGAAAATCCACAGTTCCTACACTAAAGACTTCAAATCCAGCCCCCTCTGTGCAACAAGGCCTTGATCCCACAAGGTGCTTAGGACCCTTAACTCCCATTGAAATTAGTGGGAGTTGAAGATGCTCAGTATCTAATAGAACCGAGCTCCTACTTCTGGTGCATCAGGGTTCTCCATGGCTGTGGACAGAGGGCCAGGATTTGCCCTTGTATGAACAAGCTTGTATTATTTCCTCATGATAGAACAACATATAGTACTGCAGAATTATTCATAGTGGAGATGAAAATAGGGGCAGAGGTTCCCAGAACAATGGTCAATAAACAAGATCGTGTCTGCCATGGCTGACATTTCCAGTGCTTAGACTCAAGGGGGCACCAATTAGCACCTGAAAATAAAATTTAAAGCCCGCTAAAGTAACATTAAATCATAATGAAGGGACATGTTCTACAGCCTAGAGTATTAGTAGCCTTGTGACCCAAAACAAGATGACTGTCATTACACTGATATTGTCCATTTTGCAATTAAAAGCAGCCTGCAATTAGTGCCTGAAAATGGCAAATCAGCCTTTGAACATCTGAATGAATGAGATTTGAAAAGAAATGATAAACTACAGCATAAAGCTACAATGAGATGTAATTAGAAAGCAGAACTTTTTAGTTCCAGATGTTTCCCATGTTAAAGTAAAGAGTTATTACTGAGTGTCGGGATCAATTGGACAGGGGTGGGGCAGACCTGCTGGGTTTTTTGTTTTTGTTTGTTTGTTTGTTTGTTTGTTTCAATGCCAAAATTTATCTTCTTATACCAACTTCAGTAATTTTGCCATCATGTTGCCAGTTGAGAATTCTTAAATTGGTGAATTTAATGGGCAACTTTGCTGTACACATTATATTATAGAGATGCTGCTGCTAACTCTATAGTTAAGGTTGTGTTCCATTTCGCACTTGTGGCAGGGAGTCAGCCTCTCTGTATGAAACATGCAGCTAGTCCTCCCTAACCTTACACAGCAATTTGTGAAAAGGGTGGGCAAAAGTTTCAAAAGTGAGTTAGGCTGCTATGTCCCATTGACTTTCAATGACTCTTAAGCTGCTCAAGTATCAGAGGGGTAGCCGTGTTAGTCTGGATCTGTAAAAGAAGCAAAGAGTCCTGTGGCACCTTATAGACTAACAGACGTATTGGAGCATGAGCTTTCGTGGGTGAATACCCACTTCTTTGGATGCATGACTTAAGCTGCTAAATGCCAAAGTCACTTTAAAATAGACTTAGGCTCCTAAGACCTTAGGCCTTTTAAAATTTTACCCACACTCTTAGAAATATACCTTGATAAATTACTGTATCGTCCACTTATTTTCCTTTTCCATGATTGCTCACAATCAATATTTAGGGCCAGATTCTCGTGGTTTACACTGATGTAAATACAGGGGATCTCTATGGACTTACTCTGGGTTTGCACTGGCATAATTAACCACTCAAATTGCTAGAGATTTATACTGGTGTAACTGAGAAGACATTTTGGCCACTGTGTCTCTATTTAAGGGAAAGTTTTGTCCTATATAATAAAATCTCATTCTGGTTTTCCCCAGTGTGTGGTGTTTAGATGCTGCTTGTATTATTAGAACTGGGAGCACTGGCTGTTGGGAGTCTGAAAGGGCAGGAAACAGGAAGGAGGGGGGAGGAGTTGAGGAGGCTGGGAGAGTTACAGAGTGTGCAGCTACAGCTTGGAGAAGAGACTTCCACTGTAAATAAAGTTCTGTTGAAGTTGTTAATACTTTGCCTGGTGGATACAACATTTTGGCGACGAGGATGGATCTTCTGCCTCTGAACCCACCTGCACCCTTTCTGCAAAGCCCAGGTGAGCCTCCAATTGGTTTTACTGCCTGGATCTGTATGTTTCAGACTTATCTGCTTGCAAACAGTGCTACAGAGATTTCTGAAGTAAGAAAGTGTGCTCTGCTAATCCACTGCCTTGGAGCAGAACGGCAGCGTATATTTTACACTTTTCCCCTTGCAGATGATAAATATGAGACTGCACTCACTGCATTAAAGAACTTTTTTGTGCCAAAAGTGAATGTAGTAGCTAATCGCTACAGATTTCGCCAGCGTGAGCAGAAACCAGGGGAGACTATAATGCAGTATATGGCTTCCCTGAGGAGTCTGATTGTAACTTGTGACTTTGGGAATATGGCAGATGAGATGATTAGAGACCAGCTCATTGAGAAAACAACCATGCTTCAGGTAAGAGAACGCTTACTTCTAGAACCACAACTTACACTAGAAAAAGCAATAACCATTGCTACTCAGATTGAGTCAGCTACAGCGGAAGCCAAAATAATGAGCCAGGGTACAGGAGGCCCAGTCCAGGCTGTGACTCCTTTGCAGAAAAGTTCACTGTCACTGCAGACAAACAATTGCAAAAGGAAAACTAATGAAAAGCCACTGAATCAGCAAATGCAAAATACAGTAAAAGCATGCTTTCGCTGTGGATCCCCACAACATCTTGCAAGCTACACAGGATGTCCAGCTAAAGTAGCTCAGTGCAATCATTGCAAAAAGATTGGGCATTTTGCTAAAGTATGTCTCAGTAGCCAGTTCAATCAACAGGTGCATGCAGTTACAATACCAGATGTTACTGTGCTGAGTGTAGACACAATCACTACTGCACATATATCTGCACTGTAAATGTTTCAGCCCTACCCTCAGGCAAATCACACTCTATTCAGCTAATGTTGGACACTGGCTCAGCAGTATCTATATTACCTGATTCCATCTATTTGCAGGAGTCTGGGAGAGTTACAGAGTGTGCAGCTACAGCTTGGAGAAGACACTTCCACTGTAAATAAAGTTCTGTTGAAGTTGTTAATACTTTGCCTGGTGGATACAACACAGTGCCACCCCAATCCAGTGTTAATGACTTATACAAAATTATCATCAGAGAGGTGATTAATGTTGCAAACCCTGAACAGAATCTTAACTGAATGGATGAGGCAAGAAGAGTTGGTCAGTAGCAAAGATGGGGGGGGGGGGACACAACCTTTTTATTCTGACAAATATCTGTGTCTCAGTTATGACAGAAGGGAGTTTGGCAGAATCGTGTGGCCTGCGTCTTCTCTCATTTGTACCTGTTTGACACTAATGTAACTGAAGAGACATCAATGGAGTTAGTCCTGAATTACACTAGTTTAAAGCTATATTTACACTAGGAGTTCTCTCTTGGTCTAGGCTGCTGTACTATAATGGCAAAGAAATTCTACTGTGGCTGCTGCATTCCTGGCAAAGCTGCGCTGTCTATCAGTAAAGGCAAACTACGCCCCTCAAATGAAATAAGCTATGCTAGTGAAAGTGCAGCTTTTCTGATATAAGTGCATCTGCACTAGGGCCATCTGCTGGCACAGCTTTGTCGGTCAGAGATCACATCTCTTCACACACGTGACCAACCTAGCTATGACAGCAAAAGTCCGTAGTATAGACAGCTTAAGTGTGAGGGGATTCAAGTCCTATATACATACTGGTATAATGTATGTGTATGATGGAATATTATGCAGGGTTTTCCTTCTGGCCACACACAAACTTCTTCTCCCCAAAGCTAGGCCTCTGAATAAACCAATGCTTGTGCAACTGTCAACGTAGGCGAAGGCAGCAGACTAAGTGATTTTGTATTTGTGATGAACTAAGGATAAAATGCCAGATTAATCCGAGAGCATGAAAAATGATCAATTAAGATTTCTCATTAGCTATATTTGGTGGCTTAATTGGCCTTTTTGACTGTGTAATCTCAAGTGATAATTATTTGTGGCACTGGCCCATTCCTCTGTGAATGTTATCTTTTAATTAATTCAAGAAACTGATTTCGCTCCCCTCATTTCTCCTTCCTACATAGCAGTACTTAGTTATTGTTAGCATAAACAACATACTCTGGGATTATTTAAAAATTGCCAATGAATAAAGATTGATCTAGTAAGTTTGCAAAGACAACAGTGGAACCATTACGGTTCTGCTTTTCCCACTAGGGTTCTGTCTTTTATGTGTCTATGCTTTAGATTGAAAGCTCCTTGGGATAGAGACTATAGTGAAATCCTGACTTGTTCCATGTGGCTTCCAAGATTTCCCCCTGTAGGTTAGTGTTAATTGTATAATGTTGAGTAAAACCAGGAAGCAATAATAATAATTATAGAAGTGACCCAAGTATCTTGCAGTGCCATAGGAAAGCATAATGCCATGGCTGAGATTTTCAAATCAGATGATGTATGTCTAAATTCCAAGTATTATTAAAATTAATGGGAGAACGTAAATCCTCTAGCTTGCTTTGAAAACCTTAACCCATGTGATTAGATAGCGTGGTGTTAGGTGCCTTAGAAAATCCTGGAGTACGATACAGCTGTTGCAGTGAAATTAAATGGGGTGTGTGTATATGTTGCTTTGATAATCTCCATGTAATAGCAATATGTTTGGAAGGGATAGATGAACCAATTTAGAGAAAAAACTCAGCCAAACCTCTGCTTGAATTCCAACAGTTCCTTCTGTTTTGAAAAAAGTTTGCTTTCACTTTTTGTTTTTAAATGGATTTTTCATTTTTACCTTCCTTTGAACCTCTTGTTCTAGTAGTAAGCAGAGGGCCTAATATACCATAAAAAGTCTGTTCTCGTTTTTATTGGTGTGACTAAGCTCCAATTCAGAGAAATGTGCATAGCTCAGTACAGCCCCTGGTTATTGCTGGCTTCTGCCAGTGTGATCCAGGGTTCATGGATCCCAATGGCCAATGTGCAGTGCAGCTGACCACTGCAGCCCCAAAAGTGGGCAGCATTGACAGGGGAATGAAAATTAGCTAACCAGTCTGAGCAGGTCTGTGAATTCTACCTTGCAATGCTTGTATGGTGTCTGCCCCAAGATAAAGCTACCTTTGCCCGGCAGAACACCCAGGAATGTGTGCAAGCACTGCCTGCCCTGCTCCTGGAGAGAATCAGGGTCACAACTGTGCCTGTAGCAGTCAGGTGCAATTTTTAAGTCTGTATAATTATTATTACAGTATTACCTAGAGCCTCCAACTGAGATTGAGATCCAACCCAAACACAGCAAGAGCCGGTCCCGAAGAACTTACTAGCTATGTAGACAGGACAGACAAAGAGGTGGAGGGGCAACAGAACCACAGAGAGGTGAATTGACTTGAGCTACTGTCACTTGCAGAGGTGGAAATGGAGCCCAGGTCTCCTGAGTTCCCGTCCGCTGCCCTATCAGCTGGACTATGCTTCCTCTCCTTGCCCCTGCAGAGAGAACCTTTTATATGCTTATCTGAAACTTTTAAAGTTCTCCCATTATTGATTTTGCTCTGTCTTGACCCTTTTGCTTCCTTTATTTCTTCTGCCAGATCTATAAACCTGATTTAAACCTATTTTCAGGTTCTTCCACAGAGAACATTACATAATTTCCTTCTTTTTTTCGTAATGACCCAAGCCCTTCCTGCCATTTTTAGCAAAAGGTTGAGTCCTCCACTACAAGTTGGCTCTGCAGAAAAGTATTTTGAAATTAGAGCTCAGAGGGCCTGTAAGATTAGCCTGCTTGCATTGTTCACATAATTAGAAATAATTGAATTAACTGTGCTCTGGCAAAGAAGTAAAATCAATATTATAATTAAAACTGCATTTCTTTATAATTGGATCTGAAAATGAAACCTCAAAAAAGGGGAAAAAATTTCTTTCTTCTGAGAAGTAATTAATGCTGGTATTAAGTTTATATCTTAAACAATAATTCTGAAGAAATTTACTGCAGTATCTCTCTCATGTTAATTTCATTACCTGGTTTTCTGAAGATGCTCAAAGTTACTTCTTGATCTAGTCTTCAGTGCTACACACTTTCCATGACTTCATGCTGCACCTACTGAAGACAATGATTCTCAGCTGGTGTAAATCAGGGAAGATCCATTGCAGTTAGCAGAGTTACATTGGTTTACACCAGATGAGGATCTAACCCTAGACATTTTGCCATTGATTTTGAAGAGAGCAGGATAAGACCCTAAGTGTTTGACTTTGATTTGACTGAGTGAGCCTGAAGTACTACCAGACACCCTGGGCTAATTTTATTTAGAATTTATTCTCTCCTTGTGTAGATAATTAAGTTTCCCTTTTTCTCCACATATTGCTTATCCAGCTGCTAAAGTACATATCTAGAGTGTTGAGGTACATATTCTCTGTTGGCACAGAATTTCCTT
Organism: Trachemys scripta elegans; assembly: GCF_013100865.1. Classification (NCBI taxonomy): domain Eukaryota; kingdom Metazoa; phylum Chordata; order Testudines; family Emydidae; genus Trachemys; species Trachemys scripta. Next base: position 109,774,527 of record NC_048303.1, on the reverse strand, counting down.
AAAAACACTGACTTAGCTTGCCAACAGGAGGATCCCAACAGCACAGGAGATCCTGGTGTAGAACTAATGTGATGTCTATACGCCACTTCCCACTCCCCTCCATTGGGAAAAGGGTGTGGTGTGAGGTATCCCTGTGGCCTAATCATGCCTGGCTGTTGCGATGGCCCTTTTAAACTGCTGTAGCTTAAACCAGAGTACCAGTCCTGTGTGCAGTGACCCAGTAATTGGTGGAGCACCAAGGTAACTTAAAGCCACACATCCTGTAGTTGAATGATCTTTGGATGGACCTGAGGATCTGGGCCACTGTTTTTTGAGCAGAGCTGGGGACTGAACCTCAAGGATGGGATCTGGATTCAAACTTCTTCAAAGTCGGGAAGGGCAGTGGCCATGGTTTTGATCTGGGCCCATCTCGTGTTTCAAGTGGGATGTTTTTGCGGTTTAAAGTACATGCAACTCTGTGAAATGAGTTTGATGGTCTCCACCCATTTCCCATTGGATACATGTCCACATCACCAAAAAAGCATCACCGTCAATTTAACATGAATTGGCAAGCCTGTTGGCAGCCCCAGTAGAGTGGCAAAGGACTGAATGTGCTGTGGAAGCTGAATTATCCTTTCATCCATGCAGTGATCCTTTCAAGTTCATGACTGAGGCCCAGTGGTACAGCAGTGTGTGGAAGCTTGCCTTGCCGCTGCCTGTTCCATGGATAAATGCAGAACTTCAGTTTCCAAGGCAGTCAGTCCCACATGCTACATGAGGACTAAATTCACACACCCACACACAGATGAAAGTGTCTGCTCAGCTCCATCTGCATGCAGTTGCTGAATGAGTATTGTTGATGTTTTGCTGAGAATTACTTATATTGGTCCCTATGATGGGACGGACCGTATGCTACATAACAGCCATTTGAGCTTTTATGTCTATGGCCTATGTTGTAGGTCTCTGCCGTACTTTTTCTCTGAAACTTTTGCTGCGGTTGAGTAAGGATTTCAGGATTTGGCTCACTTGGTGTCAATGAACTTGCCTGTTTATCCATTTCAGAGTTGGTTCCACTGACTGGAGAGCTGAACCAGTCGCTTTTGGTCATGGGAAGCTGGCCTGGTAGTGATGGGTTATTGGAGGCAATATTCAGAGATGAATTCTTGGATGAGGCTGGTGTCTTTCTGACTAAAAGAGTTTTCTTGGGTAATGAGATGCCACTTGATGATAGAGAAACTAAACAGAGTAGATGGAGGCAAAGCTAAATTTTAGTACATGTACTAGTGACTCTCAGAAGTCCATAATTTCTTCTCCCTGTGAAGAATAATGGGTTTCACTTCTTTGAAGATCTGCTAAATAATTATGAAAAATACACCATTTTAAAATTGATTTTGAATGTTCTATGTTGGTTAAGCATGTCTGTCTATGTATCTGCCTATTCTACACTCAGCAGCATGGCAAATGAAGACTTTTAAAATTACATTGTTAGCAAAGATAATGATAAAGATAAACTTTGTTTGCCTTTACTTCTCATAATACAACTTAGCCCTAACTGCAACACTCAGGAGCCTATCTTGAGATGATACTACTATCTGTGCCACATTGGGGACCCATCTGGGGAGAAGGACAAGACCAACAAACTTAACTTCACTTGTGCTTAGAACTTGGTGAGAACCAGAGTTTCCATCCTGTGGAAAATTTTGCATTTGCCTTTTTTTTTGTTTTTTGTTTAGATTGAGAATGAAAAGTCAGATATGTGAAATTTCCCATGGCAAGGACATTTAAAAAATGGTTTTGGAAGAACAAACAGAACATTTTTGAAAATTGCCATCTCCCTGGCTTGCTGTCCACCTCCCATGCACCCTGCCTGGTTAGCTACTAGGTGTACTAGGGCTATTCAGGGCTTGTCTTCACTACCGGGGTAAGTCGACCTAAGTTACGCTACTCCAGCTACATAAATAACATAACGGGAGTCAATGTAGCTTACAGAGTAGCAGCCGTGTTAGTCTGTATCCGCAAAAAGAACAGGAGTACTTGTGGCACCTTAGAGACTAACAAATTTATTAGAGCATAAGCTTTCGTGGACTACAGCCCACTTCTTCGGATGCATGTGTAGCTTAGGTCGACTTATCACAGCATCTTCACTGCTGCATTGATGGGAGATGCTCTCCTGTTGACTTACCTTAATCTTCTCGGGGAGCTGGAGTACTGAGGTTGACTGGAGAGCACTCTGCCATCTTCACTAGACCCGCTAAATCAACCACTGCTGCATCGATTGCAGCAGTGTTGATCTTCCTGTAGTAAAGACCAGCCCTTAGGCTCATAACCTCACTTGTACCAGGAGGTGGAAATGGGGAGACTGAGCCCAGTGAGCACCAGTTCACAGCAGCTGGACTGTGGGGGAAGCAGGAAGATTGGAAGCCCAGGGGCTGAGAAATAGGGGAGTTGGAGAGGTGGAAATGAGTTTCTGATAGGAAAAAAAATATATATTAGCAAAATTAAAATTTTCCCACAGAAAATTTTGATTTTGCGAAAAATTAAATCTGATGGGAAGTTCCCGACCAGCTCTACTTGTGACCTATAACAGCTGTGTAAAGAATGGAAATTCTGTTTCTTGAAGGATTTCGAGATTTGGCTTTATTCTGAATTGGAGCAAAAACCAAAAAATTCAAAATTCCCCATAAAGGAAAATTCTGAAAAGCGTTTTATTTTTTTTTAACAAAATCAAAATATTTCATTTTGTTGCTGACTTACACAATACAAAGTAAAGAATTACCATACATAATATAATACAAAATAAAATAAAAAATCAAAACCAAAGGTAATTTCAAAATGAAAAATTGAAATGTTTCATTTCAAAAATATCAAAATGGGATGTTTCATCAGGGTTGGACTCTTTCCTCTCTTCCCCCAACTTTTTTTTTCTAAAACAAAATTCTGGTGAAATGGACCCTGTTTCACAAAGCGTTTTTGATTTCAACAGAATGGTATATTCCCATGGAATATGGTTCTGTCAATGTTTCTATGACCAACTCTGTTTGAGACTTTGAACTATGTTCTTGGGATTACTTTTGAGTTGTAAAAAACTAAATTCCACAACTAGGGCTGCAGTGCCAGAAATAGCAGCTCTAAGGACACACAGAGCCCAATACTGCAGCCCATTCAATTCCAACTCAGTTCAGTGGGAGTTCTGCCTAATTAGAGACTTTTAGCACTGATAGAGGGTCCAGTTCTGAAATCCTACTTGGCCATAGGGAAATTACTTCCAGTATACAGCTTTGTGGTGTTTTTTGTCTGGTTTTTATGCTGGACCACTTGTCACATGGACACCATGTTCTTTTGAGTAATACTTTATTGATGTGCCCAGCTTTGTGATTTATTATACCAATACATCATTAGAGTGACAACTGGTTCTGATGATGCATGGTTTAATATATCAGAACAACATCTAATTTGGATTATATATTACATAAGAGCAATATATATTCCACTCTTCAACCCCTCCCAGCTCTCCCAATTGTAGACGTGACTGTTATTGAGGATGGTGATGGTGATATAATTAAAGTTGAGATAGCACTTTCCTTCTAAACTTCCATCTTCAGTCATGGGTATAGAGTTTAGAAAACTGCCTCAAAATAATATTAAGGGTCTGATTGCCATCCATATATAGTAAGTGAAGGAAGTCTACTAAACTCACCCTGTGATTCCCAAATGTTGCAGCTCAAATGGTCCTCTCTAAGAACACCATAAGAGAAAATAAAATCATACTTGCCAATATAATTTCATTTTTTCAAAATAACTACGTCCACCATGGGCAAGAGTGGGACTATCCAGTCTTGGAGTCCAGTCCAAAGCCAATAGAAGGTTCCATTGACTTCAGTGGATTTTGGATCAGTCCTTAAAATAGGCTGAGAGCCGATCCAGATCTGAGATTCACATTCCAGGGGCTTAATTCCATCCCAGGGATGTGATTTCCAGAAACTCCTGTCAAAGCTGAATAATGCTGTAAGCTTGGTTAGAACAAACTAATGTGGTTGCTTACTGCCTATTAGCATATTAATATTCACAATAATAAATAGAGCTGCTTGAATAATGAACAACAAAGTTGCAAATAAATGACTAAAAAATTATTTATAATCTTTAGAAGTGAAAAGGGCTGTGTGAGTGATGGTTGACAGTGTAGCCTGACCAATATGGGGACCGTAAGAGCAGTTAAGGATGGAGCGAATTAAAATGTGGCATTTTGGTTAAGATTTTCAAAAATATTCTCAGGCTCTGAAATTGATTGGGCTCCAATGAGAACTTCATCGCCTCAGCACCTTTGAAAATCAGGCCACCCTTTATGTGCCCATTTATGGATTTAGGAGCCTAATGTCAGACTCCCATTTAAAAAAAAAATCTTGGTTCTGATCTTTTCCCTCCAGAGATAACAGAACTAGTGAGGTTATTAGATCGTGACTTTTACCATGGTGTCTGAAAGTAATGATGCCCCTGGTTGGACTGTTTGTGGGGATTGAAGCTGACAGCTCTCTAGCTAAAATCTGAGTTTCCGTGATGAGAGATTGTAGTAACTAGGATTAGTTCACCTTGAATGGAGAGACGTTAGAGGGGATATGATTGAGGTGTTTAAACTTTATTCTGAACTTAGCTAACTTTTCTTGTTTGTCTTCCATTATGTTATTGTTCTGAATAGGAAGCAATTGCAAGGCAGTTCTTCCTGCTTCATTAAAAATGAATGTTGTCTTTTTTTTTTTTAAGTCTAAAACTCACAAACATATCCCTGCTCTCCACAGTGGCAGTGGAAGTGCTTTTGACAAATGGAACATCTGAGTTATTGCAGTCTTATGTGATCTGAGGACAAATGTTGCACACCTCTCATCAATTGCAGATAGCTGTGGTGACACTCTAACTTAGAGCATTTTTCATTATCGCAATTTGATATCAACCAGTCTGTGTCCAGAACAGAATGAGTGTGTGCTAGGATCCAGAAAGTAGGTTGCCTTCCTCTCTGCAAAGGTGTTTGTGCTGCTAAATACACCAAATAATTCTCTTGATACCCAGCCTGCTATAACCCTAGTTTCAATTCAGTTGACCTCTGCTGAGGTTGATGAGACTCTTTACCCTACTTCTTCACCTAGTGACTGCCTATACTCCAGGACAAAAGAGCAGCAATTAGGACTGAGAAAGCTGAGAGTAGCAAACAACTGAAATCACTCCACTTCATTCTTCTTGACCTTCCACACTGACTGATTATACACAGGCTCTGAGTTTCTCTTGCGTCAGTTCTCCTCCAGTCTCCATAACTAAGATACAGATATCTGCTTTTCACAACTCTCACAACTACTCCTTAATCTCAGAGATAGGCTCATTCTAAATATCCCAGGAAATAATGGGGTAACAGTTATTCATGGCTTTAGGCCCTGAATCAGGAAAATGCTAAAGCATATGCTTAACTGCCACTGGGACTTAAGCAAGTGCTTCGGAGCTCTTCCTGAATAGAGATGCATTCCTGAATCAGGACCTTGTAGATTTTAAGGCTAGAAGGGACCATTCTGATCCTCCAGTCTGACCTCTTGCATTACACAGGCCGTAGAATATCACCCACTAATTCTTGCAGTGGAGAGAATTGTGCTTCCCTATTGTCTGAGTGAATAATACAAGCCCAGTAAATTGTGGCTAAACAAGATCTCGCAGCCCACTTACCAGGGCCGGTTCCAGCGTTTTTGCTGCCCCAAGCAGTGTGTGTGTGGGGAAAGCCGCTTTCTTCTTCAGCAGCACTTCAGTGGCAGGTCCTTCCCTCTGAGAGGGACCGAAGGACCCGCCGCCGAATTGCCGCCAAAGAGCCGGACGTGCCGCCCCTTCCCCTTGGCTGCCCCAAGCACCTGCTTGCTGCGCTGGTGCCTGGAGCCGGCCCTGCCACTCATACAATGAACCAGCCACTAGACATTTTTCTGTTCCTAGTGTTTTGCTGTTTTATGTAGCTGCCTGTTCTGCAGATGTAGCAGAGACAGCACTGGATCTATTAAATATACTGATTTTCTTATGTTATATACCAAATCTATTTCATTCCCATTGTCCATAAAGCAATAAAGCCCTCTTTAGTAAGTATGTCTAATTTATGAAAGGATTAAGCCTGAGGTTTTCAAAAGAATCAAAGGAAGTTTGTTCCTTTGGGATTTGGGTACCAAACTTTCTTAGGCCTTTTTGAAAATCCCAGCCTACGTATCCATTCACACATTGTGGCTGTGTATTTAGTGGTTTCCTCCCATACTATATTTTGTTATACTGGGCACTGTGCTACTGGAGATCTCCATCTATTGGGCAGGAGTTTCTTTCAAAACCTAAGGTAGTAAGGGATGTGCCCCTCCAAAAGTGGTGGAATTTAAATTCCCCTGCACACCCCTGCCATCATTCTTAGGTGTCCTAACTCCAAGATTGGGACTTTGGGCTCTTTTGAAATAGACTTCAGTAATACTTCCAGAGCTCAGCTGCCTTAGTTAGAGACGAGAGGATCTTTCAGATAATAGATCACTCTTTAGTCTAGCAGAAAAAGTTTATAACAAGCTGAAGTTAGACAAATTCAGACTAGAAATACAGTATAATTTTCAAACAGAGTGTATAATTAACCACAAGAACAATTTACCTGGGAATGTATTTAAATCAAGTTATGGGCTTGATGCAGGAATTACTGAGTGAAGTTTTATTGTCTGCGTTATGCAGGAAGTCAGATGGGATGATCATAATTTCGTCATGGAGGTCGCGGAAGTCACGGAATCTGTGACTTAGAGTGACCTCTGCGACTTCAGCCTGTGGTGGTTGGGAGCTACGGGGTCCCCTGCCATCTGCAGGACCAGGAGCTGGCAGTGGGATACCCCTGAGTCCCCAGCCACTGCGGGTGGTGGGGGAACCCCTGAACTCCTGTCCACTGTGGGCGGTGGGGGTATCCAGAGTTGCCAGCGGCAGGACAACCCCCAAACCTCCGGCTGTCGCAGGGAAACCCCCAAACCCTCAAGCTCGCGGTCGGCGTGGGTCCCCACAGCTGCGGGTGGTAGGGATACCCTGCAGCTCCCAGCTGCTGCGGCTGCAGGGGAACCCCCGAACTCCTGGCCACCATGGGCCTCTGGAGCTGTGGGCAGCGGGGGCACCCGCAGCTCCTGGCTGACACAGGAGGTGGGGAACCCCCTAGAGCTGCAGAGGTACCTCACAGCCCCCAACTACTGCAGGTGGCTCCTATCCCCTGTGCAGCTGCCCGGCTTCAGGTGGTGTGGGACCTGCAGATCCCCATTTTATCAGGGATATTTTTTAGTAAAAGTCACGGAAAGATCACCGCTTCCTGAATTTTTCTTTTTTGCCCGTGACTTTTATTAAAAATATCTGTGACAAAATCTTAGCCTTAATCATAATAATCTCTTTTGGCCTTAAAAATCTATGCATCAATTAGCAAGCTCCAGAATGATATGATATATACAGAATTAGATTGGGATGTGTATAGTTGCTTTATCCCCAGGGAAGTCTGTTCCTTCAGATTAGGGATAGCCATATGGGAATAATCATTTTCACTCCTCCTTTCTCAACTAACATCTCTTTTGGTAAACAGAATTATAGCATCCAGGGATGGAAGAAGCCAACAAGATTATGAAGTCCATCTCCTTACAAATGCAGGAAGACATGGTTCACTGACAGAGGAGAGATCCCTAACTGATCTACGCATCATCTTAGCCTAGCTGACATCATTTGGCTTCCACTGTTACTTTAACATTCACAACATAGAGATCCTTCCCCACCCTCAAAATATCCACCCGTTCGTAGGTATCCTTAACACCAATGCTTTCAATGCACCTAAATGAAAAAAAAAAAAGCCATGTGTCTCCTTTATTTATATAATATATTTGCATTAAATGATGCAACTATTAAGGTCTGTAAACTTCTATTCCAAAGGCATCTATCCTGTTCCATTGAGCCAGTTAGGAGCATGCACCTTTAATAATGAGCAAGTGTATATATGAATTGTTGTGTTGCAGGATGCTTTAATGCACAAGCCTTAAGGTCACCAAGAAAATAAATGGTGCAGGTTTTTTTTTTCATGGCCGTAACTTTAATGGCTATGTGCCAAATGAATAAGGGCTATTACTCCTTTGGAAGCACTCTTGGAATTTACTTCAAAGGCTCAGATTGGCCAAACATGCATATTGACCCATTCTTTGCCTTATTTCCTGTTTTAATTGAGTGTCAAAGGTTATACATTGCTATTAGAGTAAGACATGAGTGGCAGCAGGGGTCAGGGACTCTGTGGCATTCTATTAGAGCCATAAAAACAAAATAGAATGATAATTTCACCTGCTCTAACCCCAATTTTTCCAGGATGGGATAGACATTGACCTTATTGTTTGACTGCCATTGACTATGTAAACTGCAGCCACCTTAATTCTGCTTACTAAACAATAAACGTGCCCTTCACGACCAGGATGGAAAATAAAACAATAAAAAATACACACAGCTGACTCGAGAGAGACTAATCCGGGTGATGGAAAATGATAAAATAACATCTCCTTTATTCGGAGGTCACGTGCGCTGTTTGACTTGTTTACCACCAAAGCTATTTCCCCTAGCAACCTTCAATTTCATCTTTGTGCAGAACATCTTTTGGCCTCCTCTATATGCTCAGGCACGGGTAATGAATCTAACATGCTAGCTAAATCCCATTTATGTCATTTCAAAGGTTCAAAGGTTTATGTATCTCTGTAAAAATGTGTTTTTTGATTTCCCCCTCCCCATTATTACTAAGGAAAAACTTTTGGCTGAAGTGCAGCTAGATGTAGATATAACTTACTGACAAACTATTTTAAATGGCTAGAACGAAAGGCATGTGATCCACAAAATCAGTAATTGCAATTAGGAAATAAGATAAAGTCCTCATTTATTTTTTAGAGTAATGTATTCATTGCCACACATTTTACATCTTTAATGTTTGCTGTGAGATCTACGGCTTTAACTGAGGGCCAGATCCAAAGCCACCGAAGTCAGTGGAAAAACTCCCATTGACTTCAATGGATTTTGGACCAGGCCCCTGTTAAAAGAAAATTTAGACAGAAACCTGAAATTTCATTCTCTGCTTGTCTAAAACACTAGGGCCAAATCACACTGGCTTTATTCATAGAAGCAGTCACATTTACTACAGCTTCTAATAGTAAGGACATGATTTGTATCCAATTTCATTAGTAATTACTAGGGGTGAGTGAACTTCAGAAGGTTCTGAGGTGCATTCTGGATTTTTCTCTTTCAGTTTTGGCAGTTCTGCATCTGGTCCTGATAGAGACATGTGAAAATGAAAATTAGAAGGGGTATCAAGTTATTAAAGCTGACTGTGAAGACTTACAAAGGGATCTCACAAAACTGGGAGACTGGGTGACAAAATGGCAGATGAAATTCAATGTTAAGTGCAAAATAATGCTCACTGGAAAACATAATCCCAACTATACATACCAAATAATGAGGTCTAAATTAGCTCTTATCAATCAAGAAAGAGATCTTGGAATCATTGTGGATAGTTCTCTGAAAACATCTAGTCAATGTGCAGCAGCAGTCTAAAAAGCTAACAATATTAGGAAGCATTAGGAAAGGGTGCCGACTCAATGGGTGCTCTGGGGCTGGAGCACCCATGGGGAAAACAATTGTAGGTGCTAAGCACCCACTGGCAGCCCCCCCTACTAGAACCTCTCCCTCCCCCCAGCGCCTCCTGTCTGCCGATGGGAAGCGCTGATCAGCGCCTCCCCCCCCCAGCGCCTACTGCCTGCCAGGGATCAGCTGTTTCATGGCATCTGGAGGTGCTGGGAGAGGAGAGGGGGAGCGTGGGTGCAGTGTGCTTGGGGGAGGGAGCCGAACTGAGCGGGGAAGAGGTGGGGTGGGAAGAAGCAGGGCAGGGGTGGAGCCTTGGGGGAAGGGGTGGAGTGGGGGCAAGGCCTGGGCGGAGCTGAGAGGGAGCATCCCCCGGCAGATTAGAAACTTGGCACCTATGATAATAAGACAGAAAATAGCATAAGACCACTTCATAAATCCATGGTATGTCCACACCTGGAATAGTATGTGCAGTTCTGGTCTCCCCATCTCAAAAACAGATATATTAGATTTGGACAAAGTACAGAGAAGGGCAACAAAACTGATTAAGGTATGGAACAGCTTCCATATGAGGAGAGATTAAAATGATTGGGACTGTTCAGCTAAGAAAAGAGACAGAAGTCTATAAAATCATGAATGGCATGGAGAAAGTGAATAGGGAAGTGTTATTTACCTTTTTACAAAACATATGAACCAAAGGTCTCCCAATGAAATGAATAGGCAGCAGGTTTAAAACAAACAAAAGGAAGTATTTCTTCACACAACACACGGTCAACCCGTGAAACTCTTTGGCAGGGAATAATGTAAAGGCCAACAGTAACTTGGGCTGAAAAGAGAATTGAATAAGTTCATGGAGGACAGGTCCATCAGTGGCTATTAGGCAAGATGGTCAAGGACTCAACCACATGCTCTGGGTGTCCCTAAACCTCTATGACTGTAAGAAGCTGAAACTCGACAACAGGGGATGGATCATAGAATCATAGGACTGGAAGGGACCTCGAGAGGTCGTCTAGTCTAGTCCCCTGCACTCGAGGCAGGACTAAGTATTATCTAGACCAGGGGTAGGCAACCTATGGCACGCGTGCCAAAGGCAGCACAAGAGCTGATTTTCAGTGGCACTCACACTGCCCGGGTCCTGGCCACCGGTCGGGGGCTCTGCATTTTAATTTAATTCTCAATGAAGCTTCTTAAACATTTTAAAAACCTTATTTACTTTACATACAACAATAGTTTAGTTATATATTATAGACTTACAGAAATGAGAACTTCTAAAAACGTTAAAATGTATTACTGGCACGCGAAACCTTAAATTAGAGTGAATAAATGAAGGCTTGGCACACCACTTCTGAAAGGTTGCCGACCCCTGCTCTAGACCATCCCTGACAGGTGTTTGTCCAACCTGCTCTTAAAAATCCCCAATGATGGAGATTTCACCACCTCCCTAGGCAATTTATTCCAGTGCTTAATCACTCTGATAGTTAGGAAGTTTTTCCTAATGTCCAACCTAAACCTCCCTTCCTGCAATTTAAGCCCATAGCTTCTTGTCCTATCCTCAGAGGTTAAGAAAAACAATTTTTCTTCCTCTTCCTTGTAACAACGTTTTACATACTTGAAAACTGTTATCATGTCCCTCCTCAGTCTTCTCTTCTCCAGACTAAACAAACCCAATTTTTGCAATCTTCCCTCATAGGTCATGTTTTCTAGACCTTTAATCATTTTTGTTGCTCTTCTCTGGACTTTCTCCAATTTGTCCACATCTTTCCTGAAATGTGGCGCCCAGAACTGGACACAATACTCCAGTTGAGGCCTAATCAGCGCGGAGTAGAGCAGAAGAATTACTTCTCATGTTTTGCTTACAACACTCCTGCTAATATATCCTAGAATGATGTTTGCTTTTTTTGCAACAGCGTTACTCTGTTGACTCATATTTAGCTTGTAGTTCACTTTTACTCTCAGATCCCTTTCTGAAATACTCACTCCTTCTTAAGAGTCATTTCCCATTTTGTATGTGTGCAACTGATTGTTCCTTCCTAAGTGGAGTACTTTGCATTTGTCCTTATTGAATTTCATCCTATTTACTTCAGACCATTTCTCCAGTTTGTCCAGATCATTTTGAATTTTAATCCTATCAGTCAATAATTTCGCTGTTCTGTTCATTCACTCTGAAGTATCTGGCACCAGCCACAGTCCGAAGACAGGATACTGGTCTAGAAGGACCATTGGTCTGATACAATATGGCCATTCTGTTCTTATATGAAGTATACGAAAGCTCAGTCGAAGCTTGAGTGATGGTTTGAGATGTATTCTGTTCACTCACTCCAATACATTACCTCTGAACAGACTGCAGAATTATTAACCTCCTTTCATTCCCTTCCCACCCTCCAATCCTCCCCCCCCCAAAAAAAAAAACAGAAAGAAAAGGACAACAATGTCTATAAATTACACTATAGCAACCGTTGGAAACCACAGTGGGTCAGAAAAGAGGACAGCCCTCTTTCATCCTCTACTGATGCTAGTATCCATGGAAACCCCTTTTAGTAGTACTGTATCAACATCAGGCTAGGAAAACAGGTAGGCTCTCTAAAAGTGAGTGCACTGAAAGAATACAATCCTTTGCAAAGAAGGTCAGCTCTTGAAAGCTTTGAAGAGCTTCACTAGCCGAGCAAGCTGGAAGACTGTAAATCCTTAGTTTCTTCTCTAAGAAGCTCAGTCCCTGAGAATCACATCAGTGCTCTCTAACTCCGATAGAGGAAAGTAAAACCTTTGTTCCCTCCCTAAAATGTTGCACTCTTAAGAACTCACTTCCTTGACTAAACGAATATGCAGTAGAGTGGATTACGTGAACCTAGAGATTAATTATGAATAGAAGCGAGTGGGAAAAGACCGACACAATTATATATACTGTATGTTTAAAAAAAAAAAACTGACTTGCAAAAATGCCAGATGGCAAGTGCTTGTAGAACAAGAATATGTACAAGGAAATATTATTCACATGGTAACATTTTGAAAATATTTGTAATCTCAGCATTTTTTCTATGATAAATATGTGGTATAAAACAGCTCCAGCTCGCTTTCCCAAATGGGTTATTCAGTAAGCTATTTGAGTGTAAAAGAAAGGTTACTGTGCCTTTAAATCACAAAAATAGCAAGCCATCTGAGTCTCCTACTTCCCAAACCCTCAGCAAAATTAGCACTAGGTGTGACTTTGAATAAGAAAAGGTCACAACTTTATTGCTGCACAGATCATTTACAAATAACTAAAAGGCACTGAGATTGTACTTAGTAAGCAGTATCCATTAATTGCTTTTTAAACCAAACTGAAAAATTTCTTTAATTTTTAAAAAGTATAATGAAATATGCAAGGGGCCTCATCCAAAGTGCATTGAAATCCATGGGAATCTTTCTATTGACTTCAGTGGGCTTTGGATCAGGACCTGTTGGATGAATCCATTTATGTAGCAGTAAGCAAATGAAAAGAGAGGAGAGAGAGAGAGAGAGAGAGAGAGATTGACATTTATCAAAGGACGGGAAAAGAGAATGAAATAAAAAGCATCCTGAGAAGCATGGCATATGCTTTACACGTTTCCATTCTCGTCCGTTCTCCAGATGATCAGTTCAATCTTTTCCACTATTTTTATCTACTTCACAAAAAGTGTTAAGTGAGTTTAGCCTCCAGGAGCACTTGCTTGACTGGCAAGGTTTGATGGGCTAAATATGGTGTTTTCTGGCAGCATTGTGCTGTCACTATTTTAATCAAGGCTCCCACAAAAACGTTCTTGCTTAGTTTGTGGTAAATTCGTTCATACCAGGAGTGTGCATGCTTGAGCCAAGGACTGGTGAGGTATTGGGGAGTCTGTTAATTTGGTTGTACTTTTTAACCAAAATGTTTTTTTCATTACTAAGGAAAGCAGTGACATCTCTTGACAGACATACTTGCATTAACTTCACTTTGCCTGAAACATTCATATTGTGTTCCTGAAAAATATACTGGGCCAGATCCTTAGGTGGTGTACATTGGCATAGACCCACCGACTTTAATGGAGCGAAGATCTGTTCCAGTAAGCTAGTATAATACTATATAACAATCAACTTGAGTCATTTGAGTGACTCGGGAAGCTTTTTTAGAACAAACCTGACATTTGGTGCGATCTGGTGTTTTCCAAATGCAAATGTATATATTTGAATACAAACCAAAACATACTGTGCCTTCATAAATATAATATGGATCAGAGGCTGGGAAATCACATACCCCAAATCTCCCTATAATTAATTAATTGATTTTGGTACTGAAGACTTCTCCAGCATTTCTCTAGTTTCTGGAATTAAGAAGGTTTAGAGCCATTTTAATCAAAGATAAACTACTACTCTTTTGTCCAATATGGGCCTTTCTCATGGAGGAGAAATTCACACAAATAGAGCAGGTACCTTCTCTTCGGGTTTGTGCAGGAGGAAAGCAGTTTAATTCCTTTTAAGGAACCCATGAGCCTTACCCACCCTGGACACCACCACCACTTTTGGGGGCTATATTGGCTCCTATTTTTCCTCTCACAGAGTGGCATCAATAGCCATATTCCGCCATACCAGCTTTCTTCTCCTCTTGCAGAATGTCCGCTGTTGGTTATCCATGAGGATCCATGCTGGGAGAGGTCAGTGGAGACTCTCTATGTTCAGCTCTAGGTGGGTGCTGTTTCTTTGTCATAATGATGTTGTATAACATCTCCACATGGAGGGAGAAGTAAGTTTTCGAAACAGAGACTTCTAATATTAGTTGAAAGTGCAAATGCAAAGATGTGTGTGACATCCTAGCTTTTTCCTGTTACATTGGCATATCTCCGATCGAGCTCATAATCTTTCTCCCTTCACTGAAAGAAAAATATTTGAGCTCTCCAATGAGTCAATAATTCCTAGAGTAATGTAAAGATTGCATATTCCACATGACACAAACTGCAGAGAAAACAACTTGAGGTCTAATATACCTTAATCATACCATGGGAGTATTGTGTGTTTTAAATACAGAAGATTTTATATATTTGAAACAACTTACCATTGGAGCATGTTCTGAAGGAAGGTTCCTGGATATGAAACACATCCAGTAAAGAGTTTCCAAACTTTGCAAGACTATGGGCTGCAGTGACAGCTTACCAGGAGCCTGGGGGCAATTCACCTACATATGTGTTTACATGTTTTGTTTTTTTAAATAAATGCACATAACCATATTATTTGCTTGTATTTACGTCTCTGATAGAGGGATAGCGATTGCTGGTCATTTTGAGTTCACCATCAACACACACAGGAAAACAAGATAGTCAGAGGGTCATAAAAGAACAACAACAAAGTTGGGCTTAGGCTTATTAAAATCATTAGGCCAGATTCATCCGTGGAGTTACACCAGAGATGAATCTGGACCATACTCTATTTGGGCCTGAACTCCATATCTAAGATGCAGCAAATCCTAAGGTGGATGTAAGTGACATTTTAGGACTTTGAGCCCCTTAGCCTCTCTTTAGGGGTGAAATTTGGGCCTCACAAAATCAATAGGAATGCTGCCGTTGACTTCATGGGGCCAGGGTTTCACCATAGATCTTTCTATTTTATACTCTGCAGTTTTAGTGCAAATTGCTTTTCAGAAAATAATTTATAGTTGCTCTGTTCTGTTCACTAATCTACATAAAATTTAAGGGCAGAGTTATGGTGACTAAATTATTTGAAACTCACCACAAACACTTTTGCCAGTTATCTTGTTAACTGAAATATCTCTGAGATAGGAGCTTGATTACAAAAAATATAACTATTTTATTTCATAGGATTTCCAGAATCTTCAATAATAATTACATACTTTCTTTACGATGACCACTTGGGCAATGATTTCTCTGCAACTTTGTTCAATCTCTGAAAAGATCTGTTGTTCTCCCCTCCCCTGACACATACACTGCACAACTGTTCTGGAATATATAAGATATTTATCAAAAGTAACAAGAGTTGCCGTAACATATTTCATTTGTTTTGACTGAGTTGTCACAAAAATTAAAACCAATTATTATTTGGAATCAAATATAGAAATAAAATAGGAAGAGGTTTTTGTGTCATTTCTCTGTTATGCCTCGCATATATTGGTATATTACAGTGATATCTGAATGGTTTGAGGTGTTATGGGGAATCTAAAATTGTTACATAGATCTGGGTGAAACTGACAAAACTTCTGTCAGGAAAATGAGTGAAAATTTTGGGGGAGGTCAATTTAGACTTTGATCCTACAAATGCTTATGCTTGTGAACGACTTTATTACATTGGCCTTTTTTAAGATCTTCAACTTCAGTTTTCATTAACTACTTTGGGGAGTGAGAATTATTCCTAGTGAAACAAACAAAATGTTTGAAAATACTATTTTCCTTGAAAATTCAGACCTGTGAATTTTAAAATGGCTGCAGGAGGAGAAGTGGAAAAGGCTAACTCTTGGTGATTCCAGTCACGCCCCCCACCCCCACCCCCGCAGAACCACAAGAGTAGGCCAGGCTAGGAAATGTAGTCCACAATGGCAGCCATGTTAGTAGACCTAGCTTCTGGCAAGGCATCATGGGAAATAAGGGGGCATATGAACAGTGGAGAGAGACCTGGAAGTATCCATGTTTTGCTGATGGTCTCTCCTGGAAGGCATGGACAAGTAAACCCTCTTTCTTTTATTTTTATAAGCCTTTGCTTTAATCCTTATGGGGTGGACACCTTTTGAAGAATGTCTGAAGCAATATAGGAATGTGAATATATGTGTATATTCTATAGCTTGTGTTATACAGGAGGTCACTAGATGATCTAATAGTCCCTTCTGACCTTTAAAATCTATGAATATGAATGTTCTTTTCACTGCCTTTGGGTCAAGTTAAAATAAAGACTTCCAGTGATTTGCCTTTTTGTTGTTCAGCCTGCAAGATCACCTATAAAGGTCTCTATTTTAAAATGTAAAGTAAGAAAAAGTTACTGCCACCTACTTTAAGGAGTTATCTATTAATTTACAGCATGAGTATGAAAACCCCAGTCTAGAGCTTGTCATCTTGCTCCTATATCGCCTACAGCAGTAACCGGAGTTCTGTTATAGAGCCTTGTCTATGCTAAAATCTTTTGATGCCACTAACTCCATTGCAACCCTGTAAAGTACCATGCGCCCACTGAGAAGTGGTTGCATTGGTGCCAAATAATCGTACCATCCTGTGATTGCACTTGCTTTATGCAAGACCTAACTCCCATGAGTTCCATATAATACTGCACTGTTGCAGTACCATTGCTGACATCATGTTAGTGTAGCAGTAACAATGGTCAGTTTGTCCTCCCCGTGTATTGCCACATTGCGAGCTGTACAGCCCAGAGCTCCGGTTTCAGTATTGTCAACCACAAGCATTCAACAATCATGAGATTATGGTTAATCTCATGACTTTCAGTCAATGATATTTTGGGTTCTTGCTGTTTGCATTCCTTCCCATTATTCCCTACTGTATATCCACTGTAGCTTGCCGAGGTGCTTCATTATCCACACAGCCATTATGTTCCTGCTCCGAGACAGTGTAGTGGTGTCGGTGCAATAGGCCACAAGCCCTGCAACGTTTGCATGGAACACTGTCTGAATCCAGAGCACTGGGTTCCTCCAAAACAGAATGGTGGTCACACCGTTGCATCTTGCAATGGAACAGATCTCTACTCCAGGTAAGACTGAAGAGACCCCATTTGGTTGTGCAACACACCTCTCTTCATAGGAGATGATTAATGATAACATGATAAAAGTATTATTCTTTATTATTTGTGTGGTGGTAGTGCCTAAGAGCCCCAGTCAGGGACTAGGGCCCCATTGCGCTAGGTCAGGGATCGGCAACCTTTGGCACGCGGCCTGCCAGGGTAAGCACCCTTGGTGGACCGGGCCAGTTTGTTTACCTGCCATGTCCGCAGGTTCGGCAGATCGCGGCTCCCATTGGCCGCGGTTCGTCATCCCCCGGGAAGCGCCGTGGGCCGAGGGATGTGCTGGCCACCGCTTCCCACCGCGCCCATTGGCCTGGAATGGTGAACCATGGCCTGTGGGAGCCACGATCGGCCAAACCTGTGTACTTGGCAGGTAAAGAAACCGGCCCGGCCTGCCAGGATGCTTACCCTGGCAGGCCATGGGCCAAAGATTGCCGATCCCTGAGCTAGGTGCTGTACAAACATACAACAAAAAGATGGTCACTGGCCCAAAGAGCTTACAATCTCTTCTCGTTCATTCAGCCTCCTTTCCTTACGAAAATTGAAAGGGCTGCAGACAGGTCAGGCAACTCAACTTTATCATTGCCCTTTAATACAAAAAATTCTCTCAGTAAAATTCCTTTTTTCAGTGTAGCAAAAACCAAGGTCTGCAACCAAGTACCCCAAGTTTCTAAACTACATTTTCCAGAAGGCCATGGGCCTTAGGTTAAAGATCACCCTCCAAGGTATAAGGAACCCCAACTTCTAACCAAGTCACTGTTACATGTAGCTCTGTGTTGCAAGGAGGGCACTGGTTAGGTTGTGTTTTCCCATGTAACTGGCCAGATGGTTGTATAAGCCAAGGCGCAATTTACAAACCACCAGCATCAAAACAATGTTTCCTTGACAATTCATAATCATCACATTGTAAACCAAATATCTTTGGATCACATATGATAATGGTAATATAATTGTTATGATCAAAGCAACAGAGGGTCCTGTGGCACCTTTAAGACTAACAGAAGTATTGGAGCATAAGCTTTTGTGGGTGAATGCCCACTTCATCATTCACCCACAAAAGCTTATGCTCCAATACTTCTGTTAGTCTTAAAGGTGTCACAGGACCCTCTGTTGCTTTTTACAGATTCAGACTAATACGGCTACCCCTCTGATGTTATGATCAGTTACCATTCATCTTTAATTTGCATGCCTTTATGCCAGTTCAAGATGTGTAGCTAGCAAAGGATGCTCACATACAGTACCAGTCAATAATGATGCAAAATGAGGGGCTAGAAGAGTGTTGTGTAGCTTTCTGCTCAATAGTGCACGCTGCTGCCCGTGTTCTGTGGTATCTAGTATTCATCAGTGTGGCTCACTGGCTGATACTCTCAGCTATTACTCAGGTGATGGTGTAATTTTTCCAGCATGATGTTTTGTGTGATCCCATGTAGTATGTTCTGGTAAGTCTATTAAGTGATGGCACTCATAGAGCTTGTGAATCATCTTGACTAAGTTTCCATTGTAAAATTTAAACTTACTCTAAGTATTTTCCCATGTTGAAAAAGGGTGTGTGTGTGTGTAATCATCTGTTGTTTTTCAACTCCTGTCTCCATTAAGTGACTAACCATCTCTTTTGGAGTGTCTTTCGTAGTATTTAGTGGCTTCAGTTGGTATTCTGCTGTTTGATAGTAAGATCCAAAAGCTGCTAGTAACTAGTGCAGGGTGACCTGTAAGCCATTTGGTGATTCAATTCAGTCATCTGAGCCTGATTCACTCTCTTTAAAATGCATCCTAGCCCCATACCAGTAATCCCTGAGTGTCTGATACCTTAGTCTGTGGTGTCCCTCCACCTGCACTTGTAGCCTGTTGGCCTGTTCAGCTACTGCACTACCTTGTGAAGGCAGGTTCTCTGCCCTACTTCTGTCTGCTCAGCAGAGCTCTGCTTGAGGGAGTAACCTTACTTAGCTTGTTGGGGCAGGGACCATCTCTTTGTGTTTTGTTCAGTGCCTAGCACAATGGAGCCCCGGCCCACGATTCCTCAGGAGCCACATGGCTTTTAGGTGCTAGTGTAATAAAAATAATAATAATAATAGTCTACTTCTGTCTTACCCCACTACTTCAGATTAAAGAGCCCTCCTCCGGGAGAGCGGCACTGCCTGCTTTTCCTTCTGGTGCAGCAGGACCCACTAATCCTCCCATGAAGACTATCAGTGATGGTAGATCTGTGTTGGTCCTTAGCCAAATTTGCCTGAGCCTCAGAAGTACTTGGGATCCATTTTGGTCTTGAAGATGGCCAAAAATTGGAGTCAAGGTTTATTTCAACCAATCTTGGTCACCCATTTCTAATAGCAAATCTAGGCATTCGCACGCCCTCTTTGCCACTCCCAAATCAGTTATTGATTTCAAGCTGTACTGACTTCTCTAGATCGCAAATAAATGTTTTAATTGTTTAACGTATCAAAGACGAATAATGCTATGAGCGGCTGAGATCAGAGAGACAGAAGGTACGATATAGTCTATGACCTCGAGCCTGATTAATGTAATAAAAATACAAAATTTGCAGGAGCTGCTTTGGCATATCTTTTGCCAATAATAAAGCTTATCTGCTGCTGTCGGAGCCTGACCCGCTAATTATTTGCACAAAATCGAATGCAGTCTATGTTCCCATTTATTAGCACATGTCTATGGGAAGATGGAGAGGCAGCTATTTAAGAATGAATAAATAAAGAAATAAATAAAGCCGTGGCTTTCTGGCACTGTGGACCAGCCCTGCCCGGCATCCCCAATCTTGCGGGAAGAAGTCGTCATTGTGTCAGCCGTGATTTTATGTTAGCTATTTAACCTTTTGTATCACATCAAATTCAAACTCCCGCTGTTCTTGTTACGACTCTTGCTAATAACAACAAAATCTGATTTCATAATGTTCCCCGGTACCACATTAACCTTGTATCAGATTAGCAAGTATATCAGCGAAAACAATGACTAATGCAGCTGAATATGATACATTTTGATAGGAGGGAGCGGCAGAAACATGAGTCAATGGAGTAGAAATCTGTTTAAGGGCTAACCTTGTTGCATGAAAACAGATGTTCCATTAACAGTTTATTGCTGAAGGAAGGCTTTACTGACACTTTTTTTTCCTAAACATATTTTGGTTTGGTATATGGGGGAAATTAATATTAATTTAACCTTTTGGGGCACTCAAAGTTTCTTTTAATGAGTTTATTCCTACTTAGATCATAGGCACGACAGGTTTCATGCAATATGGGACTTTGCTGCATTTTCCCTCTGCTTCCAGCTACCACAAAACAGCACGTGCTCACCTCTTGATAAACTCTAACATTTGCAGCCTGTCTTCTGGTTTCCAGGGGACCATCTGTTCCTTGCAACACTGGGTATCTTACAGCAAATAGCACTCTTGGTATATAGTTATTTCCACGTTTTTAAGAGTGGCATTTACTCTTCCCTTTGTTGGTGTTAGGAGGCTAAACTACCTCGCCTTTTGCAGGAAAAATCTCCAGTAGGGAAAACATTACTATGAAAAAAAGTCATGTTGTTGGCACAGAAATAGTAATGCATTGTCCCTTGTGGGGCAGAGTTTATCAGGGAAGAGGGTGTGGATGCTAAACACTGAATCTGCAGGAAATCCAGATGCAGCTGAATGGATCGCATGTCACTTGTGCAGAGTTCCACTCCATTCTTTCACGATTCCCTGACCTTGGCAGCATGGCTGATTGAGTGGCCGTGCCGTCACTGACTCTGCATCTTGCTATCTCAGGGTGGTGAAAGCCACAGAGTGGAATTTATGCTACAAGGAATTGCACTAAACTTTGTGGCAATTTGACACATAATTTGTAAGCAGTTGCTGACAAAGCATGTGGCATAGAAGGGCCCAGGCCAGTAGATGGGACATGGCTCTGCCACTGATTCAATGTGTAAGTCTGGGCAACTCACTTAATCTTTGTCCACCAGCTTCCGGGTCTGTAAAAACGTGATGGGGATACTTACCCAGCTTCCTAAAGTGTTTTCAGATCTGCAGATGAAAAGTGATACGTTATATTCTAGCGGGGCCTCTACCTTCCTGGCCTGTCACCTCTCTTCACCCACCCTACCAAACCTCAGATGTTAATAAAGGTATCATTGCTACACAGGGGCTACTGGCAGTTGAACAACAGTAGATACCTTGCAATGAAGCTGCTATCATTGGCCACATTATATTGGGAATAGCATTCCTTTGTTCCTTCCATGATAACTATCTAAAAAGAGATGCAGAATTTTGCTATGTTTTATTGGAAAGAAAAAGCTGATTTAGGCATATGTTAATGCAGTATAAATTGGGGCAGGTTGCACGTAAGATATGCTTATGGTGCTCTTTAGTCCCTTCAATAATACATGAGAAAAATGTGTATTTCTTTATCAGGTAACAGGGATTCACTGTTTCCCTACATGTTTTTCCATTTAGGAATGGAACATGTATAAAAATAGGTTTACTCCTGCCCTTGAATGGGTTCAACTGAGAAATTTAGCTACCCATGTTGTAATGTGAGGCCTGGACTTGACAAGACTCGCAGCCATCTTGTGTATGGACTTAGCATAACTTGCAGCCATCTTGGATGCTCAGCCATCATAAGCTGGAAACAAAATGATGAGTCAGGAGAATTCGGCCTTGATGTAAATAAATAAATAAATTAATGGAGATATCCTATCTCCTAGAACTGGAATGTAGGTAGACAGATAGAAAAGTATCAGCTGGAGCATTACTAACAGGGATAGCTGGATATTCACAAAGTCCTGAGAATGGGGATAGAATGGACAAGCTCACCTTGAGTTTCTGCAGCTTCTTCCTGATAATAAAAAGTTGGAGGTTTTGCTGTTGCAAGTATATCCCGCTGATGATGCATAAAGATAAGTGGAACTTGAAAAGTTTTTACTAACTTTGAAAAATACAAAAGCTAATGAGTAGATGGTCTTAGGCATGTATAGTGAAAATGAGTGGGTAGTGTTTTTTCGCATAGCTACGTTTTAAGTAAAATAATTGGTTAAGGCATAGATAAGAGAAATCCTCATTTTAACTATATAATGAGGGTCAGAAAACAAGCTCACTGGAACTTAACTCCAGGATACAGCTCAAGACCAAAGCTGCCAGGATTTTTAACCCCTGCACGACTAGACTGTGTAGAAGCTGGAGCCCTGGATGAGGTTGGATCCTGACTGGCCATCAGTAGACGTTTGTCTGCTTTACGGGGAGTGGTGAGCATTAGATGCTGGGTGTGTGTATTCTGTTAAATGATTGATAATTGCTAATATATGTGCATGTTTAAGAATATTTACTGTGTGATAAAGGCTCCTTCACTGGGACAAGGTCCTGTTAACCCGTAAGGGTCACTGGGCCCGGGGAAGGGAGTGGGAGCCCCAGATTGTGCAGGTAAAAACATACCCTTAAAGGGTACATCTATGCTGGAAAGAACAACAACATGGCAGTGAGTCTCAGAGCTGAGCCCTACCGACTTGGGCTCAGGTTCTAAAATCCTCCCCCTTCTCCTGGTTTCAGAGCCTGAGTTGGAACATCTACATGGCTATTTTTAGTGTTGTAATATGGACCAAGTCTGAAGATCTGGGCTCTGAGACTCACTGCTGGGGATGGGTTTTTTTGCAATATAGATATACAGACATTTCCCACCTTTTTTTTACGAATGCAAGGCAGTTCTTATAGTGTTATTTTAAGGACATTTGGCGGTGGTGGTTGTGGGTTTTTGTTAAAAAAAAAAAACAAATGTTAAGGTTATTGTTTCAGAACTCTAAGAAAAGAGTAGCCTTTGATGGAAGAAAAGCCAAAACCCAATGAAGTCAATGGAAAGACTCCATTGGGCTTTTGGATCAGGCCTTCAGTAAAGAGATAAGCAAAATGTATAATGAAAGGTAGAAGTGGTCAGCTCCGAATGGTGATTGTTGCGAGTCAGCAGGGTGCAATAGTTTTGGAGTAGTTTGGTAAATTTTTAATTAGGACTTAAAACTTCCAGCCATCATATTTGTAGGTTTAATGAACTAACCCATGCACTATTGTGCTGATTTCTACCAATTTATTTCTAATTTATAGGCATTTTTTAATTATATCCAGGGCCTCTTTTTTTTATTGTCTAGCATAAAAAAATAGTTAAAATTAAATGAGCAGCATTTGTGTCAGTTCTGTTCAAATCGCAGATGCTAGGTTTGATTTTATTTCTAATGCTGAGATTGAAATTCTATTTTAATATGCAGAACTACAGTCTAGGGAGTCATAAAATACAGAGTGTTTTCATTAGATGATGGCCCTGCACCTCTAGTTAACAGGAAAGCTGATTCATCAGACAGTAGTGATCAAGACAGTAAGACCTGGAATGAAAACAGACCATGGGATGTGTGTGGGGGGAGACTAAAGAGGGAGACAATTTGCAGTGTATAATTGTTAAATCTAAGGGATTTAACCAAAAATTGTCATTAAAACTTTGCTTTAGAGGTACATTCCTTTGCCTTCATGTGGTATCTCAACATCATTAACAATGACAAGGCTGAGACACAGATTACTTTGTCATTTTAGAGGATATTAGCTCTGGATTTTTAATAGCTGATTTTGAATAGGGACTCAACCTGGCTACACTTTTTGGTGCCTCACAACAGATGTCTTCTGAGCATTTAAGGTCTTGATTGTTCCTGACAATCTAACACTTAGATTTTGAAAAGTTATGCCTGCACAAAACTGAAAGTGCAAATTTGTTCCTGCAAAGTGCAGGTGCAAAAAAAGGAAGATGTTTTTGCAGAATCTGTTCATTGTCTTCCAATGGCTTAGAGAATGCAGAAATATATAATTATCAGCCAAGCTCCAAACTGCCATAGGCAACAGGGTAGGGGGACCCCGGAGCTTTGAGCTGCCACATGGGAGGACTCCGGAGCTCCAAGCTGCCGCAGAAGGCAGGGGAGGGAGGAGACCCCAGAGCCACAGCAGCAATGGGCGTTGGACTCCATCCTCCCCATTTTGTCATAGTTATTTTTAGTAAAAGTCAGGGACAGGTCACAGGCTTCCATGAATGTTTGTTATTGCCTGTGACCTATCCCTGACTTTTACTAAAAATAACTGATAAAATCTTAACATTAATTATCACATAAGCTAGGTTCACCAGCTGAATGAAAATTTTATTAAAGTTAATGTTTAAAATGAAATATACACGAGTTAAGAGGCAAGGTACTGTACATTTGGGGTCAGGCTTGGGTTATGGGGGGTTACAGGTATCGTTTGCAAGAATGAGAAGATACATACTTATCGCATAACCTGCATAGACCCAGATTGGGGTACAAGAGTTTTTAAAGTGTCAGTGGATAGGTGGGCTTGGGAACGCCACCCATGGAATGAATAAGG
Source organism: Trachemys scripta elegans (assembly GCF_013100865.1). Lineage (NCBI taxonomy): Eukaryota > Metazoa > Chordata > Testudines > Emydidae > Trachemys > Trachemys scripta. The sequence goes on along the minus strand of NC_048303.1, from coordinate 109,749,839 downwards.
AGTCCAAGTCAGTATCGGTGTAGCGGATAAGTACGTGGGTAGGGTGTGTCCCTTGGTCCGTCAGGGAAGGAAGTAGGTTATTTCCCTGGTCGGCGGTCTCGGTTACTCGATGTGGTATTGACGGTGTCCTGTGGTGTGTTCCGTATAAATGTCTCTGGACCACCTGATGGTGTTGGAGCTGTCTCATGAGCCGGGCGTAGCGTCGACCGACTCCGCATGCTCTCAGAACTGGCTCGTTGTGGGGGTCCCACGAGCCCAGGGCTCCCACGATCAGGGCGTGTATCTGGACCTCGTAGCCCTGGGCTCTCAAGGTCTCGGCCAGCGGGGTGTACTTCAACGCCTTCCATGCTTGGACCTCATGGAGGCTGGTGACCGGTTTTCAAAAGGCACTGTGACATCTACGATGAGGACCTTCTTCTTTTCTGCGTCCGTCACAACGATGTCGGGTCGCAGTCTGCTGTCTGTCCCGGGGATGGCAGAGTCGAGGGTGATCTTCCCCAGGGACGGTGGGATGGCTTTCATCAGCCTGTTCTGGATGGCATTGTGGCAGTGCCGCCAGGCTCCGGAGTGCTGTTTGCATCCACACAGGCCGTGGGGCAGGGTCTCGTTTGCATAGCTGCACTTCCTGCAGCACTTGTCTTGGTTGCCATGGCGGATGGCTCCATTGAGGGGAACGCAGTTGAGTCAGGCCCTGTGGATGAACCGCCAGTCAGCGAACCTGGTGAAGCTGCCCCTGGGGAGGAAGTGGTTGCTGGCGTCCCACTTGCTATACTACATTCCAGTAACAGTTAATGGTGGTCTGGGTTCCTGGTTGCTCTACTAATTTGTTAATAATGGAGATGGTTTTGGTCAGTGTTTTCAATCGTCATTGAAACTGGTGGTATGAAATGGTCATTCAAAAATCCCTTTATGGTATATAGAGAGTACCGATATTCTGATTCTTTGTTTTGGGTTGGGTTTGAGAGGATGAAAATTCTTCGCTGAAGCATCATCTCCTGCTCTTTGATGTTGGGGAACATTTCTGCTTCCCACTAGAGGACTGTTGTTCTGGCCCAAAAGAATGATGAACTTTGAGAATCTGTAAGTGAGAATTGTCAATGACTGATGGTGTACTCTGACAAGTACCTAGTAGAACATTGATTTGCCTTGTTTTCTTTTACCATCAATATGGTGGCTCCCAAGTGTTGCCTTCTCCTTCTGCTATTTTCATGGATTCTACTAAGATCAAGATGACCTTTTAGTTTAGTTAATCCATTTTATGCACTTTTATGATCCCCATTACCTTAGTGTCTAAACTGTGACAGATTATATGTATAAAGTACAATGTCAATGGTAGAACTTGTGCTTAGAGCCCAGTCTACGACATCCTAGAGAGATTTTAAAGTTCTATGCTGTAGCTGTGAGGAAGCTTTATTTTTTCCCTCCTTTGTCGTTGTGTCAATGATGTCTTACTGAGCAGAGCTGTTCTGGGTGCTTGGGAATTTACTAAATTCTGGCTGCCTCTGCTTAAAAATAGCAATCAAGTAGACGGAATATTCCTCACTCTGCTAAATTCTGATTAAGATGGAATGGATTTGTACCAGGTATGCAAGAGCAGGTTTGTGTGGTGGAGACAAATGCAATATCAGCTGAACTTTGGTCATTTTTACCTACTGAGTTTCTAAAGATGGTGTCGGAGTTTGTGCAACCTGTGACCAAAGTAAAAGCCACTGGGTGAAGGTATTCTCAGATTCCCTTGCCTGTTTATGGTATGAAGACTTAACAGAGTTCTTTAGTTCAATGTACGATGGATCAAAGTCAGGTGTCCATGTTGACTCTTCTAGATCTGTCAACAGCCTTTGCTGCCACTGTCTGTTAGGTTTTTTTGGCCTGTCTGCAGACCTTGGCAGACGATACAGCCCTTAAGTGGTTCTGTTCTTTCCACTCTTGAAAGATACTAGCGAATATTTTTGGCCAATAGCCATCTTCCCTGAGAGCTTTTGTGGCTCTATATTTCACTCCTTACGCTATCTTTTTCAGCACTCTTCTGATTCCCACATTTGTACTTTTGTCATTTGGCTTCCATGGTTTTATTTAGTTAGTATTTAAACTCACTGTTCGTCCTGGGGCCAGTGAGTCCACTCAGGTTTGCAATGAGCAAATCCCCCAGTTATGAAAGTTCTGAATAACATGCTGACCAGATCGTGAGCAATTCTGAGCACCCCCCAACCCTCAATGGGAGTTGCGGTTGCTCAGCTCTGCTTAGTCAGGAACCTGAAAGGCTACCTAGATATGAGAGTCCACATGAATCAAACTCTCCCATGTTGTAATGTTGCGTTTGCATTACATGGCATTGTGACTGTTTTACTCTGTCAATTATGGTGGGATACAATTTGCTTGCAAGACCTTTGAAAGAAGTACCATCTGATTCCACAGAAACCTTTCTGCAGAGTAGGGATCTTCAAAATAGTTGATTTGAAATATTTTCTTTTTACAAAAATGGCGGGTTTTTTTTTTTAAATAAATTTTTGTGGGTGATTTTGGGGGAGTTGTTTTATTTTTTTTAAAATGTTCAACAAAAATACCAAACCTCCAAAAGTTTCCAGGTTTTGGTTTTGTCCTCCTGCAGTATGCATGTTTTAAAACGGAAACAGTGATGCTCACCAAAGACACTTCTCAATGTTATGCTTGTACCATAAATTCTTCATCTAACTAGTCGAGAGACAAATTTTTAAAGTAACTTCTTAAGAGCCATCCACAAATATTTGTGCACATACAACCCTGTGTTTACATGCACAAACTGCATGTGCATGTCAGTAGCAAGGTGTGCTGGTTCCTTAAAACAAGCTCCAGCATTACTCTGTGCTTTTTTTTAGCCCAGACCAGAGCAATGCCTTTCTTACAAGACTAGCATTCCCTCTTACAATGCCAAAATAAAGCAGGAGTAGCCATTTTGGAAATATAGCATACACTATCTTATGCATGTTGCCTCTCTTTTCTTCCTTTTGTTTAAAAAGTATTTATTCAAAATTACTTATAGTTACTACTAAACTTTGCATTTAATTTCTTCTCAGAAAACCATATGAGTACATGCTACATCATCATTCGAGGCCCACATGTCCAGATTTGCAGTTGCCCTGCAGCAATTTATCAGCAATTATATTTTAATTGATCCCTACAGTATAAGTCAATTTTGGATGATATCAACTAGGCAACATCATTTGAAAATCCTTTGAAGTGATGAGAGCTTGTGTTCATATTCTCTCCTTCTACATGCATTTTTTTATACATGAAAACAGATACCATCTCTCTGATTCGCTCCCCAAATGACAATACAATCCCTTGATTTCTTTCACAGTTTCAAAATATGAGATAAATGATAACTCTATCCAATTTGAATTTTCTTAAAAACAAACAAAAAAAATTCTTCTGAGCACAGATCTGAACCCATCCTTCAGATTGCATAGCTGTCGTCTGGTAACCTATTCCTGTACTGCTGAGTGGGAAGACAATTAAAAAAAAATATTCTTCAGCTCTTAAAAATAATTTGCTGAAATCTATCTAGGGGCCTAATCTAATGCCCTTTTAAAATGGATGGAAAGATGTCCATTGACTTCAGTGGGCTTTAGATCAGGCCCTGTAAAAACATTTTAAAATCCTTGATGGTTTCTGTTTTAAAGGAGACATGAAACCAATGCAAATGGTTAGAATGTGTGAGAGAATCCCACTTTTTCTACTCCCCCCCCCATTATCCAGAACTGGGTTATGATCCCCCAAATGTGTTATATTCAATATTTTATCCAACTCCCCCCCCCACCCCGGCACTATTTTCCACTAGTTATTTTTATGCTGGTATAAATCCATTGATTTCAATGTAGTTATGCTGACATGAAACCAATTTAGGGCAGTGGGGTTGCATACCAAATGTATCCAAATCCTCCATTCCATTCGGCTAACCAGAATTCTAATGTAACAAGGCAGGTTGAAAAAAATTACAAAAATAAGCTATAATCAGAGCGCAAAATTAAATGAAAATAAGCTAATTTTCTGAGATTAAATGGACCAATTCTGGTAAATGTATCTAGGGAAGTATGTTGGTTCTGGAATCAACAAATGTATGCAAGAATTTACACAATATTCAGCATGTTCAAAAAAAATATGTCAAAAGAGCTGAAAGTGGAGACAGGCTGATTCCAAAGTTTGGTTCTGGATTCAGATAAGACCTTGATATTTGCTCCTCTTTCATGTCTCTGTGTGTGTATCAAGTTCAGTCTGGAACATTTTCTGAGTTCAAAGTGGGAGGAGGCGTTTAGAATGGACCTGTCTCCATCTTAAAGATTCCTTTCTCCCCCTCAGTGTCACTGATGCTTTATGTATAGTAGTTGATAATTAGGCTGAGTCACAGTGGTAGCTAACCTACTTCAGGATCAGAAACTAGTCTCCACTGTTGTACCTGCAAATGCAGTTTTTCCACCCACAATTATTTGTGCTTGCAAGTGTTATCATTTAGATGTCTTATCTCCTGATTTGTTGTGGGTTCAACCAGGTACTTAAGCATGTAGCTGCATCAATTGTGCATGCAAATAACTGTAAACTCAAAATGTTTTGCTGCAATGATTTGAACCTGCAAAACTCCAATGGGTCAAACCAAAGGCCCAGTTAAGGCCAATCTGAATTATTCTAAATCATCACTTCTCATGTGACATCATGTCATAGGGAACCTAATTTTCAATGTCTGATTTTTCTGCTGTTCCTTTCATTGGTTGGAATTATAGAGATTAACCTAAATATTTAAAATTAATAACATAGGACACCATATTCCACTTTGTTTTGTGCCATCGGGGAAAGCAAAGGTGAGAGGAAAGAGCTCTAATTTGCCTGGAGAAGGAGTGGGACATAACTGCCGTGATCTTTCAGGAGTACATAGAAGCCCCTCCATTCACACACCACATATTTGGGGCCCCTTAGAATTTCGGTAGAGATATGAAAACCTGGAGTTGGACAGGATCTGAGGAGCTACTTTGTATGCTGCAGATCTCTCAGCAGAAAGTTAATGCTTTGTAGCCGTTTCTCCACCCATCCCTAAATAAGGAGTAGAGTACAACTATGGTGGGAGCCAGTGGGAGCCAGAGAATCCCAAGGATATCCATTTCCGAAACATCTCCCAAAATATCTATCTTGAGCTATCTTCAATCATTCATTTTCCAACCACCTAAAAACAGTCCTAGTCCGAGGCATTTACCAGAAGCATGAGTTGTGAAATGTGTTTTCCCCCCACGAAAATCTTGACAAAAACAATTGTTTTTTGTCAGATTTTCTACAAAATGTTTTGGGTATTTCTCAAAAAATTACCCCCCTGAAAATTCTTGAAATTTTGGTTTGACTGATGATTTTTGCCCGACTTGGCTGAAATTTTTCAGTTGCAGAAAACCAAAAGACTTTTTCATTTTTTAGATTTTCAATGAAAAACCTGAACATTTTGTCCAAAATGGACATGTACACTTTGACACAACAGTTTTTTTATTAAAAAAAATAATTTTGATTGAAAAATGTTAAGCAGCTCTAACTAGCAGTTCCCCAGCTACTTGCTGTAGAACCAGTAGCACTTCGAATTTTGGATCCAGAGGAGCAAATACTGCATAACTTGTTGGAAGAACCTGAGCACCAAAGGAGAACCAATACAGGGGTCAGCAACGTTCGGCACGCGGCTCGCCAGGGTAAGCACCCTAGCTGGCCAGGCCAGTTTATTTACCTGCTGACGCGGCAGGTTCGGCCGATCGCAGCCCCCACTGGCCGCGGTTCGCCGTCCCAGGCCAATGGGGGCGGCGAGAAGCCGCGGCCAGCACATCGCTCGCCCGCGCCGCTCGCCGTGATCGGCTGAACCTGCCGCGTCAGCAGGTAAATAAACTGGCCCGGCCCGCTAGGATGCTTACCCTGGTGAGCCGCCTGCCGAACGTCGCCAACCCCTGAGTTAGTGCAACCTAGGGCCTACTCTAACTTGTGGCCCCTAGGTGCCAGCGGTGAGCTACTGGAATGCATTGCATTGCATTGCATTGCATTGCACTCACTCCCTCTCTGCCAGCTCTCCTCTTCTTAGGGACTCCCCCTGATAGGACAGCCCCCAGTAAGGGACTCTTGGGCAGGCTCTGCTTCTTTTGTGCCACCTGAACAATGCGAAGAAATGGCCCTAGAAATTCCCTCTTGAAAGTCCCAAAAGCTAGGTTTTTTTATTGTCCCTGGTTTCCAGGCACCTGCTACAGTGAAATCAGTTGGGGCCAGAGGTGGAGAAGGAGCAGCAGCAACCTGCTCCAATATCAGTGAAGAGGCATTTAAAATGAGTATCCCCAGTGAATTTTACGACAATGAATTTTGCTTTGGCTTCTGAGCTTCACTCGGTTTTATTTTTCCCTGCTAACCTGAATTGGTGACACAGCACTCATTGTTCAAGACGTGCTATTAGAATCCGTGGTGCTGGCTATAATGGAAACAGAACGAAAAATTCAGTGGCTTAACTGGAAATACATTAGAGCATTGTTAATTCATTTTAATGAGTGGGAGACACATTGTGAATTGCCAATTAGCCAGCAAGCGAACAAACACAATATCCATATATAAAAATCAGGGATAATGTATCACTAAATGTACTTTGTTCATTCAGTTGACAAATGTAATTTGATTTAAATTATTTATAATACAGCACTTCATAATACTGTAGTTCATAGTACTGCAGTTCTGTAGTACAATTTGTAAATGTAAGGGAGCTGGTAATATGAGATGTCTGGAATGGCGGGAAAGACTGCTGGGATTAGTGTGTATATTATTGGGTGTATGGTTTAGTGAGGTACTACTACTGTACCCAGGCTCTGTGTGGAGTCTAGTGTTCATTTTTTCTGCTCTCATCATTTTCACACTGGATCTAGCCTTATACGTTAATTATCACCTTGCTTTGCTGCGTTTATTCCTGCCTAGCAACTCTCTTCCAGCAAGGAAGGATCTGCTTCTCTCACCTGCAATAGAGAACCTAAGGCGATGAAAACAGAAGTCCCAACAATATCTTGGTATGCAAAGCATATTTGCTTTGTGGCCTGTCAGACTATATGGTTGGGCAATGTAGCTCGTTGTAGTGGGCTTCTTTCTAAGGGCCTTTACCACAAATTCTCAATGTCTGACTCATTCCTAAAGGACGTAGATCACCCTTAAAGAAGGGGGGTTGGATGTTTTTCCAAGAGATATGTTCTAGGAATAATTTTGGGGACATTCTATGGTCCGTGCTATATAGGATGTTAAACTAGATGATCACAGTGGTCCCTTCTGGTCCCTTAAACCAGTGGTTCTCAAAGCCGGTCCGCCGCTTGTTCAGGGAAAGCCCCGGCAGGCCGGGCTGGTTTGTTTACCTGCCGCGTCCGCAGGTTCAGCTAATCGTGGCTCCCAGTGGCTGCGGTTCACTGCTCCAGGCCAATGGGAACTGCTGGAAGCAGCGGCCAGTATGTCCCTCGGCCCATGCCGCTTCCAGCAGCTCCCATTGGCTTGAAACAGCAAACCTCGGCCATTGGGAGCCGCAATCGGCTGAACCTGCGGATGCAGCAGGTGTACAAACTGGCCCGGCCCGCCAGGGGCTTTCCCTGAACAAGCGGCGGAACAAGTCTGGAAACCACTGTTTTAGTGTATAGACAGTATTGGTGGTATTAACTAACTGAGGAGCACAAATCCCATGACTTCTAATGCTCCTAAACCATTTAATTTCTTTTGAAAATCCCACCCTATAATATAATAGGTGTAATGAAAATGGTAAACAAACCCTAGGCCTGACTTTCAACACGAGTCATGTGCAGTTGCTCGCATGCACAAATGAATTTCTAACATGCAAATATCCCATCTGAATGCACATCAGATATCTGTGACAACTCACAGCAGGTATTTTGCACAAATAAATTAGGTGCACATAATTGTATGCAGCTGCCGATGCTTAATTTTTTTTTTTTTTTAAATCAGACCTCTTAAGCCCAGTGAAGGATCTCATGCCAGTGGTGTTATGACTGGGGAACTAATGGAAAAATAACATAGGTCTCCTGGAACGTTCATTTGGGCTGTGGATCCATTATCTAGGTCAGGGGTGGGCAACTTAAAGCAGTTGAGGGCTACGAAATCCACTAAAACTCTTTGGCAGGCCAGGGGTGAGATGTGGAGTGGGGGGATCTTGGGAGAAGAGTGAGCTTGCTCCATACTCACCCCACAGTGGTGGGTCCTGTCCTATGGGACTGAGCCCAGCTCCCTGCTCTGACAATAGTGTGACAGGACAGGTGGGGCCCCACCTCGAAGCACCCCACATCATTCCTGGCCCTGTCATCACCTGATTGCCTGCACCAGGTTGTGGGCCAAATAAAATAACCTGGTAGGACATATGTGACCCCTGGGCCACCACTTGCTCATCCCTGATGTAGGTTAGTATTGTACAGAAGATGTTAATCTATACTGTATGACACCAAAATCAAAAATTTGAAAGGATTCCCTTATACTAACTGCTGAATTTCAAAAGCCCCAAATCTATTCCATAGCTGCATGTACTGCCAGCGTATGGAAGCACACTGAGTTCATGTGTCTACTCAAAGTAACACAGTGGGCCCCAAATTTAGGTTAGTTTAAATATTATGTATATCTTCCCTTTCGGTATTGGAAAGCCTAAAGTGTGAAGCATTGTATGAAGGCATGAGAACAGGAAATGTGAAATGGGCTCTAAAGACACTAGCTTTGTCTGGGTTTGCTGAAGGGAAAAAAGGAGCTGTATCAATTTATCTAGCCTCGTCATATCTGAGCATCTCACAATCCTGAATGGATTTTTATCCTTTCAACTCCGTTGTGAGACAGAGAAGTACTACTCCCATTTTACAGAACTGAGGCGTAGGGTAGATTAAATGGCTTGCCAAGGTAATACAGAGGTGCCCGTGTCTGAACGAGGACATGGACCCAGGTTTCATGAGTGCCAGTCCAGTGCTGTCCCATACATGCTGAAATGTAAATTCATTTTTGTATGTGTTTAATAATTTAGGCCCTGATCCTGTAATTGGATCCATATAGGTGTAAATAGATTCAGGGAACCACGTCCATGGTTTTGATTGCAAGGTTGGGCCCCAAAAGCATAAGTAGTAAAAAAAAGTAAGGCTTTTGTGTTTTGTTTTTTTCAAATACGGGATTTTTATCTCTACAGTCATCCTTTTAATAAATGAATACAAAGAGATTCTGGACTTGAAATGACTTAAATCAGAATCTATGTGACAATAATATAATATTAATGATGTTGACCAGTTTATTAGAAAGAGTAAGATGTATACAGTTGACACTGTTCACACTGATTCTGCATTGAAGTGTCTTACATTGGCAAATACTGCCATTTCTTCAAAGATGTTGCTATGATTGATGTCTATGGATCAAATGTATGTTTCTGAAATCAGCAGGGAAGACTGGAGGAAAATATTACAAGATATAATCAGATTAAAGATTGTGGTTTGTTCAACTGCTCTTTCTAAAATTGCCCATATTTGCAATATTATGAATGGGTAATAGAGCAGGCCTATAACTCTGGCAGTTAAAAATCCATTTTATCATCAATACTATGTTTGCTTTATACTCTCTCCTCCCAGAGAAGCAGCAAAGAGGCTAAATAGTTTTGTGGTGAACCGTGCTTACTGCCAAAAAAGCTGGAGTGATGCAAGAGAGTTTGAGGACTCTGATGTGAAAAATATATTTTAAAAGAATCAAAGTAACCTGATTGACTAATTTGGCCCCTTGATCTGTTTTATCAAAATCCCAGACTTGCCTTGCAATGCACAAAACTTGAATTCACGCTGAAGGAACTCACCACTTGCTTTTATAGTTGCCTGAGAAGAAAAAGAGGCACAACTATCTCTATTACGGTTCAACACATGTAAGACTTGAAGAAAGCAAAGAAAAAGACTAAATCAAACACTTAGCTGGAGAGGAGGCACAGAAGGCAAACAAAAAAGAATCCAATTACTTTATGTTTATTTTGCTAAATGGTTTTTCTGTAAAAGAGTTGAGAGGAAAAATATTTTTTCAACTTGTTTTTCCTCCTTATTATACTGCTGGGAGCAGACAGTACCATATGACTAACTGTACGTTGCTGCTGATACCTCTGCTAATGCCAATTAACCTCCTGCTACAAATATCAACAAAGCACAGCCTGGGCTTTGTCTGCATATGATATTTTTTAAAGGCCTAGCCAAACAATCTTTCCCAATCATGTTGCAGTCAGTCATTGTTCATTTCCTTTCTTCCTTAGTTGAAATGCTTCATTGGCTGAAAGGCAAGGCCTCTTCACCTCCCCCAAATGTTTGACCAGTTCCTTTTATAAACACAAAGGAAGGTTTGCAGCTGGAGTTCAAAAAGCAGACATGCTCTAGGCTTTGGGCCATGCTGTTGAAGAACTTGGGTGAAAACTTTTAGGGCCTGATCCTGTGAGGTGCTGAGGGCCCGCAAACCCCCACTGGATCCCAAAGGGAGTTGAGTATTGAGTGTCTCTGTCAGGCCTTTATTCCTTTTGACGTGTCTTCTTTGAACCCTCAAGGTGTATCAGAACTGGCAGAGTACACTGACGTGCTCCTAATGACAAGCAACATTCTTTAAAGGTTTTAACATAGAGGTATATTCCAGTGGGAAATTTTAAAAGTTAAATAAAGTAGTAATTGTTGTGTTGGAATGGGGGCAGAATCAGAAAGGGGGTTCTTGCTTCAGTTCTGAATTTGTAAGCCTGGGAGGGCTGTAAGAAAACCTGGGGTCTGATTCCCCCCCCCCCCCCCCCAGAAGCTATGACACAGGAGTGATACAGGGTATCAACCAGACACTGACAGTAGTGTTTGAATCCAGGACCTTCAGTGTGGCAGCACAGACTTTTGGTACTGGAGCTAAAGGACTAATAGCCAGATCCAAAGCCACTGAAATCAGTGGAATGACCTCAAGAAGTGCAATGGGCTCTGTATCAGGCCTTCAGTCCATTAGCTGAGAGAGATAGGTGGCAGCTATCCTTATTGTGGGTCAGTCAGAGAGGAAAGAGATGTAACACAAACAAACATGGATTACGTCAGCACCTCTTTAAAAAAAAGGACCGTTAATAAGGCTGAAATGTACCATATCCTACAAAAAATACAACTCTTTCCATTTCACTGTAGATGCAGGCTCAAACTGAGTTCTGTGCTAGTTGTCACCTCAGCTCAGTTCGTTTCATGCTGGTGTGTGTCTCCAAGCAGGACTCCACGTTTTCAGGTGACCAGAAAAGACAAAAAGATGGACCTGTTGATCCAGTTTAAACAATAGAGGTGATTTTTAAACCAAAATAGTTAAACTGTTGCGAAAAGCCATGGGACCCCACCCCCAAGATTCAGTCAGGGGTATTTATGGTATAAGTCATGAACAGGTCACCTGCCATGATTTTTTGTTTCTTGCCTGTGACCTGTCCATAACTCTTACTAAAAATACCCATGATTAAATCGTAGCCTTAGTTATAACTGATTGGCTTGAAAGAAGGTATTAGCACAAAATAGTGTCCAATGTTCATATGTACATACCTCAGAGCCATTGTTTTGTTCTGCATTAAAGACACTAATATGAAACTAAAGCAACCTCAGCTATTGTTAGCCAGCGGTAAATTATTCCATATCTTCTGCTAGGATAGGAAATACAGCCCAAACAATATTTTTCATTTAAAGTAAATATTTTCTGAAACAACCAAAAACTCAAACCACTTTGTTTACGGATCATGTGAAAATAAAACCTGTTCAGAAACTTAATCAGGCACAATTTATATAATATCATGTGTCTTCGTTTATTTTCTACCTTAGTGAAGAGATCTCCATATGCATTATCTTCAAACCTGTCTCGTTTTCATGAACTGAGAATTTGAACACTAGCAGCTTCCAGAGAAGTTCAGTCTTCAAAATATCTTTTTAGGATACCTCACATTCAACACAACCAGACACAGTAGAGAGAAATCTCTACCTTTTTATTATAAGACTTGGTGTCAAGCTGCATCTTTTAGCTTGTTTGCAAGAACTCATATGGGGCAACCCCTCCCCCCCATCAATTTATCAATCCTAGTTCTTTCTCACTGCCAGAATATGCATTCTGCTTTCAGAATTTATGACCACAATTCTTCTACTCTGTCTGCTTCCAGTTAAATGTTAATTCAGAAATGAACTTTTGATTTAGAAGTGGTTCTGTCTGAAAGAAAGAAATAATGCAATAAAATCAAACATGAATAATTCCCTTTTGCACCTCCTGTGACATTAAGGATCATTCTATTCCTCTGTCTTCGTAGTGCTTATGTTGTGCTTTACAATGTTCTTTGAAGTTAAACATTAGCCTGTTAATTCTCCTAACATCCGTGTGATTTAGGTGAATATTATTATACCCATTTTACAGATGGGAAAGTGAAGGGCAAATTCAGAGATGATGTGTAAATTACATGATGGCCTAATTTGAGGTTTGTCTGCACTTTTGATTCATTAACTATGCCAGCATAGTTAAAGTGGCAAAAACGCTCCTCGGTCCAGTTATACCAGTATAGCTTATTTTGATCTGGGAGCCAAAAAGAGCTATAGTACTAGAAAGCAAATATACTGGTATAACTGAGTCAATACTAGGATTATCAATATGAACATTGGGGGGGGGGGGGAAACCGAAGAGACCCAATGAACATAGTTATGTCTATATAAGTTTTACAGGGTAGACCAGCCCCTGTTATCTGATATGCTGAGGAGTCAGTCAGTTGTAAATTACACCAGTTTAAATTCCCTTCTTTAGTCTCATATTTGAATGCGTCCTGGGGTGATGAGAACCTATGTTATCAATTGTCTGTCTGTTTTGTGTGTCTCAACTTTTGAGTGTCCAACTTAAAACACCTCCCAGTAAGGTCTGATTTCCAGAGGTGCTGAGCATTGCTGATGAGCTGGACAGGGTCTTGGGAAGCTTTTGACCAGCCTTTGGTCCCCAAGAGAGAGAATCTCAGTATTCATTTAAGTAGTCTCCGGTCTTCTCCCCGCCACACCCTATTAAGCTATCCCTGTAAAACAATGTGTATGAGACAGCTGTTGTAATGGAAAGTTGCTGGGTGTGGCTGGAAAGATAAAGGGGTCACTTTTCCATGCAGGAATGGTTGCTAATCAGAACAGAGAACTGCCTGCTGACACCCTTTTAGATACCTGAAAACTGCTATCATGTCCCCTCTCAGGGCTGGTCTACACTTAGTCCGGACTTCGGACTAAGGTACGCAAATTCAGCTACGTTAATAACGTAGCTGAATTCGAAGTACCTTACTCCGGACTTACCGCGGTCCAGACACGGCCGGAAGTCTCCCCCCGTCGACGCCACATACTCCTCTCGGCGAGCTGGAGTACCGGCGTCGATTGTGAGCACTTCCGGGATCGATCCGGGATCGATTTATCGCGTCTTAACCAGCCGGTAAGTGAAGGCTAATGTGAACAAGTTTTCTCCCACCTCATTATGACATCCTTTTAGATAGCTGAAAATTGCTATCATGTCCCCTCTCAGTCTTCTCTTTTCCAAACTAAACAAACCCAGTTCTTTCAGCCTTCCTTTATAGGTCATGTTCTCCAGACCTTTAATCATTCTTGTTGCTCTTCTCTGGACCCTCTCCAATTTCTCCACATCTTTCTTGAAATGCGGTGCCCGGAACTGGACACAATACTCCAGTTGAAGCCTAACCAGCACAGAGTAGAGCAGAAGAATGACTTCTCTGTGTCTTCTCACAACACATCTGTTAATGCATCCCAGAATCATGTTTGCTTTTTTTGCAACAGCATCACACTGTTGACTCATATTTAGCTTGTGGTCCACTATAACCCCTAGATCCCTTTCTGCCGTACTCCTTCCTAGACAGTCTCTTCCCATTCTGTATGTGTGAAACTGATTGTTCCTTCCTAAGTGGAGCACTTTGCATTTGTCTTTGTTAAACTTCATCCTGTTTACCTGAGACCATTTCTCCAATTTGTCCAGATCATTTTGAATTATGACCCTATCCTCCAAAGCAGTTGCAATCCCTCCCAGTTTGGTATCATCTACAAACTTAATAAGCGTACTTTCTATGAAAGTTGATGAAGATATTGTGAACAGAGCCAGTCCCCAAACAGACCCCTGCGGAACCCCACTTGTTATGGCTTTCCAGCAGGATTGGGAACCATTAATAACAACTCTCTGAGTACTGTTATCCAGCCAGTTATGCACCCACGTTATAGTAGCCCCATCTAAGTTGTATTTGCCTAGTTTATCGTTAAGAATATCATGCGAGACCATATCAAATGCCTTACTAAAGTCTAGGTATACCACATCCACTGCTTCTCCCTTATCCACAAGACTCATTATCCTATCAAAGAAAGCTATTAAATTGGTTTGACATGATTTGTTCTTTACAAATCCATGCTGGCTATTCCCTATCACCTTACTACCTTCCAAGTGTTTGCAGATTATTTCCTTAATTACTTGCTCCATTATCTTCCCTGGCACAGAAGTTAAACTAACTGGTCTGTAGTTTCCTGGTTTGTTTTTATTCCCCTTTTTATAGATGGGCACTATGTTTGCCCTTTTCCAGTCTTCTGGAATCTCTCCTGTCTCCCATGATTTTCCAAAGATAATAGCTAGAGGCTCAGATACCTCCTCTCTTAGCTCCTTGAGTATTCTAGGATGCATTTCATCAGGCCCTGGTGACTTGCAGGCATCTAACTTTTCTAAGTGATTTTTAACTTGTTTTTTTTTTTAATTTTCTCTTCTAAACCTACCCCCTTCCCATTAGCATTCACTATGTTTAGGCATTCCTTCAGACTTCTCGGTGAAAACCGAAACAAAGAAGTCATCAAGCATCTCTGTCATTTCCAAGTTTCCTGTTACTGTTTCTCCCTCATCACTGAGCAGTGGGCCTACCCTGTCCTTGGTCTTCCTCTTGCTTCTAATGTATTAATAAAAAGTCTTCTTGTTGCCCTTTATTCCTGTAGCTAGTTTGAGCTCATTTTTTGCCTTTGCCTTTGTAATCTTGCCCCTGCATTCCTGTGTTGTTTGCCTATATTCATCCTTTGTAATCTATCCTAGTTTCCATTTTTTATATGACTCCTTTTTATTTTTTAAATCATGCAAGATCTCATGATTAAGCCAAGGAGGTCTTTTGCCACATTTTCTATCTTTCCTACCCAGCGGAATAGCTTGCTTTTGGGCCCTGATACTGACAACTTCCAATCACTTCTGACTTATGATGGATTCCATGTGGTGGCCTAAGCTTCACAGTCCTCTAAGTGTATCTGGTCCCTCAATTTTATGTATATTCCTGTGTAAGTCAAAGGTGTGATTGTGACCTCGGCAGCAATAAAAGCAACTTAACCTCCAAAAAAAAAAAAATAGTATTTGCAAATACAGGTATAGAATATTAAAACAAAAACTCAGATTTAAATGCAAAATCTACAATAATGTCATGCCTGAAAGTCTGGCTCCTTAAAATCGAGAGGTGCTAGGCATCTGGAGTTCTGGGTCCTTAGCATCTCTGAAAAATCAGTCCCTAAAGCCTTAATTCAGCAAAGTACTTAGCTGACGTGGTTAACATTAGGCCCGTGCTTGTCTAGTTGGCACTGCGATTTACATGCCTGAAGTCAAATCATGAAGCATTGGTGACCTGAAGAAGAGTTCTGAGTAGACTCAAAAGCTTGTCTCTCACACCAATAGAAGTTAGTCCAATAAGAGAGATTACCTCACCCACCGTGCCTCTCTAATATTCTTAATGTTAGGCACATGCTTGAATACCTTGCTGGGCAAGGGATCCAAATGCACAAAGTGTGTGTGTGTGGGGGGGGATTCTTCTGATCCCCACTGTAACTCTAAATCATTCCTCTTGCATGTATGTAGTATTCTTTTTGAAATACTGGTATTTCACTAGTATATTGCTTTAACTGTAATGCTTTCATATGTGCATTATAGCTGAGGTACAGTTGCTGTGGGGAGCCATACTTTAGAATTTTCTCACTTCCACATTTAAAATCTCAACCACCACATTACACTGTTTGATTCAAGTTTCCATAGGAAAAAAACTAAGCAAAAAAAGAATCATTATGTAGCACTAAAAGAATGCTCTATAAATTGTAACCCTCTCAACACCCCTCCACACAAAACCCAATTACTCGCAGTTTGTGCAGGAGGAATGAATTTCACCCTTAAGGGTTAAATATCTACCTAAATTGTTTAATAAAACTTAATGTTTATAATTCATTCTCATCTGAATATAAAAGGCAACAGAGAATGTTTGCCCATAGCAATGCCTTTCAAATAGTAAAATATCTGAATAGCTCATTTCTCACCTGGATGGTATTGAATGCTTAATCCACTATTTTAGCATCTTATGTACATACTCTGTTCTTTTGATCTGGTGGAGATCATTTGACAGCCTCCACTACAGTTCACTCTGGAACATCTTTGAGTGTTATGGTATGCCAACAAAAATCATCATTACCAGGGCTTTATCTCAGGGTGCCGGATGCACAGTTAAAGTAAAGGCAGACTTGAGCAGATGGTTTAACATAAACACTAGTGTCGAAGAAGGATGCATTCTCTCATCTCTCTCTGGTTTGGCATTGCCATTGATTTCATTATGAGAAAATAGAGATGGAGACAACTGTACATTTGAATGTTTAGATTTTGCTGATGATGTAGCTCTTGTAATTGACGGCTTGACCAACATGCAAGCAAAGAAAAGACTGTCCCACATTGCAAAAGAGACAGGACTAATAATTTAGTTATGAAAAAATCTAATAAACTCATGAAACTCCCAACTCATTACATCAGAAGGCAAGAGAATGCAAGAGATGAGTCAATTCATATACTTTGGTAGTAATGTGCAAGCCAATGGGGATATCCAGAAGGAAACAGTGTTGCAAGGTGGCAGCTGGGTTTATCAGCTTAGCCAAGATTTGGTAGTTGAAAAATCTACAATTTAAAGGTCAAATTACAAATCTTCAACTCAAATGTTATTTCCACGTTAGCTTATGGATATGAAAGCTGGAAATCTACCAAATCTAAATGTCTTTGAAAGCAAACGCCTGAGGAAAATACTAGGCATTAAGTAGAATGACTTTTTAGCAAATGCCATGATTTGCCAGAGTTCAACAATTTCTTATCTCCAAAGTTATCCAGAAATGAAAATGGAAATATTTGGGACATGTTAAGAATGAAGACAGAATGTCTCCCATGGCAGGCATGCCAGTGGACAGCTGGAGGAATACAAAGGGGCTGACTGAAAGAATCCTTCCATTGAATAGTACTTAGAGAGGAAAGACTTTTTAGGCTTAATATTAGGATCATACAAGGTATGGCCCAGGACAGACAGGGATGGTGGAGTTTTGTTTGATGTTTAAGTTCAGATAGTGATGGTGTATATTTAAAAACATTTCAATCTATATCCACACCTACTCAGTAAGGTGCTTTGACTTCTTCTAGTGGTGGCTGGGCCATCCAGAGGTTGAGGAACCTCTGCTACTTTAGCCAAATGGTAAGTTGTGAAAAATATAACTAGGGAAGGTATGCGAGTTTAACTACTTTCTTGGATATTTTAATCCTGCATTTCAGTAAATGTTTTAATTAATTTGTTGTCTAAACAGCAACTTGCAGTGATTAAAAACTGGAGATTTAAAAAAACCCTGTTTTTTTTTTTTTGTCACAGCATCTTTCAGACATGTTCTCCTATTTACATTTGTGACATCCTCTTAATTTATTGGGCCAAACTGAACTATTTTGCTGCAATGTAAATTCAGAATAACTCCATTGGCTACATTAAGGTTTCAGTGGAGTAACTTTGGATTTACCTCATGTAGCTGAGAATTTGGCCCAATGCAGATGCACATGAGTTTACTTAGAGTAGAGTTTGACCAGTTAAATCTATGGAGAAGAGGGCAGAGTCGTAGCTACTATGCACCCGCTGTAATAAACTGTTCTTCCTTTTTCCTGCTCATATCCTAACCTAAAGGTAACCATTTTCTTTAGGGAATTTATACCTCCACCTGAAATCAATGCTTTTGATAAGAGTTTTCATTCATTCCTTTTTACCCTCTTGCTCTCCAATATGTAGTACCTGTCACTGGTTGCTAAACTACTGTGAAAGTTTGTTGCCCCTGGGCACAGGGCAATCATTGCTAATGTGCTTTATTGTGGTATTTTTTAAAAACAAGAATAGTATTACAGTATCTTTTCTATAAATCAAGGCATCTGAATGTGGAACTTGGAAGCATGTCCAAAGTTTCTGTCATGCACTGGGTTATTTAGAAAGTCTCTCTTCAAAGGCATAAAGTAAGATTTTTTTTTTTACACAGCTTGACTTTGCTTAAAGCTTCTTCATGAAGAGCAATAGACTGTACTGAAAACTGTGTGCCAGCAGTCACTGCTGGATTTCTGATACTCGGAAGCAGGTAGTGATGGCATTGAGGCCATAGTGCATGCTGGGAATCTGAACTAGTAGATGGAAATATGTTTTATAGTGAAATGCATACCTGGCTGTAAAGGAATTCCTTGTTCACCATAGGGGTGCCACCTCATGGCTGCATCTGGGCAATAGCTCTGTCCGGTCTGAGGCCCTTTTCCATCTTTCATTTGCAACCCCTCTCATTGTCCAGGAGTTGCAGTGCTTCCTCTTTGTGAGGCAAGATGCTCCCTCTTCGTGGCTTGGCTTTCTGGCCAGGTCACTATAGTTTTTCCCTTCCGAGGTATCAAAGCCTCACTGGACTGGTTGACCAGGTATAGTTGCCAGCAGTCATCCAATTCAAAACTACGCCACTTCCCCAGTGGCTGGTATGGAAACCCAGGCCCATCCACTATTCCGGGTTCTAGCTAAGGGACCCTTGAATCAGCAGCCAAGGTCTACACCGTCCCAAACTTTGCTGCCATTTCCCACTCCACCTCTATCAGCTTCTTCTCTACCACTCTTCTAGGTAAACCCTTCCTTTGGGGCCAGGATCCCAGGGATTTTGCTCTCCCTCTAGGGCTCCTCCCTTCCCTCTCTGAGTCTGGAGAATGACTGCAGGCTTCCACACTGCAGTCTCCTTCTGTCCTCACTTCCTAGCCTTATACTAGTCCCACCTGCTCCTGCCTAACTGGTTCCATCCTCAATCAATGCTTGTCAAGCCTCATTTCCCCTCAAATGTGATTTATGAGGTTACTTAACCCCTTCTGAGTCACATTAACCCTTTTCAGGCTAGTATGTGGTGAACATCCGATCATACTTACATGCAGGATCAGATCCTCACTCAGGCGCATGGTCCCATTGGCCAGATTCTCTGGTCTGCTAAGCCACTTTGTCGTGTGTCCCAACTCATGGATGACAAGTGGGTCATTAGTATTTGTATTTGAGTTCCCTGAGTAGGAGAACTCTCTGCTGGTGTAACCACTTCCCTTGCCAGGTGCTTCCCCCACCTCCAGTGTAGTGGGGCAGGGAGTGTTCTGGGGTGGGGAAGTAACAGAATTGAGCTTTGCTCAGCCCAATTCCCCACTGATATTAGGTGCCTGAAGGATCTTACACCACTGGTGTAAGTTAGGGCTGCTCCCAGTGAAGCTCTCCCTTGTACTTAAGCTAGGTGACTCTGGACTGGGGAGCTGCACTGGCCCCCAGAGACCTGCCCCCCTACCCTCAGCTCCTCTCCATCTGAGTGAAGCTTGCATGGAATGAAGAACCGAGCCCATTGCCTTCAGGAGAAGTTGTGGCTGTTCATAAAATGTGAGTTCAGGGGCCAGTGCATCTATACCAAAATGCACACACACTGAAAGGCTCACTGTACACTGTAGTGAAACATATGTATTTTAATAAACTGGCTACTGTATGTGTGCACCTCTGCCCCTTGCTTGATATAAAACGCTAGATCTAAAAGTTCTAAATTACCATAGCGTGCAGTACAGTAGTAGTAATTCTGAAGGCCCAAGAGGCTGTAGATTTGTTAAACTACACAACAGATCTGAAAGCATTAAACAAGGGATAATTTCATCACAAGAATGTTGGAGAAGATGAACTGACAGTCAGTATCGTGTCAGGGTATCTTCAATAAATTACATACCAGTTGTTATTTTGCATGTAGTTGCATTTATACATTTCAATGACTAGACTCCTAGAGGGTGTTTGTGTCTTTCTGTTGTACCATTCCACCCCCTCAGCACTGATTTAAGTTATTCTCTGCTCATTTTAATTGTGGGGGGAAAATCAATTTCCAGCTGTATCTTCCAAAAGAAGATGGCAGAATGATGGAATCAACAAAAAACTCTATTTGCTAAGCAACAGTAAAGGCTTTGCTAAATAAACTTTAGTAACTTAGGACCTGTTCCAACACCCACTGAAGGCACTAGAAGTCTTTCCCTTGACTTCCGTTAAGTATTTCATCAAGCCACTAGTGCATGTCGATGAAGTGATTAGGTTGGGAAAAAATGACTTTTCAATCTGGTTGACATTACGTGGTATAAACTCATTATTAATACTAATACATTAAGAGGATATAAAAAGCATTTATCGTCCCATCTTGCACTATGAATATATCTATGTACATTCTATTACCTGCATGCATACACCTGACAAAAACATTTACTTTTTTATTATTATTTTTGTCTCCTTTGTTTTCTGGACAGGCCGTTTAAAACCAGGATGTACTTAAAATGCTGTTTAATTCCATATACCCTCAACAAGGCATTACCAAAATATATTGTACTGAGGGCAATAAATGGATATCTTTATAACCATATAGTTAATCTTCCATCTGTTGTCAGAATTGTAAGTATTTCAGAGCACTTGCTATCCAATATTAAAATCAAACACATGGAAATCAATACAAAGTGTGATTTTAAAAAAAATGAACAAAACTTTTACATTTTCACGGTAAGGGGTCGCTTCTCTCTCTGCAATAGGGCATACACAGTCACCATGCTACTGCTATGTACACTGTCTACAGGATGGAATGGAGACAAGATTCCATCCCTTTGAATCCGTGCATATGTTTCCATGCAATGCCTATTTACTCAGGGATAAGCATTTGGGCTGGATTTTCAAAGGAGACTTAAGGAGTTACATGCATTGAAATTTAATGAGAGTTGGGCACTAACTCCCTTAAATCCCTTTGAAAATGCAAGTCTGGTCCTTATTGTCTAGGCATATTAAAGATATTGACCATACCTCCTTCAGGGTTGCTTCCTTGCTTTGTGTGCAGACATAACTCCCATTGCAGCTGCTGACTTTTAGGTGTGATACGCTCTCTTTTCTTTCCCTCTAACTATAATGTTTTGGCCACTGGATCCCTGAAGTTCTGACCCACTGCCTTTCCGTGGCACCTCCACCACATCTGGTCCTGCGGAGAGAGCCACATTGCTGGAGCATGTGGCATTGCTTCATCCTTTTTCTAAAAGGATGGGTAGGTTTTTGCACCTAGGATGTACTTTGCTGGAAATGCTCAGCCTCTCTCAAACCCTCTTCTCAATTTTGCAGTTTTCAAGTAACTTTATTTTCAGCAAACAAATACACTGCAAATAAATCGCAAGCGAGAAGGGTGATGATATGCCAATGAACTAGCCACATGTGGTAGCGTTGAATTAATTTTCAGTCATACTTTCAATAATACAAATGGGGGGTGGGGGGTGGGTTGTGTGTTTTTTTTTTTTCCCAGAGGTGTTAAAAGTGCCACCAGAAATAATCCTTCCCTGCCTGGTAGCCCCAGTGGAGCATCAGTGCAACTGATCCATTATCTGAGGCCACCAGGAATCATTGACATGGTGGACAGTAGCCCGCCATCTCCTGGAAAAGTGAGTTCATAGCGCTAGTTTGCATTGCAGATTTCCTACAAGTTGTCTGTTGTAATTTAAGAATGAACATATAGGAACTGGTGTGCAAGGATTGCTGTGCAAAACTGCAAATACCATCCGTACTGCACAAATTGGGATATTTTTGCAAATAGATGGATATATATATTTGAGGGGGATGGTGTTCATAACCTCTTGGGACTGGCCTTACTCAGCCCTGTTGAAGCGAAACCCCCGTTGACTTCAGTTGGGAGCTGAGTTAGAGTTAGGTCAGTGCTGAGCACTATTAAGGACAACATCCAGTATAAGGGCAGAGTTAAATCAGCATCACAGAAAACAGCTATTGTTTACGATCGCTTCTAAATGTTAGTTTCATGATAGTTGTTTCTTATTAAAAAAAAACTTCTCTAAATTTCCCTTTTGAAATTTTAATTATATTAATAATATATTTTCTCTGTATATGTTCCCTTGTCTTTTTCATTTAATATATTTTGTTCTTATAGCCATGTTGTGTGGGTCTGAATATAATGAGTCTTCAGGTCTGGTCTACACTACAAAATGTTGTTGGCACATCTATGTCATTTAGGAGTGCCACACCTCTAATCTATGCCAGAAAAAAACCCTGCGTAGACACAGCTTGTATCAGCAAAAGAGACCTTTTAATGTCATTTGGGGAGGTGGTTTAACTAAACAGGTAAAAAAACTCATTTTGCTGGTATAAGCTGCATGTCCACTAGGGGGCTTTGCTGGTATAGCTATAGTGATACAGCCTTTGTAATGTATACTAGCCCTCAGAGTTTTTATACCTAAGTGATGGGATCCATGCAATATGATTGAAAGTGAATCTAAGGAAGATCACGTATTGTGGTATTTGTGTGTTGAGATTACAGTCGGAATTAATATATATTTAAAGACGAAGAACAGAAAATATATTGTGGAAATCATTAATTTTTAGAAACAATTGTAGAAAATATCAAGTTTTGACTGGATGATACAATAGATGGGGAGATACTTTGTATATATAGAAATGGTTGCTTTAAGTTTATTTTACTATGTAAACAACTGTATATCATTTTTTAGATAGTTAATATAATACTGTAAGCTTTAAAGTGTATTTTTCCTCACTTTTTTTCTTAAAGATACAGAAATATTACTCTAATTGATAAAATGTAAGTGCTACCAAAGCAAAAGAATTGAGGAAAAATAAGTAATTCCTGCTGCTTGATTATACAAAATGCAGTACAATTAGATTTGGTCTCTTCTTGGTTTAATTTAGTTTATCCCCTTAGGAGAGATCCATTTACTATATTTAATTTAGCTGTAATACAATGTTGTAAATATTTTCCAAAAAGGAAAGCTTAATGGGTTGGAGACATGCATGAGAAGCTTCTTATTTTTGTTCCTACCTCTTTTAAAGCTGCTTCGTTTCAGTTGCATTAAAACTACTTAAGGGGAAAATTAGGCCTCCCAAAATAATCTTGGTTATGTGTCCTTAGTGCAGAGAGTTTGTTAATAGACATTGCTGGTCACAAGGGGCCCTGATGCAAGTGCTGCTGAAGTCATTGGAATCTTTCCATTGACTTCCATGGGCTTTGGATAAAGTATCCAGACTCTAAGGGTATGTCTAAACTACAGCCTATGTCAGCACAACTTCTGTTGCTCACAGAGATGGGATTTTTTTATGCCGAGCATCTTAACCACATGTGCTGCTGCAACCCTGTATGTATAGACTAAGAACTACTTTTCTCAGAAAGACCTGCAGCAAGTTGTTCTGCTCAGGTGAGGGAACACAAAGATTGTCCCAGGCAAGCTTGCAAGGTGGAGACAGGCGTCTTGTATTGTCTGCACCCGAGCAGGGGATGGATAGAATCTGGTCCGAAACATGCAGTAAGCATGTATGCACTTTTATTTAAGGATCCTGCCCTAACGTGTTCAATGTTGCCATCCCCAAGCATTCAAAGACCAGGAGATTAAAAAAAAAAAATTGGGTTATTTTTATTTGCCTCCTAGTTTTTGAGACTGTTAGGTTTATATTTTCAGGGTTTTCTCTGCAATAATTTATTTTTTTGATGGAAGTTGAGATTCTCATATAAGCACATGACTCCAGAAGCTAAGGCCTTGTTAACAACAACAACAACAACAACAAAACAAATGTCAAGAGTGAAAAATCATAAGAATTGTCAACACTGTATGTGAACTTTTGGTCCCAGTGAAATCAATGGGAGTTGTGCCACTGGGGCCAAGATTTCATATTATATCTTTTTTCAGTTCTTATTGAGGCAAAAGTACCACTGAAATCAATGGGAATTTTGACGGAGCAGGGTCCTATTTTCACACAATTTTCACCAACTGTTGAGGCACCATTTGTCTTAGACACAGGCCAATGAGCTAGGACACTGATCCTGTTCCTTTTCTTTCATTTCCAGTGGTAGCTCTTCATTCTTTTATTTTCTAAAAATAGGTATCAAAAGTAACCTTCATGCATCACTGAGTTTGCACCATTACAATTTTAAACCTTCAGGAATGAAAAAGTTAAGGCGGGGAGATCGTCAGGTGGCACAAAGTCTCCATGAAAGCCAATTTCTACAACAGTGTTAACTGACCGGAATTGTACATACATAACAATTTCTCTTCCTGTTTTTCCTTTTAAATGCATCGCTTAATAAGTCACTATGAAGTCAATACCATTAAGAAAATATGATGCGAAGTGTGGTCATATCAGCATTGCTGTTACAGCTTTAACTTTTGCAGTTTCTGATTTTTTTCTTTAATTTTAACTGTGCAAGCTTATTGTTGCTTATAGTTATTTTTACTCTCAATATGTTTTGCCAGGCTGGTGACACAATTGCCTTTGTCAAGGGTAGACGCTGAGATTGGTGTCTTGGGACCGATGACTCAGGCACTGCCTTGCTTGAGCAGAAATGTAGTAGTCTGTGTTTTCATCCAGTTCAGCTAGAAAGGGAACACATTATAAAAACATTAGCACTTAGGCAGAGCTTTAGGCTAGGCAAATATGAGAACAGTAGGAGAGAATGGCTTCTGAAATTCAATCATATATCCTCAGTAAAGGTGTTTTATAGCCCCAGTGATTCTATTAGTGCACCTTGCAGGTGTGCAATTGTCACATGCAAACGTGAACTCATGCAGAGACTTAGCTAAAATACTGTAGTGAGTAGTTTGTCAATCCTCACCAATGAAGCACTTTACAGAACTTCTTGCGAGCCACCAAATAACACTGGTGAAACCTGTAGATTATGTGGAAATGTTATGTGGAATATCTGGGGGCCAGATCAGGTCTGTTTTGTTGAGCCAAGAAAGCAGAGTCAGGGCCTAGGAGGAAAAAAGAGATGGGGACTGTTTTGATTTAGAGGGTTTGAATAGACTAGGATTTAAAGGTCTGATATTAGGTGTTAGCTAAAACATTCTAGCACTTTAATGTAGCCAAGCAGTGTAGATGTTAACGTGTGCTAATTGGCTTGAGCTGAAGCCTAGGTGTTTGACAACACATCTTTTAAATCCTAGTCCAGACAACAGTGTGGGACGGAACAGCAAAAGGTACAGGCCCAGTCAGTAGCTCTGGGAGGTCTAGGAAGGCAGAAGTAAAAGAGATCGGGTATTGGATTGGATTTCCGATTCCTGTTTCACATCACTAATCAATAACTGGGAATTCCTCATTCCTGCTAGCATTAAACTGACTTTTTTCTAGGCTAATCATATATTCTACTTGCATGTCTATGTACAAAAGCAAGACATCTGGTGCATGTTAATGATAAGAAACTATTTCAATATACCACATTACTTATATGTCAGTAGCACCTGGAGGCCCCACGATCAGGAACCCATTGTGCTACAGGTAGTAAAAATACATAGGGTATGTCTGCACTACAGAGACTATACTGACATAGCTGTGTCGGCATAGTTATGCCAGCATAGTGCCCGGGTAGATGCAGCCTACACCAACAGAAGGAGTTTGTCTGCTGGTGTAGGAACACCCTCCCCCCCACCCCCGCCCGCCGCAACAATGTTCGCGACATGAATGGAAGCTGTGTCTATATTGAGGGTTTTGTTGGCATAACTAAACTGGTCAGAGCGAGGTGTGTTTTTTCATACCCTTGACCAACGAAGATATGCCAATATAACTGTTCAGTGTAGACCAAGCCATAGGGAGAGAGGAGATGCCCCTGAAAGCACTTACAATCTAAATAGACATGACCAACACAGGATGAAAGGGAGACAAAGTTATCAAGGTCACACAGCAAGTCATGGCAGAGCCAGGAATAAAACCTAGATTTCCTGACTCCCAGTATAATGCCCTGTTGTGATCAGGGCTGGCTCCAGGGTTTTTGCCACCCCAAGCGGCGCGGGGGTGTGTGTGTGGAAAGCCATGATCGTGATCGGCAGCACTTCAGTGGCAGCTCCACCGCGCCGCTTTCTTCTTCGGCGGCACTTCGGCGGCAGGTCCTTCCCTCCGAGAGCGACCGAGGGACCCGCCGCTGAATAGCCGCCGAAAAGCCGGACATGCCGCCCCTTCCCCTTGGCCGTCCCAAGCACCTGCTTGCTGCGCTGGTGCCTGGAGCCAGCCCCGGTTGTGATGTTTTGGGAACCACCCAGAGCAGTAAGGGATTCTGCTGCCACCTGCCCTGCAACCTTGGATACCTTTGTGCTGTGCAGCTACAGTTCAGATCCCTGAGATATGCATAAGGCCTCATCCTGGCTCTCGCCAACCTAGGTACTCTTTTCAGGGTGACACCAACAGTCCTTCCAGTCCTGAGTCTCCCCAAATCTGTCAACCCTGAGTTCTTAATTACAAGACACTCCAACTGGACTCTTCTGGTTTGTCATTCCTGAGGGCATGAAATCAGCTCCCCAGTTAGCAGCTCGCTTTGGCATGTGTGACTCACTCCACACAGTTTTACCTTAAAACAGTTTCCCAATGTATTCCCTAGATACAGGAGGGATCCAGCGTTCATGGACAGTCTTCTGCCTTGAAACTGTCTCCCAAGTTCTGGATAAAAAGCCTCAGTCTAAGCCTGCTTTTAAAAGGGTTTTTCCTTTTTTCCGCCTTTCAGCCCATGGTGATTCGTGGTTAATCAGAGTGAGAAAACTCCCTCCTGACTTGATGTTTCAGAGCTAGGATGCTCTTTCCTATTTTGAGTTGTCTCAATGTCTTTCCATTAACTCTAATGGTCCAGCATTGTCTTTTCCTGGGCCAGTCAATGGATAGTTACTTGAAGCCAGTTTCATGTAAACAACTGGTTTGGGAGGTCCCCTTCCCTGCTTGACTGCTCACCACCCTGCTGTGAAGTTTCACCACAGATTATGAGCACAGTTTTCTGTATACACAAATACATAAATTCATAACCACAGTCAGTATACATAGCTCATAATGGCCATCAAGTTCAGAACATTCCGAGCTTTCATAAAAGATCTTACTTTATATATTTTTATTGTGCAATAACACAGTATTCAATCAGTTGGTTTAACTGTTTATTTTTGAGGCTTAAACTTTCTGTTCTCCTCTTGGGGTGTCTGGACCCTGATTATCATACTTGTCCACTACAGCATACTGCTTCTCAATGCATAATGCATGTACTATACTATACATTATAAATAAACATGCAGAGCTAAATATCTTTGTCCTTTTTGGCTTATTAAATCAAAATAAATAAAAATTGACAAACCATTTTAATCTGTGTGGACTCTGCTTTTGAAATGAGCCTCCTAATACTAATCCTGACAGATTAATTAGGTTTTCACGTCCATGAACACAGAAAACCCACTGGAAACATCTCTGTCACTGAAGCAGGCTGTGCTCTCTGCCGTGAATTGCACAATATATCCTCTTCCTGCAGTATCTGCAGATGCAAAAGCTGCAGCAGGGGAATTTAAAAAGGTCTTTGCAGTACTGTGCAGTTCTGTAGGTGTAATGCAGTAAAGCATTCCAATTTATGAATTAATGTCTGCTCATTGTATTGTTAACGAGAAATGCTCTTTTAGCAATGAGGGGCTGATGCAGTTATTGAGTTTTACTGGCATGAAATTGAAGAAAACAAATTTTCAACTCTCATGCGCAAGTATTCATGGAAAGCAATTTTTAAACACGGTGGTAAACAAACAAGGAGATTAACGTGCCTCTCATAACCAGAGCTGAACATGCAATTACTACATGTCAGTGACTGCAGTGATGACAGAAATTTAGAGACCGGCAAATGAAATATCTTGGGAATATTCCATACAGAATGGGGAACTGTTTGACACAACAGGAGTCCATCAACCCCTTGCCAGTGTCCTGACATGGTGGCAATTAATTGATGTAGCAAGGAGCTCACTACACCTTTCACAGCCAGAACTGCCAACACAATTACTGTGTGTGAATGAGAGAAATTTAAATTTAACCTCTACATCCAGCCTGTGCATGTCACAGTTCCCTAGCAATGATGCCGCAAGCAAAGTATGAGGGGCTTAAAAAGGAAAAGATTAGAGCTAGAGTTTCAAAACAATTCTTCACCCATGTCTGGTCTACATGAGAAAATTAAGTTGCCTTAACTATGTCACTCGGGGTTGTGAGAAATCCACACCCTTGAGCAGTGTAGTGAAGCCAACCTAACCCCCAGTGTAGACAATGCTAGGTCAATGGAAGAATTCTTACATTGACCTAGCTACTGGCTCTCAGGGAGATGGTTTCCCTATGCTGATGGGAGAACCCTTCCCGTTGTTCTAGGCAGTGTCTACACTGAGGCACTTCAGCAACGCAACTGTCGCAGCAGTTCAAGTATAGCCACACCGTCCCCCAGTAGCTCCCATCAAGAACAAAGGGCATGGAGAGCTTTTGAAAATCTGAATGCTTCAGCTTCCACTTAGGCACCAAAATAAGCCTTCTGAAAATACAGCCCCATAATCTTTGGAGGCTTATGTGAACACAGCTTCCAAACCTTTTGAGGTTCAGCTAATAAGACTAGAATAAATATATTTAAATGCAAGAGAAATATGTGACCATAGTCTGACCTGTGAGGAAAGAGTCACAAATAAAGACAAAAGAAACAAATACTTCCAATTAAAGTTTTACCATCTACAATTTTTCTTTGATTTAGAGACCAAGATTTTTAAACACAACTAGTGATTTTGCGTGCCCAAATTGCAACCCATTAAAGAGGCCTGGTTTTCAGAGGGCATATGCTACACAGTTTCTGCTGTCCATCCACAGCTTTTCTGAATCTCTTTGCTCAGGAAATTGCTCAGAAAATGTCTTTCTCATGACACTAACTTTGGGCTTTGTTGGAAATACCACAAGAGGAAAATTTCAATATATCCAATCAAAGTTAGAGAAAGAGAATTCAGATCCCTGTTTATGTAGACAAACACATACCCATCTTGCCTTTTAATGTTGACTACAGGAAAAGTTGGTACCCTCTTCTAACTCTCCCTTCATTTTCCCCCTTGTCTTCTAAGGTAATGTTTATAATGAATTGGCATAGGTTCCAGTTAATGCCACTGAATCTAGTGAATAACCTGTATGCAAAAGGTGAAAATCCACATGGTAAGAATTCCCTGGAGGGCACAAGGGATTATTGCTGCAATGTTGAATGAAATGTGAGCGTCTTGTAAATCTGGTGATGAAGCATTTCTTCTAAATATAATATCCACAGACAGACTTTTATTAATGACCTGTAATACCACAAAGCAGTTTGAAAAATGACTAACATGCTTCCATTATTGTTTAGCTCACTTTATAGTCAGAGAAGGTTGTCAGTGAAAAATGCAAGAGAGTAAGTAGAGGGATATGGCTGCCAAAGAAAGCCATGGCAAGTAGGGGAGCACTGGGCCTAGAGGTGAAGCTGGGGCTGGCTGGCTTTGGGGCAGCCTGGTGGTAAAGGGGAGCTGGTGCTAGGGCTGTGAACACAATTATTTTGCTGAGCTCCATGCAAGTTCATTAACAATGGGGCTGTTGTTTGTGTAGGTATGGTTAGAACCCGATTTTGGGAGGCTTCTTGGATGTAAGTAACCAAACTTGTCACACATCCCTGCTCACAGCATATTTCAGAAATTGTTATTCCTGTCTACTGCATATTTCACTCCGGTTGTCCAGTCCAGAATGGACATCTTTCTGTCTTCTCAGTGCTACTGCATGAAAATAATTTTCTCTGCGCTTTTCCTACAAGTTACTCCCTGTAACCCTTACTCACAGTCTTATGTTTTATTTTTAACTTGGTTTTTCTTTGTGACTGCATCTCCATCAGATTTGCTTGATAAATCCATTGCATTGACAGCCCAACTTAACTAGACTGCTACCACCTCCATCTTTCTCTTTTAGAGGGGAGGAAATCTCCACTCGTGGGAATTTTTCTGTCATTGGCCACCAACTCAGGACTTCCATGTGTGGGTAGTTTCAGTCATAAAATAATAGCTTGCTTTTGGTGGGAAAATAAGTTACACTTCCCAAAATAAGAAGTTACCAAATGGATAATGGACTATATGGCTCTGGAGATTGGTTGTAAGACATGAAGTCTTTCATTCCTAGGCATTTGGTTCAAATTCAGCCCAGGTCAGTAGGAGCCCATGTAATTATCATCTGAATACTTTTGCTACTAATGCAAAATGTGTTAGTGGTTCATTCCAGTTTCAGGAGAAATATTGTGGCTTCACCAGTCAATTTCCACCCCAATGTGTCCACAGGACAGAGACACCAACATAGTTAGCAGAGAATAATACCAATGTCAGCAAAGAGATGAAGGACCAAATAAACATGGAGACTGAATTGCTCTCTCCTCCCTAGCACTGGTACCTCTAGGTCAGAGTGGAAGCACATTAAAGAGGCCCGACAGAAGCTTGCACTGCCATTATCCATACAGTAAATAAGTTTCCAGTGCTGTCAGTCTTGTACCTTCTGCCAGTACTAAATTTCCTTTAAAAAGATAAAAGCCACTGAGTTCAGAGTAGTTATGGCAATCTATTAAATAGCATTATATCCCTTAAATATTATCTGACCATTTTGCAAGAGATGTAAGAAAGTTGTGAATATATGAGGATTTATACCTACCAATATGGTGGTTCATTTGAAATAACGTACCTGAATAATTTGTTGCATACCTTTAAAAAAAAAAAGTTATTCTCAACTGAGCACATTTATCCTATAAGAGAATTGTACAGTCTCACTATTATTGATTTGGCTACTTTTAAAAAAAGCTTTCTTTGTAGTAACATACATGAACTTTCCATCCAAGTATTAACCAATCTTGTTGATAACCCATATTTATTACCTTTTTAAAGGTCTCGTTTGTGCGTTGGTCCACCTCTGACCATTGTTTTTGTGTATTTATTTTGTTCAAATTCCAAAAATGGTAACCATATATTATAAAATCTTCTTTATCTATAGTTTGCGTATGTATTCGGGCTACTGTATGTATTCTAGCACAACTGCCTTTCCTTTGTTGGCAAGGCTTATTTGTGGGATGGTCTTCTTGGACTGAGTTACTAGTCATTTTAATTTTAAATATGTTGTGCTTAGCGTTTCGCTTGTCTGACGGTTGTGACCAATGTGCAATGCTTTACATTTGTCAGCAGTATTTCTCATTTGTTCAGTGTCAGTCCCATCCTCAGAAGAGCCAAACCCTTTTGGATGACACTGGCTGCCTACTACGTTTTTCATTATAGCTGTTTTTTTTTTTCTTCTTCATCAGTAAATTTTAATTTATCTACTGTCATACTATTGTTTTATAATTGTGAGTCTGCTGACCTACTATTAACAGAAAACCAGGTAGAGAAGCTGAAAATAATGGTTGTTAATGTAAGGAAGAGAGGCAAAAAATCCTCCAATGCCTTGACTTTTTTTAATACAGTAAAAAGGCGATTTAATTTAATTATTACCCTGTCATTGTGCTAATGACTATTTAGCCCTTACAAATGAGAATCTACACTAAACCATCCAGTTGACCCATGCTTTTAAAACTAAAACCATTTTTCTCTTTTGTGCTAATTTCAATCAGAAGGGAAAACTGTATGTAATGTTATTACTTAGATTGATTACAGCCATATATAAAGATCTTTCAAGCTTTGTGCATTATATCATTGAAATGGGATATTTCTGAGGGAACAGGGAGGATTTCTGTTTGTGGTTTCATTAGGAAAGATGGTAAATGTGTTTAAAAAAGGGAAGCGAAACTGAAGCTCTGCAAACACTATATTTCACAGTGCCAGCGTGTGTTGAATTAACACCAACATTCTTGAAGCAGAATTATAACCGCAGCGTTAGGTGCAGCAGCATCACAAATGTTTCCTTTTATATACATAGAACAATCACCAAAAATGATTTAAAAAGCAGCCGTAGACCCAAATTCTCATGTACACAGAGGCAACTTTACAGCTCTGGTGCAGTGTAAAGGGGTCTTCAATCGGTGAAAATTATTTTTAAGCCAAAGCTTTGTGACTGACTCTTATTGTAAACGAGAATCGTGCGCACATGTAGTTCACATAGATAACAAAAACCAGGCCATCCTCTGGCTTTGAATATGCACTCACAGCTCTCATTGAGCTGTCCATATGTTTCCAAAGTTGAAATCATTTTTTATCTTAAGGTGAAACTGGCTTGTAGTTTTCTAATCTATACATTCAGCTGCTCTCCCAAAGCAGGCCACCCAGGGTAATGAAGAAACTGAGTACAGGTCTTCATTAAACATGGTGATGGCCACAGCAGGAGAAGGTTTTAAAAGGTCATGAGGGTGTGGGGAGAAAAGGGATGCTGATCCATAGTGGTTCTAAATTCTAAAAGCATTTCTCAAACATCTTAGTGCCTTATTAATCTGCTGGTTTTATGTTGTCTGTGAATGAACAGAGGGGGCACAAATGTGATACGTGTGCTGCAGGATATGCACTTTTTGCATTTCTGTTAACTATAAAACAAGAATTATTGTAATTAAGTTGCTTCCAACTTCAGGTGCTCTATAAAAATATAATGAAGCAATTAAGATGTGTTACAAGTGAGTGAGATACACTTTTCACTTGGAAATGCTAAAGTGGAAGTCAAAGATGCATTAAAAAAACAAAAACAAAAACAGGTGAGGTGACCCAATCTCCAGTGTGAGGAAGAATGGAGTGGAATGAAATAAAATCTTGTTGGAGGTAAATGACAGTTTTGGAAAGGAATTTGCATACTAAAGAGAACAGGAAAATGGTTAAAAGATCTTGCCTCTTTGTTCTGAGTGAGATGGTGCTCTTAAAGTGAGTCCCTTTTGGGAGCCAGCACCCTGATCACTTAGAACATACAGGGCACTGGATAATTAGAGTAGAAGGAAGTTAGGTTGTCTGAGTGGGTTTGGAAGGTTAGTGCAGATCACTTGCACCTGTAGGGAATCTGATGAGCTAATGAGGTAATTAGCTCACCAGCTGGGTAGCTGAGAAAAAAGCAAGCAATAGAGAAAGCTGAGCCAGGGAGTAGGCCCCTTCTATCTGCTGCTACATTGCATTGTGCTTGGAGCATAAAGTAAAAAATAATAATAAAAAAGATATTTGATGAAGATACCCTGGTAGAGTATGTGTGCTGTTCAATCACCAGGAGGGCTTCCCAGGAAGGGTTTCCAGGGCTGGAGGGGGAACTTGTTACAGTGAGGCAATAAGGACCCGATTCCTTGTAAAAAGGAAGCCTTCTGTATGCACAATATTTCACAAGCACTTTACATGCAAAGTCATCTATGTGCTCAAGTGAATAAAATCCATTGTGTGTGTAGGTGATAACATACATATGTAAAGCTTCCCTGAACAAACGGGCCTTTTGTGTACAAGCCTATCACTTACACGTTCACTTAACAGTGCCCCCAAATTGTTCTCTGAAGTTGTGTGCATGCAGATAAAGGCCAGTTTGAGCCTCCACGGACAATGGAGTGGAATGGACACTCAAGTGTCTCCATGATCAAAGGTGGCATACAGTTCTAACAGAGAATCTCACTCAAAGACACAGCTTGCTGTGGTGGATATACCTGTGTCACTGAGATGTTGGGACTTGTGAGGATGTCTTGTGGTGCAGAAACAACAGAGCCTTTGCAGGCGGTGTAACATTGTGGGGTAATGTTTTACAACTAGAATAAATGCATAGTGAATGTGCTCACTGTTCTGAGACATCACAAGAGTGTGGCCACATGGCATATACACATGCTTATACTAGGGATACCTGTTCAGCTAAAGAACCAAATAGAACCTTAGCCAAAACCTTAAAGGTTCTGCTCTATTGTGATAAGTGATATGTTTCCCCTGCCCCAAAAGTGTTCTCCTCTGTGATATTTAGCCGGTAACGTTCCATCTGGGGTTGTGCTTGGGAACTTTGTTTAGCTGCGGTAAGCTCTTTTCTGGACAATGCTTGCAAAATCCAAAGCTGAAAGATCTGGTGTGCTATGTACTAACTAGGGGAACCTGTGTTATATAAAAACCTCTGGGAGCATGCAGTTTGGAGGCTATGCAACCAGGATAAGGGCTGTTCTGTGGGTCAACATGTTTGATTTTGGAGGTGCTGGCTGGGAAATAAGACGTGTTACAGCTGCTGGCCTTGATGACAGTGGGAGCTGTGCATGTAAGTAGAAGCTGCCCTTGTAATTTTATTAAATAAAACCTCAGGGGGGAGGGTAGGATGCCTTAGAACTTGTGGCAAAAGGGTGGGGGGAGGGTTTGAAGCCAATTATGGTCATATGAGACTTGCAGTACCATAGGCGATCGGAATTCTTTGTTTGGGAAGGCCTGTCAGAGGCATAAGGGCAAGGGTGTGCTGCAGGATCCTGAGAATTGTGTGGCTCAGAGTAAAGTCTGTGGGGTGCCAATTTAGATACGATTCCAAAGTTTTTTAGTGCCCACTTGAAACTAACTAAATTGCAATGCTGTTTGAGGTTTTCCCTTAGCTAGTTTACATTCCAAGATTTCTGCATATTTGATTAAAGCTATGTAGAGAAACTGAAATCTCTTTGAGCAGAGCAACAGGGCCGCGAGGGGTCTAGTGGAACAGAGATGTGTGAATACTCTGATCAGGATAAAATGAGAAGTTTTGCTATTGGTCAGTTCCAAACTGGATGTGACAATATCTGATCCGTTGTCCACCCCTCCCCCCCCCCCAATAGCTGAAAGGAGTTTTCACAATCAAAAACTTTCTCTGCCTAATGCAAATAGATTTTCCCCTAAGATGATGGGCCTATTAGTAATGTAAACACTTAGGACTTCAACTGGTCTTATTAAAGTCATGTACTATGCCCGGTAGTAAGTGTCTACAAAATCAGGCCTAATGTGCAGTCCTCATATTGCCATCTATATCCAACTCAAATGAAGCTTATAACAAAACTTCTCTGAGGGTATTTGTGTCCAGTTCATCATACCAGGATTCTCTTGTAG
This sequence comes from Trachemys scripta elegans, assembly GCF_013100865.1. Classification (NCBI taxonomy): domain Eukaryota; kingdom Metazoa; phylum Chordata; order Testudines; family Emydidae; genus Trachemys; species Trachemys scripta. Next base: position 109,714,676 of record NC_048303.1, on the reverse strand, counting down.
CTCACCAACTTCCTGCTGCAGCTACTGGGAAGTCCCATTTTGTTCTTTCTTCCAGTGATCTACTGAGGATGGAGCTAGGTAATTTGTTGCACTATGGTGCTCAACAGTCAAGACTGATGCAGCCTCAGTAATACATAATTCTATTGAGGCTGCATTAGGTGCCACTGAGAAACTTAGATTGAGCTCTCTAGGAAAATGCACTAAAACATTCCCAAGATAAGACCCTGTGTGGCAAAAGACCGCTTTGTAGGGTTGCCAACTTTCTAATCGCACAAAACAAAACACCCTTGTCCTGCCCTCTGCCCCGCTCCTTCTCCAAGACCCCTCCCCCCTGCTCACTCCATCCCCACTCCCTTCGTCGCTTGCTCTTCCCCACTCTCGCTCACTTTCACCGTGCTGGGGCAGGGGGTTGGGGTGTGGAAGAGGGATGAGGGCTCCGGCTGGGGGAGTAGGCTCTGGAGTGGAGCCAGAGATGAGGGGTTTGGGGTGCGGGAGAGGGCTCCGGGCTAGGGCAGGAGGTTGAGGTTCAGCGGGGTATGGACTCTGGGCTGGGGGCGCAGGCTCTGGGTGGAGCCAGAAATGAGGGGTTCAGGGTATAGGAGAGAGCTCCAGCAGGGGGTTGGGGTGCAGGGGTGGGGTGAGGGCTCGGGTTGGGAGTGCGGGCTCTGGGGTGGAGCTGGGAATGAGGGGGTTGGGAGCGCAGGATGGGACTTGGGGTTGAGGTACGGGAGTGGGTTCATGGTGCAGGGTGCCAGTTGTGCTTACCGCAGCTCCCAAGAAGCGGCCGCCAGGTCCCTGAGGCCCCTAGGCACATGGGTGGCTAGGGAGGCTCCACGCACTGCCCTTGTGCCTGGGAATTGCATAGCTCCTGCAGATGAGACCAGGTTAATGAAAGGGCTGATGACGGGGAGGAGGGTCGTAACTGAAAGCCCCTGGATGCTCTCTTCCTTTCATATATAGGTTTTACTGAGATGTTTAAGGTCCCCTAAATCTCTTTGACCCCAGGGATCCACACTCTGAACCTGGCATTGTTTGCAGAGAAGGTTTGGGGGGAGGGGAAGTGGTGTTTTTGGAACATGGCTGTGTGGTGTGTGTTAAATTTACTCATCATTCCAATCACAGACATATAAGTTTGTTGCTGGACTGGCAAAAGGACTACTGCTTTAGTGCTGCATTTCACAACATAAGTTCAATTCTAAGTTGTTCCTCGCTATCCTCGTTCTTCAATTGTTCGTAAGTATATTGCTTTCATTAAGAGATGCACACAATGGTTATTCTGCACAGTGGAGTCTTAGGACTTCTCACTGTGTTGTTATTGAATTGGCAGACTAAACAGTGAGTTTCTGGAAACCCATAGTATTTCCAGTCCATTAAGTTGTCTCTGGTTCTTTCTTATAAAGAAACTTGAAGAACATGCACAAAACAGCATAATGAAAGTAGAGAAAGAAACAGCACCATGCAGGTTAAAAGGGTAGAAACTGAAAATTTCCAGTGTGGGTCTTACTCATCTTAACTTAGAAATGAACAGTGACTGGCTCTCCATACCTTTGGGTCCTGCTCTGGCCGATGGTTTTGTACAGCAGTATTAAAGAGCTGAAATAATTTGATATGAATCTGTTAATCTTTTTAAGATTCCTAAGGTACCCGCCGGATTGGTGGGTAGTGTTCGATGTATCGGGGATCGATTTATCGCGTCTCGTCTGGACGCAATAAATCGATCCGCTAATCAACGCCCGTACTCTACCTCGGCAGGAGGAGTAAGTGGCGTTGACAGGGGAGCTGCGGCAGTCGATTCGTCGCCGTGAGGACGGCCAGGTAAGTCGAACTAAGATACTTCGACTTCAGCTATGTGAATAACGTAGCTGAAGTTGCGTATCTTAGTTCGAACCCCCCTGCTAGTAGCCCAGGCCTAAGATCTCTACTTATTCTAGCTCTTAACTTACAAGGGATATTGAAAATTTTAAATTCATAGGGCCTATTTAAAAACAACAACAACACAACAGCTTTTAATTTTTGAGCTTGCATGAGTTTCACAGGCATGAACAATAACACTTAGACATCTATCTACCAAATATCAACTGCTAATCAGATCGATAGATTTCAGAATACTGTCAGTTGCACCTAGAATTGCTTGGACCCACAGCTGATTGTGGACACAAAATTGCAAGCAATTAGAGGATGGATTGAGGTCCCTGTTAAACATGGGGACCATAATATGAAATATTTAGTCTGCCAAAAATAGTGATTGTGACTAGCATAATAGGTGACATACAAGGTGGTTTAATGGATAAATCCCATTATAAAGAACAGCAAGAATTGCAAGTGTGTTCACTTTGGAGATCTATCTTTAGAAGTCAAGATAACTTCCCTCAGAAGTTCTTGACCCGCATATAATACTATTTCTGTTCGGTCAGCATCACCAATGAATGTAGCTACTGTACTGTGTAAAATAATTGTATTATATGGCAGATAAAAAAAACGGTATGCATCAGATTATAAATAATTTAATTTTATAAAGAAATTTTACATCTTAATCTGCTGGACTATCACTTTCACTTAAGCTCTGAAACAAAATTATGTTATTGTATTCCCTGATATAATGTAATAACTCACCCATAAGGAAATGTCAGGTCACATTTGCAACAATCCAGGGCCATTAAGCCAGATTGGAAGGTCATTCTGTATGAGCATTGTAAATGAACCTGTCCAACAAAGTTTTGGTTAGGGACAGTCAAGGACTCATCATGTAGTCAATTTACCCAACCGCCAGCAAAAAGCAATGCTAAGGCTGTTACTGTGTGTCCTTTGAAGTTTGAAATGGACTCAAGCCTATAGGAACTTAGTGCTTTTTGAGCCTAGAAGAGAATTTTATTTTTTAAAAATCTTTGTATAAGCTCTTCTCTATAGCACTGCAAGCAATATTATGGAAATTAATTTGCTTAATAAAATAAATTGCTAAAGTATGACAACTTCTATGTCAATGCCTTGAAAATTGCATGCATTAATATGCTTTTGTTCTCAGACAACAGTATCAATAAATATCAAAGAAAACATAAACAACATTGATTTGCCACTGTATTACTCCAATTTTACATCAATGTTATTCCATTGCTTTCAGTGGAGTTACAGCACATTAAAACTGGAATAAATAATAGAGTGGTGAATCATACACATGGTCTGAGAATTCAGTGTATCTCATCTTCACGTTACTCAAAATGTGTATGTGTCCCATGCCAGAAGTTTGTAGTGATAACATCTTACTTTTTGTGAAACTCCAGTTTTACTAAGAGTTTGGATGTCCTGTAAAGCCTTTGTTAAATTGGAGTTTGTGTGTTTGTAACAGTAGTCTCTTCGCAGCATACCTATGCTACTCACCCTTATTACACATATGCGCGCACACGTGTGTGTGTGTGTGTGTGTGTGTGTATTCACTGTACATCCTGGTAGGGAATACCCCTCAGATCCTGAAGAATGTTTATACCGTATTAACAATAGTAAATGACTTCTGTTGGCCAATGTTAAGACTAGGAACAATTGAGTTCTAATTGTGGCTCTGACAGTATTTCTTATCAGCTGAGCTTGGACTGATCCTTCTGTCTCAGTTTCCCCAAGTGTGAAAACAGGATAATAATTAGAACTCCTTGAACATTGGAGTGGGAGATCGGAATTAGCAGTGATTATATTCAATTTGCATTAGATATTAATGTTTTGGGGTTTTTTTTTTAGCAATAATACTACCTGCCTCCCAACAATATTGAGATTCAATTAAAGTTTGCAAAATTCTAAGTATTGTTTTATCTTTGGACATCTTTTACATGGTATTGTTCAGGATGATGGGAAAACATGAAGTCTCTATACAACATTGCTATAGATAGGCCAAATATTTTGAGATACCCCTTGGCAAAGTGGGTCAAAGTATTTCAGGGCCTTTCTGTTACTAATTGTTTGTAACAGTCAAGATTCTCTATCTGCTTAATGGGTTGTAGTAATCTGATGTCGATGTCAATATGCCTGTAGAGTGGTGATGTTACCATGTCTAAAAAAGAAATGTAACAAAAAGGGGGACGTGAATTGCTGCACTCTGACTCTGCCACATTTATATACTCAGTTGCTTATGAAGTGAGCTGATTATAAAATTGTGACAAATCTTGGAAGGTTTTTCTCACAAGCTTATCCTGGGAAAATAGATGAATTTTCAACTCTATCACTGTTTTCCAGAAAGGATTGTCCTTTCAGCTACTATATTTGTGGTGGTATGCATTGGGAGAATCCCAATCTGCCCAGATCGATTTAGCTTTGTGACACAAGGTAAACAACAAATATATGTTACTCAGTGGAGAGGACTTGTAAGGAAGGAAAGAGGAAATTAGTTTCTCCTTCGGCAGTTTCACAGTTCCCTCACTCCCAAAAAATAAAAATCAAAAGGAAGGGAGAGGGCAGATACTCAGCTGGTATAATTTGGTGCAGCTGCATGGACTTCATTGGATCTGCACTGATTTATACCAGTTGAGGTTCTAGCTATTTTCTCTTTCCTTTTACCCTTTTCTTCTTACAAATTTAATTTTCAGTATTCCCAGTTTGAGTATGACAACATGAGCATGATCTCACCTAGCTCATCAAGAACCATATCCTGAGCTGACAAGTCCCATCAACCTTGGAATTTATTCAGACTGGAGCATAACAAAGAACCCCAGAGATATTCTAATAAACTATTGCTCTCTTAGAAGGTGAGTGCAGTTTATTCATGTTGCCAATAGAATTTTATTTTTTTTAAGAAAATGGATTATTTTATTATTAAGTTGGAGTGTGAAGTAAAAACTGCCCTTTCCTTTCTTCCCTGCAGATAAATCGGGTGGTGATAAAAACCTCCCTCCCCAACCCACTCAAGCCACTCAAGTTTCTGATTTGTGAGCACTGCACTTTTTTTGCTTTCCTCTAGAAATTGCTGCCTTCCAGGTTGGATATCCCTCAAGTCACATGTTTGATTGTGCAATAAAGTGTGATGGATTTGGTTCCCTGCATAACATGGTACCATGAAGATCCCTAAGGAAATTAAGCATCATACAGCAGCTGGTAATACTTAGTGATCCTTTGCCCCACCAGTTTGATTTCTTGACTCTTGAATGTGGCTTCCCCTTTCTTAGTCTCTGAGAAGGTGTAACAACAGACCAGATAGAATGCTAAGGAGACCGCAGCTGACATACGCAGTCTGTCTCTTTGCAAACTGGCAACAAACCTTGGTACGGATGTTTCCCCTTGTGAATATTTTTACAAAATGTTATGTATTTTGGCATTGAAATTCTCACAACGTTCACAAGTGCCCGTACTTCTTTGATCACCAATCTACTGCTATTAACATTAATAAGTCCCGATACAAAATACAAGCTACTATAATACTTGGAGGAAGATAGAGCCTCAGCTGGTGTAACTTGTCCATGCTCCAAAGGAACCTAGATCCTCCAGCTGAGGATCCCTTTAACTTTTCTCCAGAACCTTTAATGAGACGATGTTGATGTGAAAGCAACAACTTATATCACTTTTTCACCTTTAAAAGGAGCAACAGTTACATGTTGTTTTGGATCCCTTCTTTCCCTCTGGCATTTAATATTTTTAATGTTTATTTTGTTATATTCATGTAGGGTCAGATATTGCTCTAAGAATGTGTGTGCCCCACGTGTGAAGTTAGCGTAATTTTTACTGAGGTCTATGCACCTGTCTGATCATCTCTGTGGTCTATGGTAGCTGGTAGATATGTTTAGCATGAGCGTGTGGAGGGCTTCCTTGCTATCCTTTCCTGCCACTTTCCAGAGGCACTGTTAGTATAACTCCAATGCTTGGCATACAGGGGGGGATGAAATGCTTAAAGGGCACTTTAGAACTCGTGTGAGCGTCTAAAATTGAGGTTGTTCCAGAAGAAAACTAGTTAAACTCTCATGGCATGTGATGGCATTACAGTCCCTGCAGGCTCTGCTGAGCATAAAATAACCCTTGGTACTTTCCTTAAGCAATAAGAATACCCAAGTGTATGTCTCAGGCAGGGCTGTCGGGCATAAGGCTGACAGCCAAACAATTTAACCACCCTGGAAGTATAATCCTCTCCAAGAAACCTACTGATCAAAACGTTGTCTTTCTGTTATAAAATATTAAGTATAAAATGGAGGAAACAGTTAATTATGTTTGCTATGACCAGTAAGTGCACAGATAGAGCACGTCTTAGTCAAAAATTTCTCCCTAATTTCTGTACAATTCTGTAGTTATTTTACAAATAAGCAATAAGTCACAACAACTGGGACATTTCAGGCCAATTAGTACAAGCTTCATAGGATGTTATATGGGATTGGGCCAAAGGCCAATCAGCTAGCTCTGTTCGTACCCAGGTATCGGAAGCCATTTCATAATTCCCTGTGGCGTAATTCCATGTGACCATTTCAATGAGGGAGTGTAGAACCTGGGTATCCTATTACTTTAAAAAAAGTAAAGTACGCACCTTCCTGAAATCCACTTGCATTCCAGTTTGCAAGCCAATTGTATTGCAAACGCGTTGTGCCTTTTTTCTGCATGATAAAGTTTTGCACTCCTTATACATTTTTGGGGAGGAGAGATTTTTTTTTTATATCTGTCCCTGCATTTGACATTTGCAAACTAATAATAAAGTGAGCTGAATCCCTCGTTAGCATCTATTTATTAAAGATGATCTTTCATGTATAGTATTACCAGGACATTTGCCCTGATTTACTATACTAACATTTCCAACTTGGCTCGGAATAGGGAGCTGTGCTAGTAATGCCGTACCCTATGGTGAAATAGTGCCTAATCAGTATTTATGAATAGGGTTTTGGAAGTCACTAAAGAGCAAAGCTTTCACAATGGAACCGGGGAAGAGGTTTTACCTTCTTAAAACACAAATATTGCTGAGCTTTGGGAATCTGTGTGGCACAATAGGATTGAATAGCTTTCATTTCTTAAACTGCAGTTAAAAATGTGTAATGTAATACTGTCAGTAATTGAAATGGAGTGTACCTCTTTCTTTCAGACATTAATGCTATTTGTTAAACTTTAATTACTATGCAAATGAACTGCTGTACTTAAAAAATGACAGTGAAGTGAGTACAACAGCGAAAAACAATTTGAAATTCAAACAAATACAAAAAAAAGCTTCTTTTAAAAACAAACAAAACCCCTCAAGTTTTGGGTGTCTTCCCCTCCCACCCCCACTGAAGATTGTGTTTTGGCAGTAAAAACTCATTATTGAATTAAGATTTTCTGGGCTAATTCTGTACACCCAGCGTGCTCTAAACCCATAGCACTGGGTTCTAACCTCCAGAATCTGTAGGGCAAGTTCTATAGACTCATGGGCCCCTCACTCCATCAGGTTTTTAAGGATCTGGGCTCTACAATTTCTAAGTTCAGTTCTCTCTAGATAGTCAAAAAGGGCCAGATCATGCCCCCAATCCATGAGTGCAGCTCAGTGCCATCAATGGGATCAGTTGCAGTGTGTGTGTGTGTGTATCAAGGTCATCATATAACACATAGTGCCACAATGTGTATGCAATGCTGTGGAGGTGAACCTGCCTATAGGGGGCTGATGCAGTAGGTGAGTTCAAAGCACATTTATCGGAGCAGGACGTGCAGGTGACCTAGGCGGAACAATGCTTATCTTCTCCCAGTTTAGGCATCACTCTGGGGATTAGGCACCTGAATGTCTGGCATGAGGCTGCAGTGTTTGTAGCAGGAATTTAAGTGCTGAGCAAATTTAGACATCTCCAGGATTTGAGGGCAGCTAAGTGTGGGCTTTCTGAATTCCAGTGGGGCCTGATTCTGGGATTTAGGCACCTAAAGTGGTAGTTAGGCACTGAAGTCCTTTTGTGACTCTAGCCCTGGGTGCCTAGGTACTTATCAAAATCCCATTGGGTTGCCCAGCTGCATTTTAGAAGCTTATATAGCTTTAAAAATCTGGTTCTAAGGTCCCTTTAGACTGTTCTGGCAAGGGGCCTTCATATATCTGAGAATACTGGCCTTATATAGTCATTTATCCTTGTGCAAAAGCTACTTCCTAGCAGTTTACATTCACCTTCATGTCCATCTTGCACAAGTGTACATAGTTACATGAGGTGCAAAGTAGAGGAGAATCAAGCCAATTGCTTTCAGTTTTCTTGATTTACACTGGTATAGGTGACAGAAGAATCAGACAGTAGTACTGGAACAATTTTTATAGTGGGAGTAGTAGGAGCCACTGAACCAAACTCTGAACTCTGTACATGATGGAAACCACTTCAAGCCAGGGGGTGCAGCAGCACCCCTAGTTTTAGCACCTACGGACTCAGACCCTGCATATATTCATTGCATAAAGAATCAGACCTGGTATATCCATGGCATTAAATAAAAGTAAAAAACCAAAGCAAACTACAGTTCTTCCCAAAAATATTTAAAATCAATGGGACCAGTCATACTTCTGAAATATGATTATTAAATAGAAATAACTCTCCACTATGCTAGGAGATGTCTGAAATTGGGAACAACGGAGAGGGGGAAAATTAAAACTAAAATGTAATTTTAAGGGAGCAGATGTTTTGTTTGTCCGTCTGTACACAGAACTATGGAACTGTATTTAAACTCGTTCTAAAACCTGGTTCTGGCTCAATTGGTTTCTAGTTCAGTCTGGGTACTTCTTTCAGCTTTCTTGGGATCTCTCAGATAAAGCTGCCTGCTGGGTATGTGGGAAATGCAAAATCAATCACCAGTGCAGAGCTGTGCATATGCCAAATCTGTCATCTGTACAACCTGGTCCATGACCAGTGGATTGTGGGAGGAATGCCCCAAGGAGAGACCACAGTATATTTCAGGACCATTTTGTCTTGTGTGTTTCCTTTCAAAAAGGCAATCCTGGTACTTTTGACTTATTTTATTACAGAAAATTACTGGCATATTTGTGCAGCTTCTTAATATCTGTGTCAGACTAGAGAAATTAATAGTGATACAGTGCTATATGACTGAGTGAAAAGACCCCAAATAGTCCACTATTCTCTGCCAATATGTGATAGGGTGCTGAACAAAGGGTTGCTGATTCAGTCCTTTGTCATGCCAGCTCCCATTTAGGGGAATAAATTAGAGTCGCTGGAGGTAACCCTGCCCTAATTGGGGAAGAAGAGACAGCTGATTCCTAATTAGCCTGGGCTGTATAAAAGCCTCAGAGGAAGGAAGCCGAGGAGGCAAAAAAGAAAGGGAAAAGGCAGGGAGTGGAAGCAGGGAGGTAGCTCTTTCCTCCTGCCTACAGACGGTGGAGGGCCAACTGTACATGGTGAAATGGTGGTGGGAACAAGCCAGTTAATAAACTGCACCAGTGAGTACTAACCCCAGAGTGCCTTTGTGGACAGAGTAGAGGCAGAAGCCGGGAGGCCCTGCCATGCTCTGCTACATGTGGGGGCTTGTCCAGGATCTGTGACTTGAGCAAGTGTTTGGCAGCGCGGAGATGGAGGAGACCCTGCAATGGCTGGTCAAGCAGCAGGAGGAGGTGCAGAAGGCAATGCAGAGTTTTCAGCAAGCCCACTAGCTGGAGAGACAGGCCTTGCTCACCTGGCAGGCAGAACAGCAGAAGAGCCTGCAGGACTTCATTTGGGAGCAGGCCGGCATCCAACAGCAGCTCCTGCAGAAAGTGATGAGTCCCACGGGAGGGGATGGCATTCGGGTGCTGGGCTTAGGACTGTGTAAAATGGGCCCGACAGATGACCCCCGACGCCTTCCTAGGCACATTTGAGTGGGTATCCACAGGGGCTGGATGGGATAGGGCAACCTGGGCACTGTGACTGGCTCTCTACCTAGCTGGCGAAGTCCAAGCAGCCTACATGGCCCCAAGTGAAGAGCGGGCCAGGAATTATGAAGTAGTGAAGGCAACCATCCTGGATCAGGTGGGGCTGTCCGCAGAGAAGTACCGCCAGAAGTTCTGATCAGTGAGGTGGATGGGGGGTTTGGAGTCCCGCCCCCAGCCACCTAACAGCTGTTTGGCGGCACTTAGAACTTTCCAGGATGGAGGGGGAGAAGCAGGAACATGGCGTGCTCAGGAGAGGAGGCGGAGAAGAGGCAGGGCAGGGATGGGGACTTGGGGGTGGGGCTCAGGTGGGAAGGGAATGTGGGGGTGGAGACTTTGGGGAATTGGGGTGGGGTGAGGGTGGTGCAGGGGTGGGAAGGGGCGGGGCCAGGGGCAGGTGGGGTTCAAGCATCCACCGGGCAGAGGGGAAGTTGGCACCTATGCAGGGGGGCCCTGCTGTGCTCTGCTACACAACATATCACTGATGTATTCATAGAATAGCTAGTACAACTGTTTGTCATCTATCATTGTTTTGGGGGTAGCTTGGTTCCTCTTAAAAACAAAAAAAGGAAAGACTGCAGAATCCTGTCTTGTTATATGCCGTACACACACTGTTTAGCAGTCTAGTGTGGACTGATGTGACTATAAGAGGCTGAATGAGATCACATGAACTAATTTCTCTACACTTCTGTACTGCTGGCTCTTGAAAGTCTGACTCCTACATGAGCTTAATTCAATGCATGGTGAGAAATTATCATCAAGCAACCAAGGAACACATCCATTATACCACACAGTCCATTATACCACTCAGTCCCTCACCTCATTACTACACTGAACACTTACACAAATCATGTGTCTTATTTAAATATTTTTCTTGCAGTACCCTATAGTGCAGTAAAGGTCGTAGTTAAAGGCTTAAAAGGAAATACAAAACAAATATAAATCTGTGTACTGTGCCTTACATTATATACGTTATATAACATTTTGTATTTATGTTTAATGATCTTACAGTGACCTTTCCTGCTCTGCAGGCTAATGCAAGTAAAACACTGGAGGAAATGACACAATTTGTATCAGCAATAACTGAACTATGTAAAAGGCTTTATGCATTTGCTAGATGCTTCTGACATCTTAGCAATCACAAACAGTTCTTCATTGCACCTATCTGTCAAGCTGAAACTCAATGAACCATTGCTAAGTTGCTTTAAAGGAAGTTGGCAATAAAGGTGATGTAATGTGCCGCCCTGGTTAGAGGTCTGCTTAAGACATCATTCTAGCTTTGCAAATGCTTCACAAGATTCGTATGAAAACTGTCTAATATTCTGTAGCCAGATTTCACTAATCCTCCCTCACCTGGCTTTCTTCTGTTCAGTGGAAAGGGCTGAATTTTACTTCCATGACACTTCACTCGGTCATCTGAGTTCAAACACTCTGAGCTTTGGAACAAATGGAAAACCGAACCCCCGTGTCTGAGTCTCTTGTTGCACATTTAGGTTCCAAATTCTTTTGTAGGTTTTGGAATGTCTCGCAAGGTCTGTCTAGGCTGCAATTAGACATCCATGGCTGGCCCATGCCAGCTGGCTTGGGCTTGGGCTGCAGCTGAGAGATGGGAGTGTCCCAGCCATCAGTCTGCAGCCCAAGCTCAAATATCTAACCAGTAGTTAAACAGCCCCTTAGCCCAAGCCCTAGTCAGCCGGCATGGGTCAGCTGCAGGTTTTTAATTTCAGTGTAGACATACCCTCAGTGTCCCAGCTGGTGACTGGATTATCTGTTGAACTCTATTTCCCAGAAACCACTGGGGTTTCTTGGAACTTGGGTAAAGTTTCTTTAAACAAGTTTAAGCAAAAAATTCAGCTAAATTCAAGAGAAATGAGGAGTTTTCTCTGGTGTGTGTATGTTTGTGAAGGCATTCCCTCTTGGCCATTCTGGATATCACTCAAAATATTTTTCCTGGAAGTATGTCAAACAATGTGCAAATATGGAACAACGTAAAAAGTGAGGGCTTCATACCAATCCTTATTATTCCCTCCATAAGTTGGTTCATTAATTCATCTTTTAGGGTAGCTATTTTTGTCTGAACTTTAGGTCACTGGTCCTGTTTTATGTTAATTTTCTTGTGCATGCAGCAAGGCACAAAGGATGAGGATGGTTTACCATCCTTGTCATAGGTGTTCTTCAGCACAGAGTTCACCAATAATTCTATTTGGAGCTTGTTGAGTGAAGCATGTTGTGATGGGGTGTTCACCCCCACATTAACCTGGAAAGAGTTAATGTGGCTCAGAAGCAGGGCCGGCTCTAACTTTTTTGCCGCCCTAGGCAAAAAAGAAGAGCGCCAACCCGCCGATACGCTCCCCCCCAGCGCTGCGCCGCAGAGACCCTTCCCCCCCACCAGCGCTGCACCGCCCAAACCCCCGAAGCACTGGGCCACCGAACCCCCGCCTCTCCCCAGCACCTCACCGGGCCAGGCTGCCCAAACCCCCCTGAGCGTTGCGCCGGGCCAGCCAAACTCCCCGCCCCAACCCCCCCCCACAGCGCTGCATCTCACCTTGCCTCGCTGGCCAAAGCCCCAGAGCGTGGGGCCGACCAAACCCCCGCCACACCCCCCC
>NC_048303.1:109465100-109702053 GCF_013100865.1 Trachemys scripta elegans | reverse complement strand
CCGAGCCCCTCAGCACCGCCCAAACCCCCGGAGCGCAGGGTTACGCCGCCGAAACATCCCCCGTGCTGCCCAGCCAGAAAAAAAAAAGAAAAAACCCTCGAGCGCCGCCCCACCAAGCAACAACAACAACAACAAAAACACAGCGAGGGCCTCCCGCCATCCCAACATTGGCCGCCCCTTCTCAGGTGCCGCCCCAAGCATGTGCTTGGTCAGCTGGTGCCTGGAGCCGGCCCTGCTCAGAAGGGGTTAAGTAACCTGATGGGCCACAGCTGAGGGAGAGTTAGGCTTGATTGGCAAACACTGATTGAGGATGGAGCCCACCTGGGCAGGAGCAGGGTGGTCTACAAGGTGAGGAAGAGAGAGCAGAAGGAGGCTGCAGTTTGGAAGCCTGCAGTCACTTTCTGGGATTAAAGAGGGAAAGGAGGAAACCCCCTGGAGAGAGTAGATGCCTTTTGATGCTGGCCCTAAAGAAAGGGTGGTGAAGCTGGAAAAAGCCCAGAGAAATAGCAGCAAGGTTTAGGACAGTGCAGACTTCAGCTGCTGATTCAAAGGTCCCCTAAGATAGAATCCACAGTAGCTGGCAGCTCTGGGTTCCCCTACCAGCCCGTGGTGACGTGGCACGGCCTTGAATTGGAGGACTGCTCAACCTGGTCAACCACTCCAGTGAGACTTTAATACGCCAGAAGGGGAAAATTATCAGGACCTGACTGGAGGGCCAAGCCACGAAGAGGGAGCATCCTGATTCAAAAAGGCAGCACTGCAACTCCTGGAGCATGAGAGGTAAGGGGGTGTCAGGCTAAGTGGAGCTATTCCTCAGATGAAGCCACCAGGGTGCGCCCCAGCAGTGAGTAAAGCCCCTGACATGTGTACTCCAGATAGAACTTCATTAAAATATGCTTTGAAAACTAATTGATTGGAATTCACCCGACAAAAAAATCCATTAACATGTAAGATACTGTCAAGATTTATGCCTTGAGTCTTACCTACCTAGTACTACTCTTTAAGTTTTGTTTTAATCAGAAGGGTGACTGTAAAAGTGGCCCAGTATTTCAGCTTCATTTGGGTAAAAGTCTACCCTCGCTTAGTTTTGTGAATTGCAGAGTTGGGTAGGCAGATGTTCTCTGAGCCAAGAATGGCTAAGGGGACCTAGCACAGGAGGGGATGCATTGGGTAGCGCATCTTATTGCTTCCGTGGGTGGGTCAGCACCTCCCTTTAGCCTGTGCTGCAGAGTGTGTCACATGTGAGGTTGACTGGCTATGTTGAGGGGTGGTATATTGACAGGGATGTTAGACTAGACAAGTCGCCCACCCTTTGGAAGTACTAAGCGGATGCCCTGCTATGATAGTGTCTTGGGGTTGAGAATAGGCACCTTGCATTCTCTCCCTGCACTCCCACTGCCATAGGGCAGAAATCAGCCTTATGTGCCCTCAAGTCACATTTCCTTACTTTATGGAAAGTAGAGCTGCTCCTGAAGGCTGCTGATTACCTCCTGAAATACACTGCATGCCCTCAATTCCCATGGAAGTCAGTAGGAGCTGAGGTCATTCTGCATAACCTCAACCTTAGTTCTGCAGAGACCGCATGGTTAGAGGAGAGAGAGCTGTCAATGATGAATGAGCAGAGTGAAATCCAAGTTTTTACCATAGGATTGTTCTTACTGGTGATAAAAGAAACAGAACAGTTTGATTTTTGAGACCCCAATATCAGTCTGCAGGCTGGTGGTTGACTGGTAATTGGATACCTTTGAGGAGGAAGTTGGTGAGAAAATAATCTCTCTCATACAATCCCACAATGTCATTTTCAGTAAGGTTTATCTTCACTTGAAATTAATTTTTAAAGCCCACCTAATTTTTTTGTTGTAGAAATTCTGTAATGGTTTCTCAAAAGATCCCAAGTACTAGCAACCATCTGCAAATTTACAAACATCGGATCGCCCATCCAGGCCTTTTAAGGAAACAAATGGGAAATGAGTTTTAATTTCAACAGTCCAATGGATTATCATAAATTTAGGAGATAATTTAGTTTTCAAATTGGGGGAAAATTTTTTCCTTGTAAGACTGATACAATTTAAAAAAAAAACCCTGTAAATGCACAATTAGGGATAAAACCTCTAATACAGAGACTCAAATATGTGCTACAGGGTAGCTCCAACATCTGTCTTGTTTATCTAGGCGCTTGTACCATGCCCATCTGAGCACCTCTGCAGTGCCTAATATCCAATATACCACATCCATTGCTATAGTGCCTGAGAGTCTTTAATGTGGTACCATCCTCTCTCAATCCTCCTCAAAGATTATTACTGGAGTTTTCATCTTTTTGCTTCCTTGGTTTGGTGGGTTTGTCTCCACTAGAGCTAAGTGAAACTCTTTGAATTTTTGATGGCAATTTTCGGGCTATTCAACCAGCTTTCTAACTTTGTGTTATGTGAGTCTTGAGGTGGGCATCAGATCAAAGTCCTCTGTGCAGACACAGAACGTGTACATTTAAACCATTTATGGCGAGGACCATTTCCTTGTTCTATGCTTGTACAGCATCTAGCACTATTAAGACCAGGTCTGACTGGAGATTCTTGGTGCTATCTCAGTGCCACTACTAACAGACAGTGTAAGCGTCTCCACTCTTCCCGGCCTGAAGGTTAGGATTGAGGAAGGGTGGCACAATCTTTGGGTAGTTCTATCTGCATGTCTAGTCAATCCTTGGTCTTGCTGTCAAACCTGCCAACAAAGGTAACAGATATTGTCCTATATGTGTATGTCTTTGATGTGCACACTTGCTAATTAGTTTGGTGGGCTCCGTCACATTCTTAATTCCACATAAACCACTGAATGCTATTATTAAATTAATATTTCAGGTGGTAGTGAGAGGCCCCAACCAGGTCAGGATTCCATTGCCCGAGGACCTGTTCCAATATATATAATAAAAAACAGTCCTCGCCTCAAAGAGCTTACGATCTTAGCGCCAAAGGATGCCTCTTCCCTACCGTCTTGGGGAGGGATTTGAACTAGTCTATCAGCTTTTTTTTAAAGGCACATCTTCACTTATTGTATTCAGTTAGACAATGTAAGTTCAGAGGGCAAGAACAAAAATCCCTAAATGTGGTAATGTACTTGCAGTGTATTAATGTGCTATGTGTTAACCGTGACCCTCCCAGTGGCAGAGGCCATCTTGCTGAGACATGACACTGATGCCACTTGCACTATGTGTCACAGACTGTAACCAGTTTCCTGCCTGCGATAATACTGGTTTAACATTAACAAGAAAAAATGTCATATTTAATAATTAAACAATTGTTTAAATATTAAACATCAGTTCTTTTTATGATTGTTCATCCAGCCTTAAAGGAGGATGGTGACTTTTTTCCCTCCCTCACAGCCTCTGACACAGGAGTTTTATATTGTCTGACAATCCTGTATGCTGTTTAAGGGGAATTCACTTACATCTATCCACTTGACACCATGAGAGGGAAGCGTTAATAGAATTCACTGATACGTATTAAAAATAAGTGACTATTGGATTCTTGGAGAGGAGCCCATGAAAGGAGGGTAAAAATCCCTTTTACGGTATCCCTTTCGGGGTGAGTTGTTCTTTGCTTTAACCAGGTCAATGTTCAATTTCATTCCACCCCTGAGGAATACTGAGCATTGCCTGCTTTCTCCCTTTTTCTAATAAGGGTCTCTATGGTAGCTTGATTCAATGCCCACTTAAGTTAATAGAAATATCCCTATTGAGGTTGTTGGATCAGACCCATAATTGGCTTTTTTGATAGTGCCTCAGGTCACTTCACCCTCTTTGTGCCTAGAGCCACTGGTCTTTCTGAAGTACTGTTCTGGAAGAAGACCACAGCCTTCTCCTAAGCCTCTGACTAGTGCATGGGCTGTTTTTTCTCTTCCTCCCATATAAACTCAGCGTTCCATTTCCATCAAGAACACAAGCACATAACCATCCCCAGACAATACAGTTAAAGCCCAGTCCACTTCATGTTAACAAACTAGTATTCTGTTTTCTCTATTCTGCTAACTGCCATTAAACAATAGTTATGCTAGCAAAGATTCTGGGCTATGTCGTCCGCCAATAAAGTGATCAGCTGAGAATAGGGCCCTACATTTGGGGAAGGGGATTTCATTTTGTCTCTGTATCCCATGCAATGGAGATGGGAGGAAGTCCACTGCAGTATTCTTTGGTGGTGGTGGTGAAGCTTGTCCCTTTTCTAACAGAATGGCAGCACTACTTAGCATCTGTGCACAGTCCAGCCGTAGCACAGAGAAAAGGCTTGGAGACAGGAAAGGGAGGCATAGCCAGATGGAACCTCTCCCCCAACCCACCAGCAATGCACAGAGGTACAGTGTGTTAATTAAAACTGTCAGAGGCCACGTTAATATATGCAGGTGGCAGCATACGCTACACTGGCAGTGTCTGAAACCAGGGACACAGAGTTCTGGTCTGAACACAATGCAAATGAATAGCAGAGGCATTTGATTCCAGTTCTAAGCATCATGCAGTAACAGTCCTAGTCCCAACTGGGGTGCAGGATAGGGCCCAGCGGGGAAAGAAATATAAAGGATCATAAATAGGGGATTAATAGAGAGGATTATGTTTGGAGGACTGGAGGGGAGAGAGACGGACAACACCATGTGCACAACTCTTCTATTGCAACATCCTATTGTGCTTCTGCATGGTAACACAGCTCACAGTATCAGCCGTGTATTCCCCACAGCAAGGAGAGTTCTTACACAAGGCCGCGGCTGAGCACCACGGGCTGTGTTCTGGAGCAGTTTGTGATCCCTGGGGTCCTGCTACACTTCAGGTTCTAAGAGGGATTTGGGGGAATATGGCTAATTATTAATTTATCTCTAGTCATCATATCTACTTCTTACTGTACTTGGCCTGTATATTTGCTATATTGTGTGGCAAGATAGCTGTGTCTGTCTGTCTGTTCCCCCCCCCCAGTGTGTCAGCAATGCTTCTGTAACATGCAGCACGCTATTTTGTGTACAGGTCCTCTTGCTTACCCTCCCTCAATGGGTTTGGGTTCATATCATTTCCAGCGGTCATGCCTTATTCTTAGTCATTTTGTCCAAGTGTCCGTGGCCAGCTGGCATCTGTCCTGAACTGTATTTGCCACAGCTTTTGTGGCAGTCATCAAAGGCATAGCGATGTTTGCTGGGGGACCGGAGGCACCAGGTGGTGACAGCAAATAGCAGCACTGTGAGTCTTTTGTATGTATTTGGGAAAATGAGTGTGCCTGTTATACTCCACTAGAGCCGTTCATTTTCGGCTGTGTTTTACATAGTTCTATTTTGGGACAAGCTGGACCAGAAAATATTGCCTCATCAAGCCTTTGCCTTGGAAATCTGAGACGCGCTCTCTTCCTTTCCTAAATAGCCTGGAATTCTGCTGAGTGGCAGGTATCCCTCCAACAATCTGTCGCTCACTCACAAACCAGTTTCTCTGTTAGATACAGGGGATCTGCTACTTCTCTTGTGTAAATCAATGGCAAAACTCCTATTGACTTCAGTGGTTTATTCACACCCCGGAGTGACGTTTATTATGTGGGCATAAGCTGTCGTGTAGACATAGCCTTAGTCCCAAATCTTGGGACTCTGTTGGAGCCTGCTTACTCCTAGCAGCCGCAGCTGTCCTTGAACATACACACCTCCCTCACTGCAGCTTCCAGCTACTCTTCATAGAGGAATCACCAGGTCCCCCTCAGGTGTGTGTCTGCCAGGAACCAGGGTTGGCTAGCCCCAGGAAATCCAGCCTTTACAGGGAAAACCACCCAGTTACATTACACTTCAGAACCAGCTTCTCACATTCTAGTTTCCTTATCAGCACAGTCAGCAGGGCCATGTTGCTATTATTTCCTCTGTGCACTTACGGCTTTCATTTACCTCCATTCCTGAAATGCTTCATGGACAACAGGTTTTTCCTTCGCCCCCCAATGGACATAAGTACTAACCTAGCAGCTCCTTAGAAGAAGGGTGCCCTTCTGCCCCAGGTCTTTGTCCTTTCCATGCCCTTCACAAAATATTCCAGGTGGGATTCTCTGTAACCCTCTTGCTACTCATCGGAGGCCAGAAGTATAGCCTCCTTTCATGGGCAGTGTGTGAACCACTGGCCCCATCCCTTCTGCCCGAGGCCCTGCCCCTCCACCTCCCTACTGGAGCCCGGAGCTCCGCCACTGCAGCTGCAAGCCACAGCCCCAGGCTAGCCCCCTGGAGCCTCAGGAGGGCAGGCACCATGGTCACAGCCCCTCCCCAACCCGGCCCCAGAGTGCCAGGAGCTTGGTCCCCCAGAGCGCTGGGTGGGTGGCATGGCCTGAGCTGGAATGGGAAGTCACGTGGAATGGGAAGCAGGGGTCAGGAGGGAGGATTGGGGGCAGAGCGTAGGCGGGAGCATACCTGGCTGTTTGGGGAGGCACAGCCTCCCACAGCCTATGATACCTGCTGCCCATGTCTCCTTTTCTTTGAGACAGGCCTGCAGTTCCAAGCTATTTAATTCCAAAATTATCTTAAAATTCAGAGGAAAACCAAAGTGAGCAGCATAATAACCCTGCTGAGTTTAAGATCTTGCTGCCGGCCTCACTAGATAAGCTAAATCTTGTAGTGAAAATGGATTTATGTGAAAGTGCAACTTGCACTTGTAGTGTCCGTCTGTGCTGTGCCAGTCCTATCACTGTCAGCCTCCTTCTGTTAGCAGCTGAGTCACATTTTCTGCAGTGAAGCCCTGCTTCTCCCTCACGGTTGGCATATGTCTGTGTGACACTCTTGTCATTGGATGGGCTACTAGAAAAGAGCTTCTTTATACTGTTCAGGTCACTGTAATGACAATCTCTTATGTTACCACTTCAGACGTGAAATTATCTGTGGGAGTAGTATATGGGTAATTTATATTTTCTCAGTTACAATACCCTGAAGTAAGCTTATTGCAGTCTCTCTTCTGGCACCCAGGCCCACTGTATCCAACTCAACATCACTAGAATATAGGCTACTTTTTGGTGTGTGTGCACGCACGGTGCTTCAGAGGAATTCTTTGAACTGAGAGAGAGTCTCTGACACTGTAGAGAGACACTTAACCTTTCTATATACAACTAACTTCCTCTCTCTTAGAAGATGGAGAGGATAAAGTCTATTAGCATGCTGATAGTTCTTTCACCCCAGGAGATTGCTTGCTGTCTCTGCCTGAATGGCCAGACATAATGCAAAAATGAAAACCCCTGATCATATTATAGTTATCATATTCCCTTAATTTCAATTTGAATCATATATGACTTGTCTTGGACCGTACCTGGTTCAATTGTACAGGCGCAAAAACTGACATTCTTACTTAACTTTTACTTATTCCTTATAAACAAAACGATTGGCTTCATGAGAGATTTGCTTGCATAAAGACCATAAAATCTGAGTAAAGTCTTCAGGATTTGGACTTTGAAAGGGCTGGAGAATGTAATGGACACTGGGTATTAGCACTGGATATTAGTTCTTGTTCTGAAAAGAAATCCAATATAAGGACCTAGTTTATAATTGTGAGCTGTGTCAGTGAATTTGGGGCCCAAGAAAATGGAGGGGGTAGTGTGCTACCCGCTCTAGTGCAAAAGCGATGTATTATGAAATGGAATCAGGCACAGTTCCTTTCAGTGCTCTAACAAGAAACCTGACTTGTAACACTGCTCTACAGCCAAAATGCTATCCAACTTTACTAATTCTGGGTCACTGAGAACGAAAATGATGCTTAAAATTGTTGATTGGCTCTAGTTTTCAAGATATGCTATTGGGTCAGTATATACGATCCTTGACTTGGGAATGGCAGAGGATAAGTGAGTTATAAAGGGAAGGGATCTCAATTTAAACCAGAAATGACTAAAATACATCTTTGACTGGATCTATGAATAAATCTATGAGTGGGTTTGGACAGTACTTGCTTTTTAGGTAAAACAATGAATGATGCAATTTGAAGCTGGTATTGTGTCATACATGATATGAATTGCATCATGTTATTCCTAGAAGTCATGGATGATGCAATCATAATGAAGCTTATATCACTCTGCTGAACAAATTGCCCTATATCAGATCTAGAAATCATACAGTGTCGTGTACTCTTATTTGTCAGTGTTTGATTTTGCAAAGGGACACATTTCTGTTTAGCCAAAGATGCCTCGTACTTGTGTGAACAGTGCAGATAACTTCTGCTATGTTTGTGGTGAAGTGACTTTTGCATCACAAAAGCGCAGTATAACCACTATGGTTAAGAAAGCCTATCACCTTTATTTTGGCTGCAAAATTGGAGATCAGGACAAGAGGTGGGCCCCACACATATGCTGCAACACTTGTGCGACAAATCTTCACCAGTGGTTGAACAGGAAAAGGAAATCTATGCCTTGTGCAGTGCCAATGATTTGGAGAGAGCCAACAGATCATACCAGCAATTGTTACTTCTGCATGGTGCCTCCACTTGGGAAAGGGGTGTCAAAGAAGAAAAAGTGGACTGTGCATTATCCAAACACCCACGGAGAAGGACTGCCGGTTCCTGATGCACCAGAATCATTCTCACTTGAGTCAGAAGAGGAAGAGGATGAAACTTCTGGTCCTGAACCATCAATGTCACAGGACCCACATTTTCTCCCATCCTCCTCCTCTGAACCACAACTCATAACACAAGGTGAACTGAATGATCTTGTCAGGGATTTGGAACTACCCAAGAGTAAGGCAGAGCTGTTGGGCTCCAGACTACAGCAGTGGAATCTCCTGTCAGGTGATGTTAGGGTTTCCATGTTCCGGACCGTCAAAAGGATCTTGTCCCATTCTTCTTCATGGAAGGTGATCTTGTAGCCTGCAACAACATCGATGGTGTGATGGCAGCCCTCAACATCGTTCATGATCCAGATGAGTGGAGACTGTTCATTGATTCATCGAAGATGAGTCTTAAAGCTTAAATTGCATAATGGCAATGTTTTGCCATCAATTCCAGTTGGTCATGCAGTCCATATAAAGGAAACCTATGACAACATAAAAAAACTTTTGAGGTGCATAAACTATGACCAACATCAGTGGCAGCTTTGTGGCGGTTTGAAGATTGTTACTCTTTTGCTTGGTCTGCAGACTGGATACACAAAGTACTGCTGTTTTCTCTGCGAATGGGATAGTCATGCAAGAGATTCCCACTACCTCAAGAAAGATTGGCCACTCCGACAGTCATTGGAGCCTGGGAGGAAAAGTGTTCAGCATCCACCACTTGTTGAATCAAGGAAGATTTTGTTACCATCCTTACACATCAAGCTGGGTCTGATGAAGAACTTTGTCAAGGCCATTGACAAAACACAAGCAGCTTTCAAGTACCTCCGTGGAAAATTTCCAAGGTTAAGTGAAGCTAAGATAAAGGAAGGTGTCTTTGTTGGTCCTCAGATTCGTGAACTTGTTCGAGATGATGCATTTGACCATGCACTGCGTGGCAAGGAAAAGACGGCATGGAAAGCCTTCCAGTTAGTGGCAATAAATTTTTTTGGAAACAACAAGGCAGACAACTACAGGTTGTTGGTGGAAAACCTCCTCAAGGCATACAAAAGCCTTGGTTGTAACATGTCACTAAAGATACATTTTTTGCACTCTCATCTAGATTTTTTTCCACCGAACTGCGGAGCAGTGAGCGATGAGCACGGCAAGTGATTTCACCAGGACATTGCAACAATGGAGAGAGGCTATCCGGGCAAATGGAGCCCATCAATGCTTGCAGACCATTGCTGGACAGTGACAAGAGATGCTCCATTTAATGAATACATGAGACAAGCCAAGAAGCGCCAAGTAGACACTGAATAGGACTAAACTATGTACATAATAGTTTTTTGCCTTTTGTTTCATAATAAATTTTATTTATATAACCCTTTTGTTGATTTTTAAAGTGTTACATAAACAGGACAGGTGAAATATTATCATGTAAAGCAACCATAAACACATGAAAAGACCTAGGTTTACAATTTATGATTAAAACTCTACTATCTACACCATATACATAGACATAAAATGTAAAAACTTAAATATCTTAGAAAGAGTAGCCAATCAGTTGTTTTAATTGTCATATTTGAATTCAGCACATCAAAATACATAATAAATAGCACATTTTATCTCTGAAGCAGACGACTTCTCAAAAATTGTAGACCAGTGTAACCTGTACCACCTGTGCTGTTCTAGTCCAAAGTCTGCCTTCATCTGAGTCTCCCAATCATGTGCACAGGAACTAATATTAGACAGTCCAATCCCTTTTCACTGCCACATGCCCCACATGCATGTGGACCCTAGTCACCAGAGTTAAGCCTAATATAGCGGGACTTTTATGAAGTGTAATGACATGCAGGTGCATTTATATTTTTTGGCAGATACTAACGATGTAGGAAGATGCTCAATGAGGACTGTGTTCTACCCTCAGATGTGAGCTGGCTCCTATTGATAATAATGGGGAGACCTGCGTCTGCATTTATATACAGAATGTGAATATTAAAGGTCTTAAGACCAACTTTACTCCTGGCTTACTCTGCTCTATTGCTAATAACAGAGGGGCCACTCATATCAAGTTCCCTTCTAATAGGGGACAAGAGCCACCAAAAATGTGGGCAGTGCTGAAGGCAGGAAGGAAACATGACTAGGGCATTTCACTAGGGAGCGAAATGATTCTATATAGGTCCTCATCATTGCATCTGAAGGACCTCCCATTTGTTTGTGGATTTATCCTTATAACACTCTTGTAAAGTAGGGAACTATTGTCTACAGATTACACTTGGGGGATCTGAGCCCCAAGGTCAGATTGTGATTTATCTAAGGTCACACAATCTGCTGCAGAGATAGGATGTGAACCCATATTTCCAGAAGACCATCCTTCCCTGCTCAGTGACTCCAGCCAATGGAATTTATATGGAGCCTTGTCCTGCACCATTAACATCAATGGGAGCTGTGAACAATGGTTTCTTCTTGTGTTTTTAAGTCTTGCTTTCACCTCCTTGAAAATGCATCAGCATGAGAGTAAGAATAGAAAGATGCCTCATCCATGAACTTCAGATCTGGATCTGAACTTCCTCAAAGTTTGTGGGTGAAAGTATTTGGCATTTGCTTTGTCATCAGTGGTGGTCAGTTTTTTCCTGTCCCCAATGCATTATGAGCAGAGCTGGTAGCACTGTCTATTAATAGGTTGCCTGACACTTTCCATTATAAGGCCCTGTTTTCAGTTGCTTATAATTTTCCCAATTTTAACCATTCAGGCTGACATTTTCCATGCCAAGTGTCTGCCTCATGCTGAATTATTTTGGAAAACTTCTGCCAAAATGATTCATCATTTTTAAAATTTATATGGGGGGGGATATCCCCTCAAATGATAGAATTGGAGAGGGGTGGAAAAGGAATGGGAGGGAAGAGAGGGGAGAGCAACATCTTGTCTTCATGCAGTAAGAATTATTCAAAGTTTTCTAACAAGTTAGACCAAATTTGTCTGAGATCCCTCTTCTCTGAAACATTACCTGCTCTTTAGCAGCGAGGTCAGCCAAGTTGCTGTGCCAAAATTCTATCTCTGGAGACATCCTGCTCTTCCATCTAAGCAATACAAGTCATTTGGCTCTAGCACTGCTCTAGAGAAACAAGCTTGCCATGGGTTGGAGATTTTCTATTATGATGGGATATATTCCAAAACACAGTTCTTGGAAGTAATTTTTAAGGATCCATTATCTCATTAATTCTCCCACTACTTCTAGCCAAAAGGATTGTATCCTGGGGGAACAGTCTCAAAACATGTGAGCCAATGTGGCTCTGGGAGACCCACGTCTCCAATAGCCATTTTTTTTTTGGGGGGGGGGGCAAGGCCTCTGCACTGTAACCTATGTGAGGACCAGTGTGAATGAAATTTCCTGTTGTAGCAGCTGCAGATCAACAGTAGAATTTTTTAATGTTTTACAAGGCACTTCCTCATTGGCTAATGTTCAAGGATATGCACAAATCTTTGTTCCGGGCCTTGTGCAGGGAATATAAATTAGGGAGAGTCTTTTGGGCCAGGAAACCAGGCTACAGCTGGTTGGGTGATTGTATGCAGTGTTGTCCATATCAACAGCAATTCTGGAGTTGCTGGTTCAGCCATTTCTGAGAATGAGGATAGAGGAAAAATACATAGTTGTGCCCATGTTAAAAATAATGGTAACTTTTTTGAAAAATCTTTCACCTTCATGCGTTGGAGCAGGAACCTCAAATTTGTCAGAAGGGTGGACTTTGTGTCAGGAAATGTGCCTTTTGTCAGACCTGTGAAAATCCACCCACATTTGACCAAGTTAGAAGCCTTTGGAAAAAAAATCACAATTTTCACATGCTGAATAGAGGCTTTAGTAGAATTTCACAGCTAAAAATTCCAAGGGTGCTCTGTACTGAGTGTGCTCTAGCTGTGAGTGTTCACAGCTGCAACTGAAATCAAAACAAGCTGTGTTTTGAACATATTAATTGCTACATAATGCTAAGCACTCTGAAAAATCAGGTTCTAGATCTCTCAGATAGGACACCCAATATTAGTAGATAATTTTGACCTTGATCTCTGTCTTGGTTCCCCGTCTGTAAAATAGGGATAGCAATACCATCATCTCTCAGGAGTGTTATGAAAATAGATCAGTTAAAGTTCTTGAAGCATTCAGTTGCTAAAATAAGCACCATGGAAAAGCCTATGAGGAAATTAATAATTCTGTGTTAAGAGCAAGATTTGACTAGCATGCAGTAAACAAGGCATGGACTGCATGTTGAGGAGAAAACAAAATATTGAATACTTACTGATTAAGTGACTATCCGTTCTGTACACTGAATGAGGCAGGGGGTCCTGGGGAAAAAGTAGAATGTAATATCTCATTCCCAAACCCGCATTTGCTGTTGCTGCTGCTTGTATCAGTGTTTAGTATAATTTGATTTACTACAATATGGATATTTTTAAGGATTGTGTGTTTGAAAATATTTTCTTTAATTACAGGTTTATATACTATTTTTTCCACCCTTTATTCAGTGCACAGATTGGATGCGCAAGGAGGCAGAATTAAGGTTGCATGGATTGCATGTATGTATGTGTGTATTTTTTATTTTATATATATATATATATGTCCCCTTGGAACATGTTTAAAATGTTTTTTCCCCTTAATTTCTTTATATGACCACAGTAAACAAGAGACTCAATGTAACAAAAATAAAACAATATTCTAAATGCTACTTAACTTCCCAATAAAGAGTGTTCATAGTTTAGCCTTAACTCATTCAGCTCTACATAAATATTCTAACACATTATGCATTAATAATATGTAACGCCACACTATATTCTTAAAGCTTTACAATATACCATAGGCATAACAGAATGCGAAAAGGAAGGATTTTCAATCTTAGGGCAAGGCTACACTACAAAATTAAGTCAACTTAAATGTTACACCTCTCGTGGAGGTGGAATTATTAAGTCGGTCTAGTGGGCGAGTTACGTCCGTGGGAGCTACATTGTAGTGTGGACGCTTACAGAGTTAGGATGTTGACTGGGTCATGTTAACTGGAACTTAGCTTTGTATTTCAAATAGTCAGTTTAACAATATTTGAATGCAGGTTTTCACCTGTCCAATATGTTTAAAAACATTTGGCAATAATAACATAAGATGTTACTCCTTTGACTTCAGTAGAGTTGCATGAAAGGGGTGTTGTTGTTGTTTTGGCCCATTGTACTTAAAAAAAAAAAAAAATCACATTACATATGTGCAAACAAATGAGGGTAAATCTTTAATGCGCCTTTTCTGATCAGATAGCATGTCAGGTTTTAATTTGTTGTAGTCCAGAACGCGATCAAACATTAATGAGATCTTGCCAAGAGGTGGTATTGTTCATAGAGTTCGCCGTAAGAGAATATTCAATATGGTGGATAATTAGCAAATCAAAGACCAATATAGTTTCATTATAAATCCAAGTAATAGTTGCAGTTGGCAATCCTGGACTTTAGCATGATGATGATTTATTATTGTATTTGGGTTGTGGTAAGTGTCTAGAGGCCCAAGTCAAGGATCCGGGTGCTTTTGTTCTTGTGTGCATGCATGACCCCACATACGCACACACAGTATAAAGACAAACCCTGCCCAAAGAGTTTACAGTCTAAATATAAGGGGAGTAGCAACAGGTGGAGACAAGCAGACGAAAGGGAGCACAAGGTAAGTGAGACTGTAACAATTAGTGTAATGAGCAGTAGTCACAGCACACCAACTGCATAGCCATTGCCTCTTTCTATCTCAATCTGGGTGTATTAATGTCTCCTTTATGATATTGTTAGGTTTGAGGCCACTATAAGATGCTCATCATCATCATCTCTGGAGA
This sequence comes from Trachemys scripta elegans, assembly GCF_013100865.1. NCBI lineage: Eukaryota > Metazoa > Chordata > Testudines > Emydidae > Trachemys > Trachemys scripta. The sequence continues at coordinate 109,687,710 of NC_048303.1, read as the reverse complement.
GCCCAAAAGTGGGCTAGGGCACTTTGCAGAAACAAGCAAAGATGGTTCTTGCTCTGAAGAGTTTAAAACTTTAGCTCTGTATTGACCACTGTAGTGAGAGTCCTACAGAATGCCTAGGGGAGGAGATTGCTAATTACAAGGGTAAGGTTGTGGAGCTAGCTAGTACACATTTTGGTATTTCCATTACATTCAATTTTTTTCTAAACTTCTGACTTGTCATAGATAGGACAACAGAAGCACTTTTTACCCTTTTAGGGAGCCATGATCCACAGACCATGGAAATCAGTGGTATTTGGAGCGGGGCCTGCATGACAATATGGAAATGGTTTGGTGAATGAGATTTAGGGAGGTGGAGAACTAGGGACTGGGTGTGTTGCATACCTATGGGCACAGAGATGGAAGTGAGTGAAGAAAGCAAAGGAATATTATTTGTGTGATGATCCCTCTTACTTTTGAGTTGACCTCATTCCTACACTGTACGTTCGGGTTGATATATACACCTCTTGGGTAGAGATCATGACCTGTGACCAGAAACCAAGTTGCTACTTGCATTAGCTTTACCTGTGCAGGCAAGAAGACAGAACAATATTTTGGAAAGCATCAGACAGTCCTCATAATACTATGCAATAGCTAGAACAGTCACTCTTTAATAAACACGATAGGGTTGTAACATTGTCCGGCCAGATGAGACCTAGAAAAAATGTAGGATAAGCCTTGTGAAAAGGTAGCACAGTGAACATAGGTATAATACGATGCACATTACTTCTCAGAGCATGGCTAGAAGCTGCTTTCTCTCAGGCCATGTGCATGTGGTGTGCTGCTCTCCTGGGATGAATGTGTCCCTCTGCCTCTGTGTTACTTTTAGTCAAATTCTCTTTGAAGATTTTGAGAATCCACAAAGGGACAACTTGATGTAATATTCATATTGACCTTTTCCTTAAAATATATTCAATCCTGATAAAGAAGCTGCCTTAGTAAAGTGTTGCTAGCTCTTGTAAATCTAAGGGAGATGTTATAATTGTTTTCTGTGTATTGCACTTTTTTAAATGTAAGTGGCCATATTTATCTCCTTCTGGTACAGGTGCTGATGCAGGGACCAAGGAAAAGCATTTTGCATTTCTAGGGCCAGTGTGGCCCTGGCACACTGAGCGTTGCCCTGACTTGCATCCCTGTTGTAATGGCCACTGTGGGCCACTGCAGGGGTGTAGAATTAGCAAGACCTGGGTCATTGCCCCAGTTCTTCCTCTCCGGGCACCCAGGGCTCCTTTGGAGACAGGGCCGCCCCACAACATTTTGGCATTTGAGGCAGGGAGCTCAAATGATGCCTCCTTGCTTGGGCCAAAACTTTGAAAGGTCTCAATTCTGCCTTCTTCCTGTTCTTCTCCTCTCATGGTACTGCTCTGCTACCTACCCCAATAAAGGAGAACTAACATCTTAAAATGCCTTGTTCAAAAATTTTAAGTAACACTTACATTTGCTGTTCAGGTGTTTGAAAGTTAACTTTTCTTGTCTGCATAGTAAACACTGGCATTTTTATCTGTTTGAATAATCAAAGTGGTGCTTTCCGTGCCTTCTTGGTTGCAAAGATTTGAACTGCTTCCTGCTGAAGGTCCACAGTCTGGGCCAGCTCATGCTCTATTGAGATGGTTGCAAGGGCCAACCAGCCTCTCCGGTGTCATTGTGGAGCGTAGATGTGTTTTTATGAACTTCAGCTTGGAGAAGCTGTGTTCTCCACTGGCAACTGTTACAGGAAGTGTTAGAAGTATGCGCAGAGCAACAAAAGCATTTGGAAAAAGGGTGGTCATCTTATTTGTGTACATATATTCCAGAACAGCCTTTGGAGTTGATCCTGCTGAAATGTATCCTGAAAGGGCTTTCAGTTCATCACCTAAATCACTCGCATTAATATCGTGCATGTCATCATGTGTCAACACTGTCTCTAGTGCCCTGCATTGCTGGTGTAGGTCTTCTTCAGGTATAGTGAGGAGTTTGGGAATATCATACAACATCCCAAATATATTGTTGTGTTCCTTGAGCTGCATGAAACGTTCTTCAGCTGACTGTATTGCATAATCTAGCACCTGGTTAAAGAAGTCAACTTTGAATTGTTGTTTGGAGTCTCTTATGGGATTATCCCATGCCTCATAATCAAAATGTCGTCTTCTTCTTTGGTGACTCTTGTATTCTTGAATGGGTGGGAAAATAGCTTCAGTATGAAGTTCCTCTGCCAATTTCTGTGCACTCTTCAGAACGTTTTGAAATCCCTCATCTGACCGGTAAGACTGTAGGTATGACTTTGTTTTGTCCAGTTGTTCCATTGCTCCAGATATATCAAGGTCAACACCTTGGAGTCTCATGCGTACAACATATATTTCAAACAGTATGTCCATGCCACAACACTAAGCCACACAGAAATTTGAAGTTATGTATGTTTCTGGTGATTCCATTTTCGTCTGCCACTGTTCTCCCACGAACAGTTCCTGTCATAGCATTATCCTCCATAATGGCAACTATGGCATCATCTATCTTCCCAATTGGTGTTTGATAGGCTTTATCGCCTCTACTCGACTTTCCCATCATGTGGCACTCAGTGGTTTCAGTGTCAAAGAGGATGTTCCCAGATGTTGCTTCAAAATTTGCCATCAATGAGTAGATGCAGAGAAAAATACATAGATGCTTTGAATTATATTAAAAAATTCAGCAGCCTCACTAGAAGCTGATGCTGCATCAGTGACCACCAAGTTCAATGAATGACAACTGCATAGGACAAAAAAAGCTTGAGGGTTTAACTCTTGGATCTGTGTCTGCACTCCTCGTTCTTTTCTCTAATGTTGGCACCATTATCGTAGCCCTGACCTCTCATGTCAGCTATCGCAATTCCCGTATCTTTCAGCTTTTTAAGAAGCACATTTGTCATACCAGCTCCTGTAGTATCATCAATGTCCATAAATTGTAGAAAATGCTCTCTGACAGTCACCATTGCAGGGACATTTTCACTAGGTTCTGTAGTTATTACAAAACACACCATTAAAGTCATTTGGTCCGTATGGCTGATGTCAGGTGTGCAGTCCAAAGTAAGAGTCTTGATGACTTCAGATCTGCCACAATCTTCTGTTTGACTTCTGTTGCCAGTAACTGTATGATCTCATTTTGACTTGTTTTTCCAAGGTAGTGGTGAGTGCACATTTCTTGGGTGGTGACTCTTCTTAGATGCTCCTGGAGTACAGCATCAAACTCAGCCATCAGCTCCACAATTTTAAGGAAGTTTCCATTGTTTGGCACATACAGCTGATCTGAAGTGCTGCGCAGTGCTAGGTTTTGGGTAGCAAACATTCTCACAATAGCAATGAGCCTTTTCAGAACATTTTGCCAATAAAGAGACTCTGATGCAATCTTCTCTTGATGCTGATCATTTGTGGTGGCCTTTAAGCTTAGTCTCATCTCAAGCTCTTTCCACCTATGAAATGCTCTCTGGTGATTTGCTGCCTTCTCATGGCATCCAGATTTCTAGCCAGATTTTTTCCAGACCTTTGTTCCTGTAGAACCCAATGTGACTGGAACATTAGAGATTTCAACAAAAACAGTATGCAGCATTCTGGGTTTTTGTGTACATAAGCCATGGCCTCTCCACTTTGTCACCATTGGGGCTTTCACACCAATAATGTGTTAGATGGAAACTTCTATTTTCATTGTCTTTGGGGAACATGACGTTTTTCACTTGCTGTGGCCCATGCAGTACAAGGAAGTCCCTCAGGCTACTGCTCAAGTGGGTCCACAGTCCTGGATCATCTAGACTTAAGGAACTAAACTCATCAGCAGCTGTTTCTTGTGCCTCCACCACACTCTTCTGTGATCTACACTTTTCTTCAGGAACGTGCATGGTTACATCCATTTGAGATGGAGATATGGATGCTGCAGTAGCTGCCAGGTCTCCTGCACTCTGACTAACTGGAAGATCAGGCATCTCCTCACCACTCACATCCTCACTGGGGCCGGAAGGCTCACCGTGAACATTTGTGTCTATGTATCTCAGGAGAGCTCCTTCCTGCTTAGATAGAAAAGCTTTCTTTGCTTGCTTTCTTTTTCTGAATGCTGCCCCAGAGGGGTGTGTTCTTCTTTCACTCAACTGCTGTTCTGTGCCAGCTATAGTGGCTCTCAACATTCAATTGAAGGGGACAAATAAGCAGGCTGGTAGCAGGGCCTGAGTGAGGGAAGATATCAGCGTCTTAAGGGCCTAACTGGCTCCTACTACTTCAGTTGACTGCCTGTTCTCCTCAAGTGAGTTCAGGGAAGCAGCAGGAAACAGGAAGCTCCCTGAGAAGCTGGTGTTAATCAGTCCAGACTCCTGGGTGTGCTAGAGAGGTACATAAGAGGCTCTTCCTCCTCTCTCTCCCTGTATCTCCTGCTGCTTTCTGTTATTCCCTCTCACCTTTTCTCCTGCCTGCCTGTTATGTCTCTTGTGCCCTCCTTCCTCCAGCACAGCACTCGACCATCTCTGTGCATCTAGAGCTGAGCGAATAAATATGCACCAGCAGCAGACACAATTTTCTACACTCTGGGTCCTAGTGGCCCCCCCCCCCCCCAGTCTAGCACCTAAGGCGGCCACCTCAGTTCTCATGGTAAGGCCAGCCCTGTTTGGAGGCAGTGCAGAAATGGTGGAGCCTGCTCTACAACAAATCCCTGTGCTAGGGGTATTCTTGGTTGGGTTTCTGCCTATCCTGTGGTGCAAATGGCCACAGTACAATGACCAGTAAGGTCCTAGGTTGAAAGAGTCTCATCTCTGCTTTCTGTGGGGCAGTGCTATTAGAGTGAATAACGCACTGGGCGCATGCACGCGCTCTCTCTCATGGCAGTTTATATCTGTTTTTCCTGAATCTCAAATAAGTAATTCTGGCTGAAAGTACAATGCTTTTTCTATTTTGTATATGTAAATCATAACACTTAGGAATGTGCAGGGTCCAGTCCCAAATTACACAAGCTGTTTAAATGGACATTTGCTCATGAAAAGGAGGGTCTTTGGTATTCTCAAACTTATACTTTCTTTTCTTTCTTGCCCTGCTGGGTTCATATATTCACCTGTTCCTAGGATCCTTATTCTTTCTGAATTATCTTCTTTTCTTTGGTGGACTTTGTGTCAGAAGGGGTTTCTGGTTACCATATAGGTCTGGTATGGCCAATTCTAGGAAGCAGTGTGGCTGAGTGGCTAGTGCACTGGAGTGGGACTCAGGAGAGGTCAGGAGTTTACAATCTATGTATGGTACTTATGTGGCCTCAATTAGTGTAATATATGAGTACTTCATAATCTTTGTATTTCTGCCTCCCACTCTCTGTGAGGTAGGGCACTGCTAGAATCCCCATTTTACCGATTGAAAACTGGGACACAGAAGTTAAGTGATTTGCCTAAGATTACACACAAAGTTTGTAGCGGAGGAGAGACTTGAACCTGAATCTCCCAAGGTCTAGGGGAGCACCTTAATCACTGGACCATCTTTCCTCTGTTCTTTTGATCAGAGACATCTCTTTTTATGCTTGTACAGTGCTTGGCAAAATGGGATTCTAACCATTTATAATAATAAATGCGTTAGTCTTACAGATCTGTTACATGCACATAAGGGCAAATTTTACTCCAGCAAAGAGGGCTGCTATAAGGTGCTCCCCCCACCTTAAACTGGAATATAAATGTGGAGGGATAAGTCAGCATATAGGGAAGATGGAATTCACACCCAAATTTCCTCTAGTCCCCTGAACAAAGCTCAGACAATCAGGCTTTGAATAGGAAGTTTTAGAGGGTTCATTGCAAGACAGATTCTAATATTACAAAAACACTGTTAAAAATGATGGTTTCAGTTTGAACAAGAAGTCTTTGCCACAGTACAGTTTTGCTGGTTTTACAAGTCTGTGATGCCATCACTGAATGTCACAGGGGGTGGCATTAGGGTCTCTAAGCATCAGGTTTGAAATACCTAATCTTCCTCAAAAAACAGATTTGAATCGCAGCAGCATCTCTGCTCTTTATCCTTTTTGATTCGATTCAATTAAACTTTATTCGCATGGCAAGCTATACAACTGCTGCCAACTTGTAAAAGAAGAAAGACAGGTTCCCCTCAGGTGTCCATTGGAGGCATGTATGACACATCCAGAAGAGGTTCTGCATTGCATTTGGAGTTTGATCCCCCATGTCCATTTGTCGTCTTTAGCCGTTACTGATTTGGTGGCAATTTGCTACATAGCATGATGCCATCACTGTTGTGTCTCTTCTTTCTCCCAGAGTTAGACACATCCATTAAATTGCATACTTCATGTGTGGCTTTCAGGTGAGTTCTTAAGTAGTCAAGTCATACTTGTTCTGCTTGAATACTAAAGTTCTCATAGGGCTCTGTGTGAGAGTAAGGATTTGCCAAGGTGTCCTTTCCAAAAGTTCCCTTCCCCTTTGTTGTCCATGTAGCTCCCAGCATCCACCCCAAATGTGACTGTACATCAGTGGGGCTGTATACACAAGATATAGTTTGTAATGTGCTTTGGGATGAAATGTGCAAGATATTTTTATTAGTGTATTATACAATTCATTGTAAATGTCAAACAGCTCAGCTTAGAATAGCATTCTTACAGTAACCATCAGAGAGAGTATGTACAGGATGTCTGTATAGTAATTGCATCATTAAATCCCTCAACTTTTCTAAGACAAAATATACTCATAAAGTGGGAATTGAAAATGTAGGTTGCCCTTTAAAATAAGGGTCCCAAGCATTTTCAGTGACGTAAAGGTGCATGCTACATTAAGATGTGCACTGTGAAGTTGTCCAAAGAACGAGATATGTTTCCCTACGGTATGTGATAGACACTGCTACAAGTTACACTTGTGATGGATTTCAGTAGGACTTAAGTATCTGTTTATTGTAAGGTTTCAGAGTAGCAGCCGTGTTAGTCTGTATCCACAAAAAGAACAGGAGTACTTGTGGCACCTTGGAGACTAACAAATGTATTAGAGCATAAGCTTTCATGGACTACAGCCCACTTCTTCGGATGCATACAGAGTGGAATAAATATTGAGGAGATATATATACACACATACAGAGAGCATAAACAGGTGGGAGTTGTCTTATGCTCTCTGTATGTGTGTATATATATCTCCTCAATATTTATTCCACTCTGTATGCATCCGAAGAAGTGGGCTGTAGTCCACGAAAGCTTATGCTCTAATAAATTTGTTAGTCTCTAAGGGTACATCTACACTACAGCGGGGAGTCGATTTAAGATACGCAAATTCAGCTACGTGAATAGCGTAGCTGAATTCGACGTATTGCAGCCGACTTACCCCGTTGTGAGGACGGCGGCAAAATCGACTTCTGCCGCTTTTTGTCGGCGGCGCTTACTACCACCTCTGCTGGTGGAGTTAGAGCGCCGATTCAGGGATCGATTGTCGCGTCCCGACGGGACGCGATAAATCGATCCCCGAGAGGTCGATTTCTACCCGCCGATTCAGGCGGGTAGTATAGACCAGACCTAAGGTACCACAAGTACTCCTGTTCTTTTTGTTTGTTGTAAAGCATCAGGGCATTTTAGAAGGTAAGAAGACTAAGACCATGATTTTCAAAACTGACTAGAAATTTTGGATGGCTGATTTGAGGGGCTTGATTTTCAGAAGGCACGTGTTCAGTACTTTGTGAAAATCAGGCTCTTGAATGTGTCTCAAGTAGACATCCAAGTCATCGATGAGATCTGAAAATCTTGATCTTAGCCTTTTCCCCCACGGAGCCTGCAGTTCAACTGTAGATTTAAAAAAACCAAGCATGTGCCCGAGAGACTCTACCACAAAGGCAAGCAGGAGATGACCAAGGATATCTCAGAAAGGCTTCATCCACTGATGGCTGTAGGAAGACTACCTGTTCGTTGCTAGTCATATGGAGAGAAGCAGCTTCAGGCAGACGCTAACCTGAATTGCAGGAGAGAGCAAAAAAGGACAGCTGGAAAATTCAATAGAGCAATTTCAGTGTAAACTGAGAAGAGCCTGCTGTGGGAGAAGAAGGAAATGAGGGGTGAAATCTAGTTCTGTTAAAGTCAATAGAAATGTTGCCATCAGCTTCAGTAGGGGCAGGATTACCTCTGAGGAGCACAGGCATGGAGCGTAATCTCTCTTCTGTGGATGCTGCTTGGAAGATGTGAGGTTGCTTGTGGTGCCATGGAGGTCATCTTGGTGTACCCCCTATCTGTCACACACAACACCACAGGCAAGTCCTGCCTCACTTTCTTTCACCGAAGATATAAATGAGTCCAGACAAACTGTTTTAGGTCACTTGAGGAGCTGGCCATCAGGGAAGCCAAACAGATGGGTAGCCTGCCTACCCACCCACTAGATGGGCAGCCCAGGAACCCAGCCACCCATGGAGCCTGGAAATCCCAGCTTTCTTGTAGCCAGCCTGGAGGGTTACCACAGAACTGAGGAGACTGAGCCGGGGAGCCAGGAAACTTGGGTTCCCTGGCAGCGTACCAGACCAGTTGCTATGGGCTCCTTAGCAAAGTTGAGTAGAGGGTCAACAGAAATACATCATGGCAAAGTCTGACCACTGGTCAGACAATCCTCACTTGACACTGAGGATCTAACCAATTGCTGTGTTTCTAACCTCCTTTATTTTATTTTTTTAAGTAGTTGGGTAGATTTGGACATCTGGAGGGAATGGGATTTTTTTTTAAACCCTTTCCAGTTCCAGGGCCAGTGTGGTAGGGGATAGCATTTGTCTATTAAATTATTTTCTTCAGGTGGTGGATGCACTAGAAGTATCCATGCTGTTGATTTGATCCCTAACTGTTTTTTGAAAGCAATGGCCATTGACAGTGTGGACTAGTTGAGGTGAACTTGATTGCTATAGAGGGGTTTTAGTTCATTCCTTTAGGGATGTTTTTATTTGGTGGTGATGGAGAACTGCATTTCTGTCTTGAAGGCCCTTGTTCAGGGAGTCCCCTTATCGATGATCAGTGCTGTTCAGTGGGGAAGTGAAGGCAGTCAGAAGATGTGAGACATATGGCTGAACCTCAAACCAGTCAGAAGATGTGAGACAGATGGCTGAACCTCAAACCAGATGAAGAGGTCTCAATCTGCAGGATCTTGCTTGGTCTCCGGCTGCCATCTTTGTCAATGGGATATTCCCAGGCAGTTTTGCGAGGATTATAACTGTGGGCTACCTGTGACTCTAAACCTGAACATCGATGACTAGGCTTCAGTGGTGGCGTCAAAAATTAATTTATTCATCTCCAAAGTATTTTGAAGTTTATAAACTTTTCTTCCAGATGCACATGTTGCTATGGTGATCCACACCTTGGCAACCTTCAGGCTTGGATTACCCAAGCTATGGCAAAATGGGGCAACACAAGAGTTCGAAAGCCTTTGCCTGAGAGAGTTGGTAATGCCCCTGGCTGGCTGTTAACCTTGCAACACACTTAACATCTTAAAGGTAATTATTGTTTAAAGTCTTTAATACAGGACCAGCCTATGTGATGATTTTCTGCTGCCCTTTGTCCCATCATACTTTTTGTTAAGGTCATTGTAGTAGGATCTATAACAGGTTATATTCCTGAGAGGCTGAACTTTATTTGACAAGAGTCCCTGACTCAAGAAATGCTTTTCCCACTTCCATTTACATCAAGGGAAAATGTGCCATCTTTAAGATTCAAGACTCTCTTTTTTTTTTTTAAACTTTGTTTAGTTTTGCTTGGGGGATATTTTCTTTGCTAAAAGTTTGGGGTTTGCTAAGGCAGTCAAAGGATTTCAAAGTTGGTGCCAATTTTATTGCTGTTGGACAGAATTTCCAAGTGTGATTACATTCTGCAGCCTTCCGTTTTTGGGTGCCCAACTTGAAACCCACTCTAAAGGAGCCTGGTTTTCAGAAAGTGCTGAGCACCTGCTTTGTGAAATTCAGGCTCCTTTAGGGTGACTCAAGGACATGCTGTATATTCATGAAATGCGCATCCATTTAGATTTTTCTTAGCGTACATAAGAAAAAGATCAACCTTAACTGAAATTTTGTAGATACTTAGGGGCACATTTGGTGCATGCTTTTATGCGTCCATATAAATGATTAATAGTAATAGTATCTATGGAATGTCAAAAGCTATTGCATCAAGGAGCTGGAGGAGTTTTGAGAAGGGTGGTGGTTTATAATTTGTATTACTTTAGTCCCTAGAAGATTCAAGCTCAAGGCCCCATTGCTAGGTATTGCAAACATAATAGGAGGACTGTCCCTCCCTCGAACAGCCTACTGTCTAAAATAGACAAGAAGTACAAAAGGTGGGAGGAGTAGACAGAGAGAGGAAGTGACTTGTCTGAGGTCACACAGCAGAGCAAGGAGAGAACCCAGGTCTCTTGATTCCCAGTCCAGTGCATGAGCCATTAGACCATGGAACTGTAAAAATAGGAAAAATAGAGTATGAGGAAAGTGATGGAGAAGCTCACTTTTGCTGATTAAAGGAACATCAGTGTTTGAATTTAGAACCAAAGTCAAATCTGTATTAAAGCCTAAATGAAGGAAAACTCTGAGGTTAAGGACTTGTTAACATTGTCATATATGGCATTTCTGTATGAAATCTTTGCTCCATTTGAGTCTTGTGGAACAAAGTTATTTGGCTGTCCACCAGGCTGCAGAATTCTGGGGAACAAGATGAACAATTCCTGGGTAAATAATGATTCGCTCATGTAGTGGGTCAGCTAGTGGACTTACAAAGATCTGTAGATTTCCTTCTTGTAACTTGCTATATCTTCCGCCTGTAAAGAACCACAATGGAAGAGTATATGGGCATTCCTGGCTCTGCATGTGATTAGTACTTGCATCTAAATGATCATACATATAAATATGTATAACAGTATTATTAATGTGAAAGAGTATGCTGGCTGTCTTACAGAACACGTAGAAGCTTAGATTCCTGCCCCAAAGAGCTTACTGGGACAAGACAAGTGGAGTAAGAAACAGGGAGGAGGGAATGGTCTGATTGAATATAGGAATTGCCATACTGAATCAGAATACTGGGCTAGACGGGCCACTGGTCTATCTCTGTGAATACCAGTACCAGAAGCTTCAGAGGAAGGTACAAGAATCTTTGTTATGGAGAATTTATAGAAAAAAACATACCCACTAACTGACAGGGATTGGCCTTATGCCCTGAAGCATAAGGTTTTGTATTCCTTCTAGAGTATTTTGTCATATATAACATAACTGGAGATGTTCTCATTTAACTATTCTCATAGTGGGAAGGGATAGCTCAGTGGTTTGAGCATTGGCCTGCTAAACCCAGGGTTGTCAGTTTACTCCTTAAGGGGGCCATTTAGGGATCTGGGGCAAAAAAAAAAAAAAGCTGTCAGGGACAGTACTTGGTCCTGCTAGTGAAGGCAGGGGACTGGACTCAGTTCCTTCCAGTTCTATGAGATAGGTATATCTCCATTTATTATAAATGTCTAAGCCTTTTCTGTAATCTACTAAGCTCTCAGCCTCAATGCTGTCTTGTAGCAATGAGTTCCACAGATGATAATGGTTGAAAAATGACATAGGAGGGTTACAGAAATAAGAGCTCATGTGATTACTCAGTTTTAGGCATGCACCCATGTCGTTAAAGCAAATAGTGGTTTTGTCCCTTTAAGGGAGACTAGGACTTGGGATGAATGGCATTTGGTGAGGTTCAGCTCCTGTGGGATGAGAAAACAGGACAAAATACATGGCTGACCTAAATGACTCTAGTATCAGTTATACAGTGGCTCATTGTTCGGGGGGCTTGATGAAATCAGAAAGGGTTGGATTTAGCTACAACGGGAAAGGACTTAAAGGATTTAAAAAAGTAAAATTCACAGGCTGGATTTTTTTTTTTCCAACCAGGTAAAGAAATAGCACATTTGGATTTGTGAGCTTGATGTTTATTTTAATAGGAGAAAAATAATATTGAACACAATTTATGCAACTAACTATAATGTACAGCTGAGAGTGGAATAAAGCCATACACCCTGGATTTTTATTTTATTTATTTTTTATTGTACACTCAGCTCTTTCCGCAATAGCTTCCTTTTCCATCATGGCACAGCTACTCCTTCCTGAGTTGGAAACCATAATGGATCTCTATATCATACAGAGTTTGGAGGACTTATTCATTTTTCCTGCAAAACTTAAATAAAGTGCAAAACTTTCAGCCCATCAATCCTTTAGCAAGCTGTCCAAGGTGACATTTCATTAGCACATTTTGTCAGCGGATAAATCGCACCGCATGCACTGAAGAGAAGGTGGAAAACATCCAGTCCTTTTTCATTAGATCCATCCCAAGTTGAACCACTGGAGATTACATACAAAAAGCACATGAGACAGAGGAAGCGCTATCCTGTCTATAAACTGCATTAATCATTCATTCCCTTCCGAGTGCCTTAAGTCAGTGCCATGTCTCTGGTTAGGCCCCAAACTGGCTATTCAATTTTGAGCTGCATGACAGATACATTTCAAGGAAAATCACAGACATAACGACTGCTGCCAGGCTTGATAAAGTCCTCATTCATCAATTAAGAAGTTTCCAATAAGGGGAGATGGATACAGCAAAATAAGGCAGATCACATGGTAATATGTGCTGTGTTTTTGTTTTCCCTCACCCGCCGTGCGCACGCGCTCTTGCTCGCTCACTCTCTTGCTGCTTTTGCTGATTCTGAGAAGAGAAATAAGGATGTCAGCGGGGAGCTTTGATTCACTAGGATGCACTAATTACCTAAGGGACTGGGACTACTTTGCTACTCCACCTACACTAAGTGACAAAGGGCTAAAGGAAGATAACAAATACCATTTGCTGTGGTGTGGAAATGCTGATTTTTCACTTAGTGAAGTTTTTAGTGGTCAAGCTGAAAATATTTGTGCCAATCAAAGGGGATCTGTATAACCACAACAACAACAAACACCCCTTAGGTGAACTTCTATAAAATATACCATGCTCATGAGCAGAGCTCCTAGCGCGCACTGGGGTAGATTGATGAAGGTAAGGCAATTAAAGGGACACTGTCAGGTTAAAAATCATAGGTCAATTTGTAGCTTGAAATGACCATCTGGGGTACTGAGTGGTGAGGGGCTATGCTGCAGTTAGGAATTCCTCAAGAAATTCTACCAGCATTCCTCCTGGGGCTGCAGGGTGGCACATGGTTCTGTGGGAGCTCTGCCATACTTTGAAAAGGGGCAAAGTGTGCCCCATTCAACCTACTTCCATTGGATAGTGTTGTTGGGGGGCAAAGGAGAGAGGGACAGTGTCTTGGCCTGCTCTCACCCTCTCCCTGCCCCCTTGGGGCTTGCTAGCAGCAGTTCTAGCCTGGCAGAGTGCTTACCACTATCCACCAGGAATGTGGCTGGCCCTTATGCAGGCTCCTGGTGCCTTCTCTCCCCTCTGGCATCCATGCAGGGCTATTCACAACCTGGTCCCATGTAGGCTAATTTCCAATCATCCGTTCTTATTTAGATTGTTAAAAGAGGATTTGTGAAAAGCATTAAGGGGCAGTTTTCCATTGGTCCCTGAGAAGTGCAAAGGGGAAAGAGATCCCCTGGAGAACTCCCAGTGCAGGGGGGCCTTAGTGTGACCAGATAGCAAGTGTGAAAAATCGGGATGGGGGTGGAGGGTAATAGGAGCCCGTATTAAAAAAAGCCCCAAATATCGGGACTGTCCCTATAAAATCGGGAGATCTGGTCACACTAGGGGGCCTCCTCAGCCAGCTGTTGTGATGGCTCTATGCTGGCCCTGCCCTTGATGTGCATGGGTGGCTTGACGAGTAGGAGAGGACCTGGCCAGAGCTCTGACAAGTCTCTTCTTCCTGAAGCCCATTGGGGGCCACTTAAACGAAGTGTAAGTTAGAACAGCCATGAGGCTGCTGTAGCTGATGCTGAGGACTTATGTTTTCCTCCACCACAATTTTCTGCCCAGCTCAGGAACAAAGGAATAGATCATTGTGTCCCTAGTTTTCACTGTTTGTGCAGTTTAGTTTCTGGGGCAATGAAAATACATACATCAGTTTTATTTTCATTTGTAATCCCTTTCCTGTTATGTTCTTCTAGCACCTGATTATCTCAGTATATGGTTGTGCTGGCATCAAGGTTTCAGCCTAAAAATACAGTTTCAAATTCAATTTTAAAAGAGAGAAAAAACAAACAGCTATGTTTAGTAAAACCTTTTTCTCGCAAAAGAAATAAATGTAGGTCCCTACAAGTGGATCTTTCCTCTTCTAAGTCTTTCTTACTCATATGATTGAATAAAGAGAAATCAGGCATTTGGAATTTATTTTTTCAAGTTCCCAGAAGTAACAAAATAGAATGGAGACATTGTTTAAGTTCTCAGCTTTTGTTCAGAACTACTCAGAACTAACTGACTGCTCTGATATTAATGTCTGTAATCTGGGTGTCAGGACCTTTTTCATGTTATACAACTACTTTAGGGAGCATCTTCCTCCCATTAGATTCTGGCAGTTGAAGGCTCTCAAGGGGTGTGTGTGTGTGTGTGCGTGTGTGTGTGGGGGTGCATCTTTACAGAGAAATCTTCGCATAGGAATAAACTCAGTTTGTATTTTCTGGGTTCCTTTTTCTATTGCTTCTGAGATTGTGTGTGATGAATAAATGATTTTCTACCACCTTCTCCACAATCTCTGATGTTGCAGCCTACATTTATAACCTGACAATCCATTATTATTATTATTATTTATTACATCCTCCTTGCACCACTTTGAGGCACAGGGTGGAAACTAGACTCTTGGATCCCTCTCTGTCATTAGCGACTGCTTCCTTCTGTTCTGTGGGGTTGAGATTAACTGTTCTGCCCTCCCCGCTATAGTTCTTTTTCCATTGGGTGCCCTAGTTTCCTCTCCAGCTCTCGCAGCTGTATATTAGCACTGGGAGTACATTTGAGTTGAAAATTCTCAGCTTTGGCCTGGTGCCACATGTCACAGATCTCCATATGTTAAAGTTAATAGATGTCTTTCCTACCCTTGATGTCACTTCCTTCTTGAGGTTTCTGTTACTGTGGAAATAATTGTGCTGTCATAACTATGTAGGTTGAATTAGGTGCATGAAATAGGCTGTGAAATAGTGCATCTTTTTTAGTCATGAAGGTAGCTTTGGTAAATAACACATGTTTCAAAAGTTACAAACATGAAAATAAAAGGATTTGATTTTAATTGATTATAGTTCTCCTCTTCAAAGAAAGAACCTGTTTAAAACTCACCATATTTAATCTGTAATATATAATCTCTGTCATGGAGATTAACTCTAGAAGAGTGAAGTTCTTGTTCAGGAGCCTGTGTGGACCAAGAGTGTGAATAAAGGTCTAGTGTTTAACTGGCTGGAGTATTTTTTTTTATTGTTTTAATTCAGGTCTGTCACCCTGATAAAACTGCATTGTATTAAATCGAATTGAACTGAAATATTGGTAGAAAAGCACCAATTCCAGTAAAGTTATTGAAACGGCAATCTAGGTGTGCAACTGCATGGGCAAGAGGGCTTCATTCTCAGGAAAAATAATTGGTCTTAAAGGTCACCTGTACAGTCTCAAAAATCATTTTGAGGAGCAGTTCTCATTGGGTAGCTAGAGCCACTAAGTATTGCTACAGCTCATCCAGCCCTGCAATTGATGTCCCGTTTTTTAAAGTATTGTTCACAGTGCCCTAGGGTTTTTTCTTCCTCATAAAATTATATTTGGATTATACATATTGTTATAAAACCATGGTAACTATACAAATGCTAATATAAAATTATGACCCAACATGTTTTACCTCAGTAAGATCTTTGTTACTCTGGTTACGATAGGTTTATTCTAGTTATAAATAGAAATAAACCACACTGTAGTTTTATCTTAGTATCTCTATCATAACCCGAATTTGCTTTAAGAGCAGTGACTCTTATCATAGTTGCTTTGTAATAAAAGCTTGTGTTTTCTTTTGTCGTTGCTCAGATCTCATTCCATTGCTCATGTGGCAGGTAGCACTTACAACGAGACTAAAAAAGTTGGCGGGGGGTAAAAAGGTGGCAGCGGGTTTCTTTAGAAGGTAGAAACCGTATTAAATGTTTATCATTATTTTTGCATTGCAGGGCCCATTAATTCATTGATGTTTGTAAAGAATTTTGAGATCCTTGAATGAAAGATGAGATTTTTATACATATATAAAAATGTGTGTGCCACTATATTATATGCGAAGTATTATTTATATTATGGTTAAATCTGAACTTTTTCTTTAACGGTAACAATAACCACTTGAGTCAGTGGGTACTGATCCCTGTAATGTAACAATGGTATCTGCTTTTGGAACTAACCTATGTCGGATCCTTATACTCAGGTTTGATGCGAGGAGTCTTTCATGATGTTGGATATTGATTTTCATGAGGGTTGGCTGAAGATTTTCCATTTAACTTTTTTTTTTGATGGGACATTAGCTTCTTTGACACAATGAAAACTCTCCATGAAAGTGTACTTTCCCCCCCAAAGTGTTTTGTTGTTGTTGTTGTTATAATTTTCCATTGAAAACCTGAAAACGTCAGTTTTCAGAAGAAATGTTTTTCATCATCTGGAGGCTGTTGGGATTTTAAAAAGGAAAGGGATGGGTGTCATAATCAGAATACACTTTTGCTGGAATATTGTTGAAAACTAGAGCCAATCAGATTTGTTCTTGTGGAAAATTTCAATAGAAAAGGGGGAATCTTTTTGTTGAAATTTTCAGAGGAAAGTTTCCACTTTTCATTTGAAAACTATTTTTTGTTTTTTCAGCCAGAAAATTGTTGGTTTCCATTTTTTGCGGAAAAGACAATTTTTTTCTGGTGGGGGTGGGGAGAAGGAATAATCTTTCTACCAGCCCAGTTTTTCACCAACATTTCAAGCAAAAGCATGTGTTCTGATTATTCCTTCCATCTCCTCTCCTTTTAGGATCTCAACATCCACATACACAGTGAAAAATATTTACTAAATAGCTGGGGAAATCAAATGAGCCAGTTACTTTTGATCTCAGAACTGATATTGCTGTATAAAGCAACCAAAATGCCCCCTACCCACATCAATGGGTGGGGGAACTTCATGGGGCCAGTGATAAAAAGGGAACGCTCACCAAGGCACAATAGGTAGCTCCTCCCCTGCGAGTCTCTGGCAGCCATTGGCCAACTCGGGGAGAGGGGTGCTGATTGGCCAGCATTCCCCAGGATTTAGCCCAGTGCCGTGGTCATGTGGAGCCTTGGCTCTGTTGCAGCAGCTCACTGTACCCACCTGAACTAGGAATGGGAACCAGCACTGACATATGCTGTGGCTCTAGCTGATTGATTGCCTGCTTTAGGGGGTCAGAATGGAATTTTTGCTTCCCATGGGCCAATTGGCAGAGGACCGGACCACTCTCTTGCCTTCCTCGTAGCACCTTCAAGCCTCAGGGTGTGAAGCAGAAATGCACTTAGTACCTAACTGATGCACTGGGGTGGAGTTGTTGTTTGTTGCAACTTGTGGCTGGTTTTCAGTGCGGTTAAGAGGTAAAAGCCTTGGGGTCATGTGATTGGATCAGACCTTGTTGCTTTCACAGGCCGAGGTCAACCCTTGTGACCCTCAGAGGCTGAGATCCCCACCTTGCTGCTCTCTTTGTCCCCCTTGTAGGGGAGAGAGTGCTAGGATTCAGAGAGAGCTGAGTCCTGGGGGGATTAGGATGAGGAAAGTCGACACCCTTTTACAGATTATACTGTAAGAAGCCCTGGCATCAGTTATGGGTTATAGGGTAAGGAGCAGTAACCCCCACACTGGAACCATTTAAATGCCTGGTATAGGAGAGTATGGGTGATGATAGCACCTCTTTCCTGTGTTATAATTTAATAAAAGTTGTAGCCTGCTGTCACTGGGCCTTAGTGGGTCACAACTGAGAATACCAAATTCAGGACAAACTGCTGAGAAATAGGGCAGACACACCCAAAACTGGTGGTTATTCTCCCATTAAATATATCAGGCCAGCAAGAAAAGTAAACTTCTGTTTCACCACACTGGCTAATAAGTCAGAAAAGCAGTCTCCTTAGGCATTCCACTCCTTGTATCACCACCAAAAACAGTAGACTTAATGATGAGTGGTTATTTAAAACCAATTTCATCGACCAAAGAGTGCTTCTGATCCCAACGGACCAGCCACATACCCAGGTCAATATAGAACTCAGAGCTTACCCAATTATCACACTGTTGCCAATCATTTTGTATCTAATATCTAAAGGTTTATTTATAAAAGGAAGAAAGAAAGGTGAGAGTTAAATTTGGTTAAAGGAATCAAATACATACAAGAATTGCAAAGTTCTTGGGTCAGGCTTATAGCAGTGATGGAATAAACTGCTGGTTTGTTAAGTCTCTGGTTGCTTCCAAATGATTGGAAGGTCCTCAGTCCCTTGGTTAGAATGTTCCCATTAGTATAAGTCCATAGGCCAGTGGTTTGAGCAGGAAAGAATGGAGATGTTTCCAGGGTCTTTTATAGATTCTGCCATGTGGAGGGAAACTCATTGTTCTAGTTTGTGGAAATTTACAGGTAACAAGATGGAGTTTGGAATCACATGGGCAAGTCACATGTCCATGCACGCTTCACTTAGTCATAGTAGATGCCATTAGCCATACTCTAGAACATTCACAGGAAAGTCCATTAAGTGTAGATAGGTATCTTCCATGGTCCATTATCAGTTGAGTGTTCTTTGATGGCAAGTATCAAGGGTAGCTGTGTTAGTCTGTATCCACAAAAACAATAAGGAGTCCTGTGGCACCTTAAAGACTAACAGATTTATTTGGGCATAAGCTTTTGTGGGTAAAAAACCCACTTCTTCATATGCATAGAGTGAAAATTATAGATGCAGGCATTATTATACTGACACATGAAGAGAAGGGAGTTCTTTGATGGGATATTAAACTTGAATAGTTCCTCCACACTGTGTTGGTGTTACCACAGGAGCAAATATTTGAAATACAAGTACATAGTTAATATTCATAACTTCAGATACAAAAATGATACATGGATACAAATAACATAATCCTATTCAGCAAATCATAACTTTTCAATAGACATCATCACAGGCAAGAAACAAAAAAATCATGACCTGTCCATGACTTTTACTAAAAATGCCCATGACTAAATCGTAGCCTTAACAATGAGTCATTCATATTTCTGTAGGTGGATATTGGTGATGGGCACATCTCAAGAGGTTCAGAGACCAGTATCATTTTGGTTCAGTGCACTCAAGCACTGGATAACTATTTAAACCTACCTACCACTTTTTTAGCCCCAAATTGTGAGAGTCTGAAAAGCTCCCAAAAATAAACATTGACATCACCATGACTTTCTTCCTCTGGTTGGATCAGAAAATACTACAACAGTCTTTCTTCTGGTATTACAGTACTTGGGTCTCAGCTACCGCAGAGAGGTGTATGAATTTGAAATACTATGGGGGGGTGGGCGGAATGAGTAATCTGGGTTGAGATTTTGAAAAAGTTTAGCTTAGTTCAGATTTGGTGTTGGTTTCTAGTGCAAATGGGAATGTTAATTTTTTCTAAATTGTTGATATGTAACTGTTAAGTGAGGATGAATGTCTTAAAAGCATAATATCAGGTCACAAAACTGTAAAAAAGGTTAAATTAATCAGATTCTTTATAAAAGCTCTAACAACTCTCCATGTAAACCACATAGAATGAAACTTTTGATTTTAAACGGTTAACTTGCAATATGGGGACTCCCCTGGAATATTTTCATGGCTAGGAACAAAGTCAGGTTTCTTCTTCTAACCATCATAGTAGTTATTTTTGTTCTCTCTCCCCTCTCCTGCAACATTTTATACTACAGTCCAATTAGCTGTGCTGCACACTACCATTTGGTAAGTGAGAACTTTGCCTTCATTATGTTTTCATTACATTTCCGATAGTCTCTGATGCAACAGAGATGTGGTTTATAGTATGATCAAAGGCCTTAATGTACCACCTGTTCTGTGCCATAATACTTACCCTGTTTAATGGAATAAAGGTCGCAGTGGGAATTCCTTTAGCCATCTAAGGAAAAGAATTCATAAAGATATTACTGTGTGCTGCAGAATATATGAGACACTCACACCATATATTCTATTTACGCCTTCTCTTTGTGCTTTTATCTTTTATTTAGATCTCCGTGAGATAATGGTAATGATGTTTTTAAACATAAGTATGGAGCAAAAAAATCTACTGTTGATAAAGGTGTTTTTTTTTTCTTTGTTTTTTTTTCCCCCCTGAAGTCTATTACACAATGCTGCATAGGGACAAGAACAACCTTGAAAAATTCTCTATTTTTCCAAAGTAGTTTAGAATTTCTTACATAATTTCTGTTTTATGGACTAAAGGAAGGTAAAGGACAATTTGACCATAGATCTTCCTTGACTGCTCCGTGACTGTTTCTAGTACTTGATGGGAAGTGACCCAATTTAGAAGCAAAGGGTTAGTGGGATTATCTTTGAGAAAAGAAAATGACTGGTTGGAGAAATATATTTTTCTCTTCTTAAAGGAATGCTACAACTAGGTTTCAAGTCAACCACAGAGCTGCAAATAGAATTTATTAAAAATAATTTCTACATTAAAATGCTTGTGTGACTAATAGTAATTAAATGTGTTTCTGTATATAACTGAGAGAAATCTCAGCACTGGCACCGAACTCCCCTACTCAATAAAACATTGATTTGCATACACTGATTAGGCTTTGGAATTTTTGAACAACAAAAGATAATGCAATATTGACTACAAGTAAAAAAAAATTCTTACCATGGGGCTAAATGGGAGATCTTCTCAGGAGTTTAAATGATCAGATAGGTTCAAATCAGCCATCTCTGTGCCAGGTATGCTGACATTAGACATTGAATACAATTGGGTTGGGGTTAGCTATCTGTAGTAATGATGTATTGATTCTCTCCCTAGAAATTTTATATTCACAGGGATGCGAGAATAAAGAGGAAGGCTTTCATGAATCGGTGGGATGCTCTCTAAAGAATACTTGAATAACTTTGAACACCGGGGGCCTGATTCTGGTCTCAAATGCACTGATGTAAATTGGGAATAAGTCAATTGATGTCAATGGGGTTACATTAAGGTCAACTTGGTGTAAGTGAGCTCAGAAACAAGCCGACGAGACTTGATTGGCTAATTCATTGCGCTGTCTTGTCATCGACATCTATGAAAATGAATGATTTTCAGAGGGTAGGTGCCCAGCATTTTCTGAAAGGTGTCAGTTTGGACACCCCAAAATCACTACTCACTTTTGAAAATCTAAGTTTTCATCTTCAGATTTGCCAGATCCCATTATCTTTAGCTTCCGAATGGGGAAGGACACTGCATCTAAACCTTTTTTTCTTTTCTCCAATGCCTTTACACTTGAACTCTTGCTATTAAGGGAGACTGTTTTTTACAGACCGAGATTTATGAAAATTTTTTCAAAATCCTTAAACTTTTTCTAAAACATGTTTCTTTAAAATAGGACATGATCAAAATACTTGACCATGTAGTATAAAGGTGTTATGGACCTTTGTTTGGGATGACTGGCATAACTCATTATTGCTATTTAGTACCATTCAATATTTAGCATCTGGAAACTCTCATACATTTATGTCCATTTAAAGAAAAAGTCACTTTCCTAATTAATTCTATGTTTCCACTCAGAGGTATATTAACTTTGAAATCAGTAGAGAACAAGAATATGTTCTATACACCAACATGACATTAAGGATGTTTAACAATACTTTAAAGAGCATGCATACAATAGTTAGGGAAAGTAATGCTCAAACTTTACTAAGAAGATCCAAAACCAGGACTAATGAAAATACAAATTAAATATGATTTTAAAATGGAATTGTTAAGGTGCTTAAGGGGGAGTTAGTAATTGAGTGCCTAATACCCTCATTAAAAACCCCCAACGTTACATAAGATGTACTAAAGCAATATCCACATTGTTTAATAGAACTCTTTAAACATGTTTCCCTCAGAAAAAAAATTGAAATGCTCTCTGAACAGTAATTTATTATTGTCGTATCTGTCTCAAAAGGAAAACAATTTCCTGTGAAATGTTTAGTACATCGGTGATGAGCAAATTATCAAAATACATACAAGAAGAGAGTTTATATTAATTTTGTTGTTGTAATATTCCATATGTCTTCGCTGACTTGACTTTTTTATATGAACTGTGGGGGTGGGGGAGGGAATTCTCCTATTGTCTGGTACACCTCCATCTCGATATAACGCTGTCCTCGGGAGCCAAAAAATCTTACTGCGTTATAGGTGAAACCGCGTTATATCGAACTTGCTTTGATCCGCCGGAGTGCGCAGCCCCGCCGCCCCGGAGTACTGATTTACCACATTATTTCTGAATTCGTGTTATATTGGGTTGCGTTGTATCAGGGTAGAGGTGTATTACTTGAGATATAGTATAGTATGGCATAATGTAATTTGAGTACATCATAATTCTGCATACAGGGACCAGAACTGAGATTGCATAATGAAACTTTACTTTTGATTTTTCCTGACTGGTGAGTGATTTTGCAACCTTAATGTTACCTGAATGTATTTTGAATAGGAAAATATGTTTTGTATGGAATCATTTTAAATAAAAAATAGACACACACACACAGAGACAAATATGATGGGATTATATAATTCCAGACAAAGTTATAAATAGATTAGGAAGCGCCCCATAGAACACCATGTAAACAGGAAAAAGGTGTGCTGAGCTGGGAGCCTTAAGGTTCTGTGTTCTAAACTAATCTCTACTCAATGCTGCCTGTATTTCTAGGCACTTCATAGCCCTTACTATTGAATAATGCCGTATACCCCCTTAGGAGGGAGGCAAGCATCATTGCTCTTATTTTACAAATAAGATAACTGAGATAAGGTCACTCTTGGTAGAACAGAGATTAGAGCTCAGGTTTTTAATAGGACACCAAAATCTCCTCCACCTAGCCACACTGCCTCTGAGTCAATCTATGTACTTGTAAATCTCATCCACAACTAGACCACCCTTCCCTGACAAGGGCATGAGTAGGAATCTTGATCCCCAACATTCTACCGCCAATAGTTGTGGAACCTATTGACAAAGTATGTTCCTATATAAAGTGAACCATTTACAAAGAACCTGATTTAGCGGAGTTAAAAATGGAGTTGTAATTAGCTTTATATAGGGTTAAATTATGACTCAGACTATATAACCACAAGGAAGTAATAATATTGACTACCTGGATTTTAGGTCCAGACACACAGAAGTAAACCTGCTGCCTGTTAACTCCCTCTCTGGAACAAATGCCTGGGAAATGGACAGAGACTTGGCTTCAGTTCAGTTATTCATAGGAACATAACGCTGGGATAGGCCACCAGTAAATTACTACCCTCCCAAGAAGTGCAGGAATTGTGACTCAGAAGTAAATGCTCTGACAGTGCAACTTAACCAGCACCCTTTTTTCCAGGGTTGCATCAAAAGTCCCCTCCAACCCAGTTTGTTTGGGCACTAAGTGTAGTGCTAAAATATATAAATCCATTATTTTGATCTTTTAAAAGGGCAAAACCTCACCAGAGATTGATAGGTTTCTTTTGATTTAGCAAATATCAGGTCAAAAATTTAGCCATATCTATTCTGAAGCCAGAGAGAGACCCAAAACCTTCCAGCAGTTTTAAAAGTGAAGGAACTTGTATATCGTGGTCCTGCTTTGAGCAGGGGGTTGGACTAGATGACCTCCTGAGTTCCCTTCCAACCCTGATATTCTATGATTCTATTCTATGAACTAATTTTCTTGGACTGGAAGTAGATTTATTTATCAATATGGCACTAAAATTTGCTCATTGTATAGCATTTATCTATGTAATATATTATCCATGACTTTATACATTAAGGTCAGGAAATCTTCCTATGTGTGAGGAATGCAAATAATTGCTTCATGGACAAGAGATGGTAATGCAAAAATTTTGCTCAGGCTTCCTCCTTTTCTTAAAGTGAAAAGCTAGATTGAGGCTGAGTGAATGTAAAAAGCTTTCAAGTCTCTCTGGTTACTGCCTTGATCTCATTGAAGAATTTGTTAATCTGCCTATTTTAAGGATCATTTAGCAATCTTTGATCCATTAGGTAAAGATTGAGCATTTTAATGTATGAGTGTTCAGCTGCTTGTGTCACTAGGTATCAATGAGACAGAACAAGGCTTTTTTGTAGGTTCGTTCAGTCAGTCCATTTGAACTACTCGTCATCTGTTGCTCCACAAAGCTTTTGGTGACATTGAGATCTAATGTAAGATCTTGAATTCTGTCTGACTTGCAGGGCCGGCTCCAGGGTTTTGGCCGCCCCAAGCAGCCAAAAAAAAAAAAAAAAAAAAAAGCCGCGATCTGCGGCGGCAATTCGGCGAGAGGTCCTTCGCTCTGAGGCGGAGCGAGGGACCGTCTGCCGAATTGCCGCCGAATACCTGGACGTGCCGCCCCCCTCCGGAGCAGCCACCCCAAGCACCTGCTTGACAAGCTGGTGCCTGGAGCCGGCCCTGCTGACTTAGCTACTTAGATGCTTTGGGAAACAAAGAATCACTCCTCCAATATCACCACTCTACGCTTGCTTCATATTTTGTAATATAAAGGGTGTACGTGTGGTGCAGTTGTCAGACACCAAGAGCCATTGTGACAAAGAAAACATGGTAACTGGAGCAAGATAAGACAACCAGTTTGCCTTTCTAAAGTGTTTGTTTAAAAAGAAAAACCTGGGGACAGTCTAACTTTATTTGCAGGTTGCACAGATTTTTTTTTTCTGTGTGCACAAATTCCTTTTGGGCCCCACTTAAGAGATGTAATCAGGAAAGCAACCAATCTTCATTTTTAGATTAGTGAGACAGGCAACACCTCCTGCATTGACTCAGAGCCAGTAGCAAAAATTAACAGTGCCATCTGCAGCACTGACTATGTACTTAAAGTACTCTGTTCTCTATGGCATGCATTATGATATTCAACAGCAATTTTTGCTATGCTAGCCATAGCTATATTCGTTTCCTAGAAAATTAAAAGATCCTGAGGCTATAAAGAATTTCAAGACAGGAGAATGGCTACATGGTCTAGGCTCAACAAATCTGGCTTATCAGCTGGGTTTATCACATTCTCCACCTCACCTCAGTGATTTTTTTTTTTTCACTGTATCCTACAATCTTCTGTCTTCCCAGAAATTTAGCAGCTACTAAATGCAGTTATACTATCTGCTTCACTGGTATTACTTGGAAATTTTTATTAACCGTTCTTTGGGGGAACTAAGTGTGTCTGAATTTTCTATTCATACTTAACTAACTAAAAATTAGCGAGTTAACTCTCTGGAGGTTTTTTTTTTTTTTTTTAAAGCCTTTGTCTAGGCCAGATTCTACAGACTCTCACAGCTAGGTGTAATGATTACTTTGACACATAGTGCTTACTTCAGGCACATTCCTATTAACTTCACTGGCATAATGCCCGGTACTAAGCACTATACAGGGCAGTTTGTGTTTGCAAGATTGGATAGTAAGGCTGCAAGTTTTGAACAAATAGTTGATTGGTTTATCAGGAATTCCTGGATAACTGGGATGTTTGCTTCAGTTATTTAAAAAAAAAATCAGGATTCAAATGTTTTCAAGTGTCATCAGACTGCCTTTCCAAGCCCTCACTGTCTGTAATTCAGTTTCTTTGTTTGAAATTATTCTCAGGTGTTCCTTAATCATGTATGAAAGACTTTTTTAAACATGTTTTTTCTTTCTCCTTGTATTTTCCATTACAAGTGTAGGTCCATCTTTTTTTTTTGAAAGACTTGGAACCTGGAGAATTAGTAGGGTTAGTAGATTTATAACATCAGAGACAAGTTAAAGTAGGGTGACCCGATAGTAAGTGTGAAAAAATGGGACACCTTTTTCCAGGGGCAGAG
The DNA here is from genome assembly GCF_013100865.1 of Trachemys scripta elegans. Taxonomy (NCBI): domain Eukaryota; kingdom Metazoa; phylum Chordata; order Testudines; family Emydidae; genus Trachemys; species Trachemys scripta. The sequence continues at coordinate 109,661,825 of NC_048303.1, read as the reverse complement.
GGAAGGTTAGAGTTGCATATAAGACAAAGCCCTTAATATTAAGATGTCTGATCATCCTAAATGAAACCCAATTGAGAGGGAAGGGGTTTATATTCAGACTGCTTAAATCTCTTTTCTTCTCCTGACCCCCTGTTATCAGGTATTTAACTCAAATTCCTGAGAAACAGTTGGAACAAATGTTGTCTTTGGTAAATATTCAACATCCCCTCCTTTCAATAAAGGACTGAGAGTGTTCACACGCCACGTCGCTGAACACCTCTGGGATAATCAATAAGACCAGATTTGATACTCCCAAGCAACTGGAAGGTAAACTATAGGCTGTAAACAACCCCCCAAGTGTGAATTTTTACAGCAGCCATTATACATCATGGGAAAGTAGAACCCATTTTTCTCCTTTTGTAGATAGCTTTCAGAATGCTAATATGACCAGAAACGGATTGGATTTTAGTTAAGGATTCAGAACTCTTAAAAATTTAAGGTGAAGTTCCAAGTGACTGGGGAGTTGATGATAAAAAAAAAAAGACATTGAAAGACTATTTCATAATTTTCTTTTGAAATGGCCACCTTGGATTCCTAAACTATCATTCCATTAGTGAACCTAGAGCTTACATAACATTATAAAATCAGGTATTTAATTGCTAAATCAGTCAATCTCTCTCACTCACTCGCTCCGTTACATTTTAATTTTGAGTACTTCTATCAGGTCACTGTAAAATCTGCTGATGTCTCATGAGAATAACTTTAGCCCCTCCCTTCCCTATTGATGGTTTTTATAGTTCTTTCATTCTCTTCCTTACCAGCTTGCTTAAACTGTTAAAAGCTTTCTGCGTATCGCATGCACTGTTATTTATGTTGCTACTTAACTGCATTGGCCTCTGATGCCTTTTTACATGGTTGGATTTCACTAGGATGCATTTTAATTGCAGTCTCGCCTTCTTTTTTAACTGCTGCTTAAACACTTCCTCCTCTTCTGCAGTGAAATTTCCGTACATCACAGAATTCTAATCAGACTTCTTGAAGTCTCATTGCAACACTTCACAGTTTGCGTTTTTGAAGTCCTGATGCTTTTGTGTTCCTTCCTTTAGCGCTGTCCTCCTGAGCATTTTAAATCTAATGATATTATGATCACTAGATATAGATGCTCCCCAATGTCAGGCTTATTTATCATACCTGGCTCACTTCCAGGAATTAGGTCCAGAATAGTTAGCCATATTGGCTGTTTAATAAACTCTGTGGCATAGCAATCCTTCCCTTTGACTGTTGTTGTGTGCGTTGGTGGTTATTACCTCTAGGAATGGAGGCCCTTTCCTGGCGTTTCTGTAGCACTTTCTCATTACCTCATTTACCAGTGCAAATTGCCAGAGGAGCCAACAACAACTTAACATGTTGTCCTTATAGTTAGTCCAGTATCACATGATACAGAGCTGGTATGTAACACACAGACTCAGGACCATGCTTCATGACTGCCTAGTCCCTATTAGCACTCTTCAGTTGTGATTGCCCTTCACAGGCACTTTTTCCACTATATGCCTTTCTAAGGATTGCTCCTTTACATTTTCAGAGCCAAGCTACTGTAACACTAAAGTGGCCATTTTGCAACTGCCTTTGATTTCCCGTGTCTCTGTCTTCTAGCTGGTACACATCCTGTTATGTTATCTTATTCCTAATGAAGTGGTACATTCCCACAGAGTATAATACACCACCTGTACTGCTACTGTCCTTTCTCATATGAATTTTGCTCTCTGATAATTCCCATGTACCAGTTCAATAAAATCATTTGTATTTCTGTATTCTCCTAATACTTGCTTCTAAATGCATATTTTCATTCCCTTGGTGCAGCCATCATACTGGATATATTCTTAGTAATATGTTGTATAAGTAAATTGATGTTTTGAATTCCTTTCATCACCTTAACTCTCCTGGGGTTGTCTGTAGTGTACTTGTGTGGGAGACAGATTTTTCTGGTTTTGGTTCTCTCTTCACGGAGGTTTGCTTTGAGTTTCAAAAACGCAAAGTTCAGTCTTCCTCTGTGATGAGTTTACACATGGAACAGCTGAGCTTGGGTGATGGGTGTAGCTCTAAGCCACCTTTCTGCTGCCCGTAACCTGGCCTGATCTGGTGCAAAAATGGAAACAGTGTAAAGCAGCCTTTATGGGAAGGTAGGTGGGCCATAGTGTAGGCTTGCTCATTTAGACCCTCAAAATGTCCTTTTTGGGGCTGTGGGAGATCTGCCCAATAGCAGCAGTGGGACCCAGAAAGCCCCACTAGTTCCCCTGTTGCTGCAATGCATCTTTACCCCACTCTAGTGCTTGATATTTTCCAGATTGCCTCAACAAAAATAGGTCTCCCTTGGCATAGGCTGTTGTTTTTTGCCTCACTCTGGGTCCTAAAATGCTCAAGAATAAGATAACAGTCTTTGATGCCATTAGGTATTTGGCAATAATGTAGGTTTTTGGATCCCGCTGCTGGAAAATTTGGGGGATGAACACTCTCGCTCTCTCTCACAGGGGGAACATCTAGATGAGATACAGGCAGGACCTTAGAATAGCATTCTGAAGCCGGATATCAGGAGGCTATGTGGAAATACCTGGTGAACTAAAACCAGCTTGTCAAAGGATTTTGCACAGCAGCATGTGTTTCAAATTCATACATTTTAGAAAATCGTTAGAAACTGTTCCTGAGGACTGTTTTCAAAGTATCATCTGGAAGACTAGAATCACCCCTTTCATAGGTATTGACACTGTGTACAAGATGATCTGCTGTTTATAGTTATTACAGCATATACTGTCATATGATAGCCACATTAACAAGAATAATTTACCACAGAACAAGACATGGGGACTAGATTGGTTCTCCAAGAATTGAGATGATAATTCGCAAAACTCTGGGATATTTTATCAATGAAACTGATCTAAAGTTAGTTGGATTGTACATGAAGAAAAGACATTGATGGTGCTACATGGAGGTTTATATGAATAAGATATATTTCAAAGAGAATAAAGATCAAAAGGAAATAAAGTGCTTGTTTGAGTTTGAACGGTAGGTTTGGTCTATAGATATTTTCTGGGACTGATTCTCCATTGCCCTGCACCATGTGTAGTTATTAATATTCCTGCAAAGCGAGTGTGTGAAATGCTGCCAAATCTGTTTACCAGAATTTTACACCCTTTCTGTACTGGTAAAAATGATTGCTCAATGTTCAAAGCAGTGGATAATCAGGCCTTTTTGAATCTAAGATTTTCCCCTTCCTCCCTCTTTCAGAAGGTATCATGGTCGCCTAAGAGAATTTTAGAGAGACAAGGTGAGTGAGAGAATATCTTTTAGTGGACCAACTTCTGTTCATGAGAGAGACAAGCTTTCAATATTACCCCATCTTGTTTCTCTAATATCCTGGGACTGACATGTCTACAACTACACTGTATAAGATAATTTTGTCAGTTTTATAAGAAAACTGATTTGCATTCCATCTTGACTAAACTGAAAATTTATAACAGAGGGAAAAATACCAAATATTCATGGGGTTGTTTTGCAGTGGGTGAGGGGGGAGTGAGGGGGAGTGAATGAGTTTGATTACTTTAGCACACACAAACTTAAAATATAACAACTCACCTTGTATTTTCCCCCATAAGCAAATAGGCTCCATTACTGAAGTATTTCTTTAAAATTAAGGGCTTAAATCTACTGCCTTTTCTTATGCAGAGTAGTAATTTACTCTGTAAGTAGTTCCATTGATTTCAATGGTACCACTTGCTCAACCTAAGAGTGGTGGATTTTTTGCCATAAAGGCCTGATTATGATTCCCTTATTCACTCTGAGAAGCACCTTACTCCTTGAGTAGCCTAACTGACCTCAGTGGGACTACTCGTGAAGTGAGGTTCTAGTCAACATATCAGCATCTGGACCTACATGATTAAACGTATTATAAAATATTTGCTTTGCCTCTGGACTGTTGTGAGTTGAATTGCACACCTGCACAAGTAAATATGGGTGAGTTAGACCGCTGTGTAACTGCATAGGCTGTGGTCCAAGGCATGTAAGAGTTAATGGATGCTCCTCACGTCAAACCTGGATCAGGTGAGCTGGGAGAGGTGGGGAGCTGAGGCCAGCACACTAGTTGTCCTAATTTACTCCTGGTATAGACAAGAAGCAAATTATTACTCATACCTACCCCTCCCTAGAACAAGGAGGAAGCAGTGGTGTCTCTGAGTCACAATGCCTTCAGGGGCTGCTCCTGCTGACACCTCCTCCCTCTTCTCCCTGCCCCTCCTGAACTCAGAGTTGTGCCTAAAGTCAGAATCTTTCCCTGTGTTTCAAGAAACCTTTTTTTGTTTTGTTTAAGTTCCTTATATCTTGCCTTATTTCCAGACCTCAGCTGTTTGGTTCTGCTTGTTGAAGGTCATTTTCTTGATAACACTTTAAGCGGGGGGAAAAGAGAATCTGAATGAGAATTTTAAAATAGAAATCAGTTGTGTCCTGTAGTGGCAAACAGCAGTATCCCTGCCTTCAGGCCAAGTTGTCAATGTTAAGAGCTCTGCTGCAGGATCATGATTTTTTTTTTTTTTCTCTTCCTAAATGTAAAAACTTCTGCACAGTACATCAACATCCAACCTTGACTGTGACTGTCTTCTGTGGGCACTTGGATGGCATTGCTAATGAGCCTGAACAGCACATACATTCATATTGCTTTAAAACAAAAAATATCATGCTGGCCGTCAGCTCTAAGTGAATTACTGCATATTTGTACAATAAAATATGGTGATAAAGTTATTTGCACTGGAGGATGCATCACTAGATAGTCTAAATGCATGTTCTTGGGTTGTTGTTTTTTGTTTTGTTTTGTTTTTAGTTATCCTGTTCTATCACTAGGAGGAAAGGACAGAAAATTAATTTCTAGAACTTTATTGAAGTTCTAGTCAGAACATTGATTATCTACTAGTTCTTAGTTTACAAACAATTTGAGAATACAGATACAATTAAACAAGATAGGTTGGATTGAATTACTAGGGCTCACCGTGGAAATTTTTCTTCCTAAATGTATCTGTTTCTAACTAGAGCTGGTCAGAAAACCAAGAGGGATGTTTTCTGAGAGAGAGAGAGAGAGAGAGAGTGTCCCCTAAATCAAGGCAAAAAGTTGAAACCTTGAAAATTTTCAGAAATCTATAATCTGGGAAAAAAATGGATTGGGTCAGTCAAAACATTTAGTTTCAATAATTTTGACATGTTTGTTTTGGTTTTGACTTTTGAAAATCACTTTTTCTTTTTCGTATCAATTAATTTCAAAATGAAAAGTCCAGTTTGAACCACACAATTAAGTGCTTAGGACTACTAACATGCTTCAAGTTAAGCATAAGTTAGGAATGAGGGCCTGCAGCGGGGCCTGTGACCAGCTAGCTAACGGCAGCTGAAACCCCTAATTGGCCCAATTGACTGACTGGCTGAGTAGCATTGCAAGGACTGCTCTTAAGCCTAGCAGTTGTATTTGGCCACTGTCTGCTCAAGGATCATTCCTGTATCTGCAGTTGCTCCTCTGCCTGCCTTGTTCCCAGTCTTGCTCCAGTTAGGATTGTCAACTTTCTAATTGCACAAATCCAAATACCCCTTCCCCGCCCCTTCCATGAGGCCCCGCCTCACACCCGCCCCTTCTCTGAGGCCCCACCCCTGCTCGTACCATCCTGTCTCCCTCCGCTGCTTGCTCTCCCCCACCCTCACTCACTTTCACCAGGCTGGAGCACAGGGTTGGGATGCAGGAGAGGGATGAGGGCTCTGGCTGGGGATGCAGGCTCTGGGGTGGGGCTGGGGATGAGGTGTTTGGAGTGCAGGAGGGGACTGAGGGCTGGGGCAGGGTGTTGGGGTGTTTGGAGTGTGGGCTCCGGGTGGGAGTTTGGGCCTTATTGGAAATTCTGGGAGGGAGGCGGGCTCAACTGCTTCTAAAGGCCCCTCCCCCAGCCTTGTTGGAGGAACCACTGAACCCGGGACCCAACTGAATTCGGGGGATAACTAAGGAATGACAGGGATGGGAATGAAGGTCAAAGGTTCAGAACTAGGGTTCCAGAGGGAGACACCAAGCAGAGGACCCTGGACAGCACCTACTGCTCCTCAAAGCTGTCTAGGGAGCGAATATGAAAAGGTGTGGGGGGGAAGTGCAGGAGGTTCTGGAGGAGCCGGAATAGGGGCAGCAACCTGGCACAGTCTAGATAGGCATGCGCCAGGGTCTCCATCACACCACAAAAGGTGTTGGGGATGGGGGTGAACCACGCCAGGTACATGCCTGTACTCCCGGTGCCATGAAGGCTCCATCTCTGGCAGGTCGTGGGATCAGGGATCAGGAATATAGGCTGGCTCCCTGGGGTTCCTCATGCTCTACAGGTGTGGAGTTTGGGTGTGGGAGGGGACTCTGGGGCAGGGGCTTGGGGTGCAAGAGAAGGTTCAGGGTGTGGGGTCCCAGCGGCACTTACCATGACTCCCGGATGCACCCACCAGGTCCTTGTGGCTCCTAGGCACATGGGCGGCCAGGGAGGCTCCTCATGCTGCCCTTGTGCCCGCAGGTGCCACCCTCGCAGCTCCCAGTGGTCACAGTTCCCGGCCAGTGGGAGATGCAGGGGTGGCACTAGGGGTGGGGGCAGTGCACAAAGCCTCCGTGGCCACCCATGTACCTAGGGGCCGCAGGGACCTCGTGGCTGCTTCTGAGAGCCTTGTGGAGCTAGGGCAGGCAGAGAGCCTGCCTTAGACCCAGGCCCCCACTGTGCCCCTGAGTGGTCTTTTAACAGCCCGGTCGACTGGAGCCGCCAGGGTGCCTGTTCGAGTGGGCATTCCAGTCGAAAACCACATGCCTGGCAACCCTAGCTCCAGCCCTGTTGCTGCCTTAGTCCTGCCCTGCTAGGTTGCTGATTCCTGGTTCCTGACTCTGGCTCCGACCATTAGGCTGGACCACCTATTCCCCAGTCCATATCTTTAACTCCTGCCTTCTTTGTGACTGGAACCTTCCAGTAAACACAGAAATGGTCCCTCTGCCTTGGATTTTAGATCCAGGAAAATGTAACGATCTCAGAGCTGCAGAACATTGATGAAATTTGCACCTGAAAATTGAGCTATTCTGTAACAACCTAGCCTAATACCCTCCGTCCTAACCTAGCATATCAATATTTCAAAATACATAAATAGGAATTTTCTTTACGTGTGCTGCTGATCTGGCTCAGAATGTGATGGTGAGGAAGACCTTAGTTCATCCATCTGTTTAGCAAGGATTATGTGTGACTGAAAGAGCTTCTTATTGGCATGAATTTAGTCTAAGCCTAGGTCTGCACTCGGCGCTAGGGCTGTGATTCCCAGCTCACACAGAACTACTCAAACTAGCACTCATTGAACTAGCATGCTAAAACCAGTAGTGTAGCTGCAGTAGCACAGCTAGTGGTGAGCGGCAGCACGTGCGAACTGCTGCAAGGATGTACCCACAAGGTCTAAGTGGGTTTGAACTCAGGGCAGCTAGCTTGGGCTGCCACTTGCTACTGCCTGTGTTACTGTGGCTACTATTTGAAGTACACTTACACTTGTGCTTTCTCTCACCGAGCATCTGTGCAAGCTGGGAATTGCACCTCAGCTCCAAATGTAGATATAGCCCAGGAAGCCAATCCATAGGCTAACCCCTGAAAGTTCCAAAGGCTGTTTTCAACTCCAGCAGACAGGATTCCCAGTGTGGACAAGATGACTTGTATCTGTCTCTTACTTTCTTCTTTTCCACAAAGAAGTAAAATTTTGTTACTATTCATTCACTTCTGAACTGGCTAACCCTGATGTATGCTTATGAATTCAAGATCCAGGCAGCTCTCAAGCATTACATTACTTCTGGTGGGTAGCACGAGACAAATGTTAATACTATAAAATGATAGAATCCTCTGATTTAATATTTTAGGTCTTTTCATCTCTGTCCATTCTCCGGGCCAAGAAGTATATTCTTGAGTACTTTGGCCAGTATAGTTTTTAAGTTTCTCAAGTAATAGAGCATCTTCCACTTTCCTCAAGAGAATATTTTACCTTCTGGTAGATTTCATTGTTAGGACACTTTTCCTGATTATTTTCCCTGCATTCCCATTTTCTAAAGTTTCTTTTGCTTAATTTAAACCAAGTTACAGACCTTGGCCCATCATAAACATTTTTAATAAGGATACACACTGTGTCTCCATAATAGAAATATCAGGGCAGCTTATCAAATACAAATAAATTAAAATGAATAAATTTCACATCTACGATGAACCTCAAAGTAGATCCATATAAGAATTACAGTGGAAAATATATAGGAAAAATGTTTAACAGCATGAACCCATATAGAACCCATGTTCTGTAAAAGGAACATTGAGCTAAGGTGTTAGATTTTTTTGTTTGTTTTTGATTCTTCCAAAGCACTTTATAACCTTAAGACATCTCATTCTTTTATATATCTAGATGCCTATATGGCTCAATCAATACAGTGTCAGAGTATCTAACAGAACTTAATACAGGTATCCTCATAACACTCTTGTGATACAGAGAAACAATAACCTCATTTCACAAATAGGGAAACAGAGACATGTAGCTTTAGTGTGGGATTTTCAAAAGCACTTAAGTGGCTTAGACAAGTCCCACTGAAAGTCCATAGAACCTTTCATCCTAAATCACTTAGATGCTTTTGAAAATTCCACTCTGTATGACTTGCCCAAGCCTACTTAAGCAAATTTCCCAAGTCCTAGTCCAATGCTGAACGTGAAGACCATTCTTTCCCTCATAAGATGAATCATGAAAACAAAGTATATGAAAAATGTGATTCAAAGCCAATCAGAATCTCCATAAATTAAATATGTTTACGGTTAAATTTTACAGAATGCTAGAAAAATGTGCTGGAAAAACTCAAAATGGGAATGTCTCCAATGTTCCTGCTGCTGGGCTCAGACATGATGCTGAGAAATAATACTTGAAACAGAAAACTCTGAGCAGTCAAAATATTAAATGCCTATCCAGTGTCTTGTGCAACTGTCCACATAGTATGTCTACATTGCAATCACAAGTTATAACTGCAGCTTGTGTAGCTATAACTCAACTAGCCTGCTGCAGTGCTCAATTGACATGAGCTGAAATTACACCCCAGGGTTGCAGTGTAGATACCGTATGTTGTTGACACTACATTTTAATAAGCTCATATTTCACTGATTTTTTTTAACTATATAGCTGACAAAATATTTTGTTAATCAGCTAATTACCTGCTTAGAAATTCACTAACTATAATGCAATACAAACTTGGCGCAAATCCTATGAACATCTAGCCCATGTGAGAATTCCCAGTGAGTTCAATGGAAATACTTACATGTGAAAAGTTACTTAGGTTAGTAAGTGTTTGCCAGACCAGGGCCTTGGTTTATAGAGCTCTGGTTAAACGAACTTGAGTTATGTTTTGTGGTGTTGTAGTGCATGAGAATGCTGGCTTACCTGTAAAGACAACCAGTGCTCTCTTCACTGTACCTTGCGATTGGAAATCTGAAGAACAACCTTTTGTAAAACCTTTTGGTTGATTCCCCTCTTTCATCCATAATCTGAAAGTATCAGGGGGTCCATTCAGAACTTTGGATAAACAGGGTTGCATTGTATGTCCAAAATGAATATGATGATAGGTAATATAATTAGAGGAGGATGGATGGTTTTTTTTTATCACTAGTGAAAATGTTCAAAGGAAAAATTTTGAGAGGCTGCAGAATGCTCAAGTTAGTTTTTTGTTTTTCCTTTTGCCACTCTTTATATTTTGCGAAGTTGGAGAAGTTTTGAACATTTAAAATGAAGAAAGGAAAAAACGGGAGACAAGGGGAGAAGGGGGAAGAACGGGGGGGGGGGGGGGAGGAAACCCTGGAAAGAGAGGGTGAGGAGAAATCCAAAATTTCAGAATTTTGGAATTTCAGAATACTTTTTTCCCTTTTGAATGCTGAAACAAATGTCAATTAAAAATAATATGCTTTTTTTTTGGAAATTTAAAATTTTAAAATTCAAATGATATTTTTACCATGAAAAAATTCATTTTCTGTGAAACCTAATTTTTTCAACAGGAAAACTTTTGGTTCAAAAATGTGGATCAGCTCCAGATTATAATTGGTATAGTAATCCTCTGTAAGGTCTCTGGAACAACAGGCTCCTGGAGGGAGGGAACCAGTTGGTCACTAGTGCCTGTCAATGGGAACTGGTATGAGAGCCAGTGTGTGGTCTAGTGAATACAGCACTGGACTGGGACCCAGACCTGAATTTTCTTCTGGGCTTGGCCACTGATCTGATATGTGACCTCGAGCAAGTAGCTTCATCTCCCACTCTTTGCCTGTTATATCTATTTAGATTGCAAGTAGTTTGTGGCAAGGAACCATTTCTTTCTATGTGTTTCCGTCTGGCACAATGAGACCCTGATCATAGTATCATCTATTCTACCATAATATAAATATTAAGTAATATTTAGTGATGGTAGAAGAAGAGAAAATGAGCAATATACAGCTACATTGAATGTTGCTGGATATGTAACTATACAGTAATGGTCTTTAGCTGAAAGTTTCAGAATTCTAAAATAGTTGAAAACCAGTTAGCTATGTTTTTGTATATCTTTAAGCTATTTATTTTTTCAGGGTCAAATTCTGAAGTTTTTTTTATCAATTTAACTTTTCATTCATTCTGGCAACCCCCCTCCATTTACAACTGGATGAAACTGGGCCTATCCTAAATCAGAAATTTGCTAACTTTGGCCTGTTCTACACTTACAATTTAGGTTCATACAGTTAGGTTGCTCAGGGATGTGTAAAAGCCACACCCCGAGCGCCTTAGCTATGCTAACCTAATGTAGATGCAAATAGGTTGATGGAAGAATGCTTCTGTCAACCTAGCTACCATTGCTTGGCAAAGTGGTGTGTCTACAGTGACAGGAAAAACCCCTTCCATCAGTGTATATTGTGTCCATGCTATGGGGTTATGCCAGCATAGCTATGGTGATGTAGACATGGCCTCTGTCAGTGGTTTGCACCACACCATTGGCATTTCTGGTGACAAAAGGTTGGGTAAGTAACTATGGGAGGTCCTTCCAGTGCATAGTGATCCTGTAATTATGGAGATTGATGTCCAAACTCCTGTGCCACCTTCATTCTCTGTTGTTGGTATTTAGGGTGTGACTGGAAAACAGTTGATCTTTGGCTGTCTTATCAGCCAGTTGGGGCATTGACAGCTGGCATAATTTAGAATGGCTTAAGGCTGCTTGAAATTATGCTGAGGGGCTGGCCTGGAGCATACACAGCTGGTCCAGGATTGGGCAAGTTAAAAAAATCTTTGCACCTTTCAAAAATCATTCATGAGCTGTTCTGTGGGATTGTCAGCTGACACTGAGGCTCTGGGCTAATAGATTCAAATAGGCCTGAACCAGACAGGCAGGAGAAGTCCCATCACTGAGGCCAGGGTGTGAAACTGGAGTGTTGTGAAAATGTGATTTCCAGTTCTAAAGAATACCACTGAGCAGAAACTGAGATCAGTGCCGGAGCAGATGGTAATGTTTGCAGCTTTGGGATAGACTTTAGGCACATATTCACCATCTGCCTGCACAGCATTTTCTCAAACTTAGCATTTAGCAAAGTTTATTGCCACTAAGCTTATGAGCATTATGAGACAGATTACTGAATTCTTACATTCAATCAAACTCTTTTTTTAACATTGTATCGTGAGCTAGATAACAAGCTTATGTGGGCTTTGTAGAACATCCCCCCCATTGCTACTCCCTGAAACAAATCCCCCTTTGTTTATTTAAATTGCCCCTCAGCTTTTTTTAAAATCATCGCCTTATAAAATAACATGTACCTTTTATAGGCCTCAGTGGTTCCTTACTGGGTTTTGTGTAAAACGTGTATAAGTTAATGGTGCTTTAAGAGCTCTCTGATACTTTGACACCTGTTGTTTAATTCCCCCCCTCATTTTAATAGATTTTCTCAGAAACGTAAAAACTGTTTCCATTACAGATGAGCCAGTTACCCCAAATTACCTCTACTAAGCATCAATCCTGGAGAATCACTTTAACAACCAGAGTAATGTCATAGAATCATAGAATCATAGAATATCAGAGTTGGAAGGGACCTCAAGAGGTCATCTAGTCCAACCCCCTGCTCAAAGCAGGACCAATTCCCAGCTAAATCATCCCAGCCAGGGCTTTGTCAAGCCGGGCCTTAAAAACCTCCAAGGAAGGAGACTCCACCACCTCCCTAGGTAACGCATTCCAGTGTTTCACCACCCTCCTAGTGAAATAGTTTTTCCTGATATCCAACCTGGACCTCCCCCACTGCAACTTGAGACCATTGCTCCTTGTTCTGTCATCTGCCACCACTGAGAACAGCCGAGCTCCATCCTCTTTGGAACCCCCCTTCAGGTAGTTGAAGGCTGCTATCAAATCCCCCCTCATTCTTCTCTTCTGGAGACTAAACAATCCCAGTTCTCTCAGCCTCTCCTCATAAGTCATGTGCTCCAGACCCCTAATCATTTTTGTTGCCCTCCGCTGGACTCTTTCCAATTTTTCCACATCCTTCTTGTAGTGTGGGGCCCAAAACTGGACACAGTATTCCAGATGAGGCCTCACCAATGTCGAATAAAGGGGAACGATCACGTTCCTCGATCTGCTGGCAATGCCCCTACTTATACAGCCTAAAATGCCGTTAGCCTTCTTGGCAACAAGAGCACACTGTTGACTCATATCCAGCTTCTCGTCCACTGTGACCCCTAGGTCCTTTTCAGCAGAACTGCTACCTAGCCATTCGGTCCCTAGTCTGTAGCAGTGCATGGGATTCTTCCGTCCTAAGTGCAGGACTCTGCACTTGTCCTTGTTGAACCTCATCAGGTTTTTTTCTGCCCAATCCTCTAATTTGTCTAGGTCCCTCTGTATCCGATCCCTACCCTCTAGTGTATCTACCACGCCTCCTAGTTTAGTGTCATCTGCAAACTTGCTGAGAGTGCAGTCCACACCATCCTCCAGATCATTAATAAAGATATTAAACAAAACCGGCCCCAGGACCGACCCTTGGGGCACTCCACTTGAAACCGGCTGCCAACTAGACATGGAGCCATTGATCACTACCCGTTGAGCCCGACGATCTAGCCAGCTTTCTATCCACCTTACAGTCCATTCATCCAGCCCATACTTCTTTAACTTGGTGGCTAGAATACTGTGGGAAACCGTATCAAAAGCTTTGCTAAAGTCAAGAAATAACAGATCCACTGCTTTCCCCTCATCCACAGAGCCAGTTATCTCATCATAGAAGGCAATTAGGTTAGTCAGGCACGACTTCCCCTTCGTGAATCCATGCTGACTGTTCCTGATCACTTTCCTCTCCTCTAAATGTTTCATAATTGATTCCTTGAGGACCTGCTCCATGATTTTTCCAGGGACTGAGGTGAGGCTGACTGGCCTGTAGTTCCCCGGATCCTCCTTCTTCCCTTTTTTAAAGATGGGCACTACATTAGCCTTTTTCCAGTCATCTGGGACCTCCCCCGATCGCCATGAGTTTTCAAAAATAATGGCTAATGGCTCTGCAATCTCACCTGCCAACTCTTTTAGCACCCTCGGATGTAGCGCATCCGGCCCCATGGACTTGTGCACGTCCAGTTTTTCTAAATAGTCCTGAACCACTTCTTTCTCCACAGAGGGTTGGTTACCTTCTCCCCATACTGTGCTGCCCAGTGCAGCAATCTGGGAGCTGACCTTGTGCGTGAAGACAGAGGCAAAAAAATCATTGAGTACATTAGCTTTTTCCACATCCTCTGTCACTAGGTTGCCTCCCTCATTCAGTAAGGGGCCCACACTTTCCTTGATTTTCTTCTTGTTGCTAACATACCTGAAGAAACCCTTCTTGTTACTCTTAACATCTCTTGCTAACTGCAACTCCAAGTGTGATTTGGCCTTCCTGATTTCACTCCTGCACGCCTGAGCAATATTTTTATACTCCTCCCTGGTCATTTGTCCAATCTTCCACTTCTTATAAGCCTCTTTTTTGCATTTAAGATCAGCAAGGATTTCACTGTTTAGCCAAGCTGGTCGCCTGCCATATTTACTATTCTTTCTACACATCGGGATGGTTTGTTCCTGCAACCTCAATAAGGATTCTTTAAAATACAGCCAGCTCTCCTGGACCCCTTTGCCCTTCATGTTATTCTCCCAGGGGATCCTGCCCATCTGTTCCCTGAGGGAGTCAAAGTCTGCTTTTCTGAAGTCCAGGGTCCGTATTCTGCTGCTCTCCTTTCTTCCTTGTGTCAGGATCCTGAACTCGACCATCTCATGGTCACTGCCTCCCAGGTTCCCATCCACTTTTGCTTCCCCTACTAGTTCTTCCCTGTTTGTGAGCAGCAGGTCAAGAAAAGCTTTGCCCCTAGTTGGTTCCTCCAGCACTTGCACCAGGAAATTGTCCCCTACGCTTTCCAAAAATTTCCTGGATTGCCTGTGCACCGCTGTATTGCTCTCCCAGCAGATATCAGGGTGATTAAAGTCTCCCATGAGAACCAGGGCCTGTGATCTAGCAATTTCTGCTAGTTGCCAGAAGAAAGCCTCGTCCACCTCATCCCCCTGGTCTGGTGGTCTATAGCAGACTCCAACCACAACATCACCCTTGTTGCTCCCACTTCTCAACTTTATCCAGAGACTCTCAGGTTTTTCTGCAGTATCATACCGGAGCTCTGAGCAGTCATACTCCTCTCTTACATACAACGCAACTCCCCCACCTTTTCTGCCCTGCCTGTCCTTCCTGAACAGTTTATATCCATCCATGACAGTACTCCAGTCATGTGAGTTGTCCCACCAAGTCTCTGTTATTCCAATCACATCATAGTTCCCCGACTGTGCCAGGACTTCCAGTTCTCCCTGCTTGTTTCCCAGGCTTCTTGCATTTGTGTATAGGCACTTAAGATAACTCAATGATCGTCCCTCTTTCTCAGCATGAGACAGGAGTCCTCCCCTCTTGCGCTCTCCTGCTTGTGCTTCCTCCCAGGATCCCATTTCCCCACTTACCTCAGGGCTTTGGTCTCCTTCCCCCGGTGAACCTAGTTTAAAGCCCTCCTCACTAGGTTAGCCAGCCTGCTGGCGAAGATGCTCTTCCCTCTCTTCGTTAGGTGGAGCCCATCTCTGCCTAGCACTCCTTCTTCTTGGAACACCATCCCATGGTCGAAGAATCCAAAGCCTTCTCTCCGACACCACCTGCGTAGCCATTCGTTGACTTCCACGATTCGACGGTCTCTACCCCGGCCTTTTCCTTGCACAGGGAGGATGGACGAGAACACCACTTGCGCCTCAAACTCCTTTATCCTTCTTCCCAGAGCCACGTAGTCTGCAGTGATCCGCTCAAGGTCATTCTTGGCAGTATCATTGGTGCCCACGTGGAGAAGCAGGAAGGGGTAGCGATCTGAGGGCTTGATGAGTCTCGGCAGTCTCTCCGTCACATCGTGTATCCTAGCTCCTGGCAAGCAGCAGACCTCTCGGTTTTCCTGGTCAGGGCGGCAGATAGATGACTCAGTCCCCCTGAGGAGGGAGTCCCCGACCACCACCACCCTCCTCCTCCTCTTGGGAGTGGTGGTCGTGGAACCCCCATCCCTAGGACAGTGCATCTTTTGCCTTCCAATCGGTGGAGTCTCCTTCTGCTCCCTTCCCTCAGATGGGCCATCTAGTCCACTCTCCGCATTAGCACCTGTAGAGAGAACATGGAAACGATTCCTCACCTGTATCTCCATTGCTGGTGCATGGACGCTCCTCTTTCTTCTTCTGGAGGTCACATGCTGCCAAACCTCCTCACAATCCTTCTGTCCCTGCTCCGCCTGCTCTGAATCTTCAGAACATTGTGGCCGTAGAAGCATCTCCTGACGTCTGTCCAGGAAATCTTCATTTTCCCTTATGCAACGCAGAGTCGATACTTGTTTCTCCAGCCCTCGAACCTTCTCCTCCAGTCCTGGCAGCTATATTTTTAATAAAGCAACAGTAGTGTCCCAGAAGGTGGTTAATCTGAAACTTATGGAGTATCTCAAGAAGTATTAGCTGCTTGCTGATACCACCCTACAAAAATGGGGCTCTCAGAAATATCGTCGTGTTGGATGTGCATTATCTCCTCTCAATTGGCTCATCTGATTTCCATTCCCTGTCTTGCAGTTCCTTATTTGGTTTGGTTTTGCGGTCTGTTATTACTACTCTTACTATTTCACTCATCACATTGGTATCTGAACACTTTAGAAAGATTAAGTTTATTGAGACTTGTTGGTGTTCAAAGGGAAAAGGGTGTGTTAGGTTAATTTACACAGGTTAGTTTATGCTAAAATCCTAATTAAGACACAGCAATTGACAACGTTGGCTGGCGAAGGTAAACCCTAACTCCCCAAATTTGATTTGTAATTAGTCATTCCAGAAGTTTATTGCTAATTGTCATTTGTTATTTTTGTTTCACTCATTCAATCAGGGAGCAGAGTCAGTAACATGTGGCTTAGATGACTAATCAAACAGGAACACTAAATACAAATATTCATTGCACATGGTTGTGAACAACTCATATGCTTTAAATTATTGAAGCTGTTTACCCAATACTTAAGAAAAGCAGATAAAATGCAGAAATCAGGAGCAGTTTACAAATGATTCATTAACTAATAAGAAAGCTAAATATGTAACAAATATTTGAAATAAGGGAAAGGAAAAAGCAGATCCCCATAATTTATTTTCCTTCAATTCTTGTGTTACTTGCTTTCTTGCTTCCCTATTTTAACACCACAAAAAAGTAAGGAGGAATAGGAGACCTATTCTTCTGTAGAGTCTGTCTATTTTGAATGAATGCGCAGGATTAAATGACCTAGCAGGCCTCAGCTGAACTCAGTTAGTAGAGGGTGAATGGGAGAAGAGTGCAAATTCAACTTGCTAAAGTTTTATTCCTCCTTTCCAGTCCTAAATTCAAGAAATGTCCACGGTGAAATGCAGTTTTCCATTTGGCATGCACATAAAGTTTTGTGAACCTATAGAATATGGCAACTGAATGTTGTGGACACAAGAGAGGACTGAGAATAACCAGTTTGCATGATAACTCTGTTTTGTGGGAAATAAAGTCCTTTTTTCCAGGTCAGCTGTGTAAAGCAGGAGAGTTATAAACTATGTGACAATCTTTGACCAAGCCTCAAGCCTTCAGGGATTGTCAATTACCTTATTTTCATATTAAAATAAGTTGTTGGAAATCTGGAAATAGGTACTTTGGTTTTGGCTGTTTGGGTTGGGTAATAGTCTGAAGTAATAGTAGTCTGAATAAATATTGAACATTGCTTTGTAATCTGCCTGTGTTCAACTGATGCGAATGGCAATACAGTAGGTTCTTACTAATCTGTAGTAATGACAAAGAAACCCATTGCTGAATTCTGCAGATGAACAAGTAAGAGAACACACATGCATGGTCACACACACAGAAGGACAACGTATTACAAACTATATTAATATTTTGGTAACTGTAGTCCATCTTTAACGGTATGGTATCTCCAGAATGCTTTGCATTGTTACATTACAGTAGCAAATACATTGTAGCACCGTATCTAAATAATTTTTAATAATAGGAAACCTAAGTATACCAATCAGCTATTAATCTTTGCTGGAAAATGGGGCAAGATAGTTGGTTTTGTTGCAAATTACTGCATACAGTATGCAAACTAGCTAAGTATAAAGTAGCAATTTAGTGAGTTTCATTAGCAATTGCTTTTGCTTTTGATTCGGCTGTAAGATATTTATCTATTATTGGGTTACACAGGTTCAATTAAATAGTAAACATTTATTACAGTATGATATAAATACCTCAGTGGTCTGCATTCCAATATCGTTTATACAGTCAACACTGTGCTGCAATATTTATTTACTTACTATATACACAGGATAAGCCATTAGAATCTATTATTTCTTATTTGTATTTTGGGTAGTGCTAGTGGTCAACTCAAATGGAGCTCTATAATGCTAGGCATTGTACAACATAAAATAAGAGAGTACCTGCCTGGAAGAGCTTATGGTCTAAAGACAAGCCAGGTACCAGGTATCGGGACAGGATAAAATGTACAGCCTGTATACCTAAATATCCATATGAAATATAGTTATTTTCCTTAGTAATCTGAAAATTGTTTTTCATGTGCCCATTGTGATGAGGTACAGACACATTTTTAAAAGATTGGAGGTACATTTCAGTTTGCCTAAGTGCCTAAAATTCTGGAACTTTGGGCCGAATTCTCATTTTAGTTATGCTAATCTAAATCTAGAGTAACTCTAGATTAATTTTGTTATTCTCAATTTCTGCATTAGATAAGAATATTTCTTTTTACCTGAACCTACAAAGTTTGCGAAATCCAGCTGGGAATGGCTTCACCTACGTACTGAGTAGAGTCAGCTGAAGCCATTCTGACTTTCTGGTAGGTCTCTGTGGCAGGCTGGGAAAGGGCATGACATTGACAAGATATGCTGGATGGAGGTAGCAGGCCACTGTTCTACCATCTCTCCAAGAAGACAAACATCAAACCTCTGCTTGGTGATACTGGGAGGAGAGTATGTAGCAGGAGCAGGGAAGAAGCTTGGTGCGGGCTACCACAGGATTGGGTAGCTGGTTAAGCATTCCAAACCTTTTTGGGTCCAGTGTATTTTTCCATAGTTGAGATTGGCTTACAGAGTAATTTTAGAGGTAGTATTGTATTATTGAACCTGACTCACTGTGGGGTTTTATGTGTGGGGAAAGGCAATTTACTCTTATTCCATATCTAATTTTACTACTGGGAGGTTGGTTCATTGTCTACTCTCTTGTATAGCATAGCTGTGGTATTTGCATATTTTTACTATGTGGCCTTTGTAGTTGGAAAGCTGTCAAGTTTGGGAATAACAAGTGAGTGAAGAAATCTGGAAATGTAAAATACTCCCTGCCATACTGCTCTCTGCACTGGCTGCCCATTGAACAGAGTCCATTGCACAGTTGCTATCCTGATCTTCAGAGACCTATATGGAATCTGTCCTGGCTACCTGAGAAATCATATTTCTCTCCCTGACCATTATCTCCCAGCTGTGTTCCACTGGAACAATGATGTTGTTGACCAATGAGAGGACTGGAGATTCATGACTCTGGGAGCTTAGAAACTTCTCAGGAAGTGGAACAAGAATGAGGAACTTCCTGTCAGGAAAAAAAACAAGAACCACCACTGAACTTTGTGGTTTTCTGCAAAACTCACCTCTTCACACAAGAACGCGAGAGCATAAGAATGGCCACACTGGGTCAGACCAGTGGTCCATCTAGCCTAGTATCCTGTCTTCTGACAGTGACCAATGCCAGGTGCTTCAAAGGGAATGAACAGATCAGGGCAATTATCAAGTGATCCATCCCATCACCCAGTCCCAGTATCTGGCAGTCTGAAGCTTGGGAACACCCAGAGCATGGGGTTGTATCCCTGAACATCTTGGCTAACAGCCATTGATGGACCTATCCTCAGTGAACTTACCTAATTCTTTCTTTTTTTAACCTAGTCATAGTTTTGGCCTTCACAACGTAACCTGGCAACAAGTTCCACAAGTTGACTGTGTGTTGTGTGAAGTACTTTTATTTGTTTTAAACCTGATGCCTATTAATTTCATTGGGTGACCCTTGGTTCTTGTGTTATGTGAAGGGGCAAATAACAGTCACTTTCTCCACACAATTCATTATTTTAAACTTATATCATACCCCCACCCTCTTAGTTGTCTTTTTTCCAAGCTGAACTGTCCCAGTCTTAATCTCTCCTTATATGAAAGCTGTGCTATATCCTTAATTTTTGTTGCCATTCTCTGTACCGTTTCCATTTCTTTTGAGACTGGATGACTAGAACTGCATGCAGTATTCCAGGTGTGGGTGTACCATGGATTTATATAGTGGCATTACATTATTTACTGTCTATGCCTTTCCTAATGGTACCTAACACTTAGCTTTTCTTGACTGCCATTGCACATTGAGTGGATGTTTTCAGAGAACTATCCACAGTGACTCCAAGATCATTCTTGAATGGTAACAGCTAATTTAGACCGCATCATTTTGGATGTACAGTTGGGATTATGTTTCCAATATGCATTACTTTGCAGTTATTAACATTGACGTTCATCTGCCATTTTGCTATCTAGTCACCCAGTTTTGTGAGGTCCTTGTAACTCTTTGCGGTCTGCTTTGGACTTAACTATATTCAGTAATTTTGTATCATCACAAACTTTGCCACCTCACTGTTTACCCCTTTACCACAAGCCCCCAGTAAAATTTCCTAGACCACCTTCCTGTTGATGGGAAAGGAAGCAAGAAAGCACTGACATGATTTAATTTATCTGAGGTGCTCAGACACAATGGTGATGAGGAGTATCTGAATACCTGGGTCGGTACTGGATAGTCTTGTATGACATGATCCAACACCAAAACATCCACTTTGTCCCCTCCCTTCATTCGTGTAGCTCAATTACAGTTGTATTTGTTTGTCACTCGCTTTTATGGATAAACTCATTTTTGGATGTACAAAATTGCCCAAAATCAAAGATTCATTTTTGTGCATGAAACCTCACACTGAAACATCCTTGTATGTCTCTAGTCACTACTGTCCTGGGCCTTATTTAGATCAATGAACTAGAATTAAAAGGCTCATTAATCCCTTGCTAATCCCCTGATCCATCCAGTTCCCTTGAAATAAGTATTACCTCATGCATGGTTTGCTTTTATATTTGTATATCAATAGGAAACCAATTAGTTCTTCCTTGGAATAATATTTATACCGTAAGTGAAGACTGGGTTTATTAAACTCTTGATGTATGACTGAATTTTTATCCTTACAGGTAAATCATCTCTTCCTGTGGTTGATTTTTAAATATCTTTACATATCTTTTTCTGTTGTATATTAATCTACTACCTGAATTATAAAGAAGGTGCTATGTTGAACACACACACACACACAACACACACACACACACACATTTAAAGTTTCGAAATCACAAGTGAGTAAAATATACGTACAGGATTCCTGCAGCACCTTTGGAACTTGGCACAGTATTTCTCAGTGGTTAGCTCATAGTATCTATTCTCAGCTATGCCACAGTCTTGCTAGGGGCCTGATTTGAAGCCCATTGAAGGGAAAAGATTCAAAGTCAATGGAACTCAGTAGCTTTTGGATTAAGACTATGTATGTCAGTTTTCCCCTTTTTTAAAATGGGTATAAAGATACTTGCTTCTCCTTTGAAAAGCATTTTGAAACATGTGTATGAAAAACACTATATAAGTGAACATAAGAATGGCCAATGGTCCATCTAGCCCAGTATCCTGTCTTCTGACAGTGGCCAGTGCCAGATGCTTCAAAGGGAATGAACAGAGAGGTCAATTATCAAGTGATCCATCCCCTGCCATCTGGTCCCTGCATCTGGTAGTCAGAGGCTTAGGGACACCCAGATCATGGGGTAACATCCCTGAGCAAGTGCTAAGAATTATTATACACAAACAGAGTTCAGAGCCTGCATTTATTTTACAGATAGTCCTCAGTGAGATCCTGTTATCTTGTGTCCCCGAGCCTGGGATGAGCCCTCATTATTCTAATCCAGACGTCTGGAAGCATTGTAAAGCCTAAGGAGAATGTCTGATTAGAGAGATTCCTAGTGTAACTTTTACAATTCTATGAAATCTAACTTTTCTTAATTGAAATTTCATTTATTTTCCAACTTGGATCCCATTCTCCATTTACTTTTGAGCTGTGCCGAGCAAGTAATGCATGTATGTACATATTTGCACCTGGCTTGAAAATATTATGTGAACCTTATTATTTGCATGTATAATGCTTTGTTTCCACTAGTTTAGAATCGGAGCCCAGGCTAAGGTTCAGCGTTTGGTTTTGAGAATAAATCATCAGTGCAAAAGTTCAGATGTGGAATCAGTGCAACTGAAATCTTGCAGAGACCTCCAACCCCAGATTGTTTTAAATTTTTACCATCAATTGATTTCATGACGTATGTGCTCTTGAGCCTAAATCTTTTGAGAATATCAGTTCTTAAGAAATGTTGGGTATAGCCACACTGACAATGGGAAAAGCAGGGCCGCCCGGGGGGAGGGGCAAGTGGGGCAATTTGTCCCAGGCCCCACAGGGGCCCTCACGAGAATGGCGGAGGCTCCCCCCACCGCCTCCGCCTTTCCCCCTCTCCCACAGCCTCAGCGCGCTGCGTCTAGGAGCGGTCCTGGACAGCGCTGCAGTGCCGTGGCTCCACTGGGGCCTGAGCTCCCGCCGCTCGAAGCCGCGTGGTAAGGGGGTGGGGCTGCGAGCTGTGGACGAGCGGCGGGAGCTCAGGCCCCGCTGGAGCCACCACGCTGCTGCAGCACTGTCCAGGGCCGCTCCTGGACACGGCGCGCTGAGGCTCCGGGACAGAGGAGGCGGGGGTAAGCAACATGGTAAGCCCCTCTGAGCTGGACACACACACTCCCACAGCCCTGACCCATAGCTCAGAGCCCAGCCCCTCTGAGCCAGACACCCTCTGACTCCATCCCCCCCACAGCCCTGACCCCTAGCTCCGAGCCCAGCCCCTCTGAGCCGGACACCCCCCGACCCCATCCCCCCCACAGCCCAGATCCTCCGCTTCAAGCCGGGCACCCCCCTGACCCAGAGCCCAGCTCCGCACCCAGTCCTGGGCAACAGCAGCACCACCTCCAGGCAGTGACAGCCCATTGGCACCATCACCCAGCAACAGCCCATTATCTAATTGCAAATGTATACATATAATTAAATCATTTAATGTTTTTAAATAATGTATTTTGTGTATTTTCAAATGTTTAAAAATTAATTTTTGAATGTATTTCACTGGTTATTTTTTACATTTTCAAATACATGTTACTATAGTATTGCAACTTTTTTTTATGGAAGGGGCCCCCAAAATAGCTTTGCCCCAGGACCCTTGAATCCTCTGGGCTGCCCTGGGGGGAAGATCATTTCCATCTTTGGATCTGGCCCCAAACCAAAACTGAATGAATGGGTGTCATAACTATAAAGGGAAGGGTGTAACAGCTGTCCTGTGTACAGTATTATAAAATCCCTCCTGGCCAAAGACTCCAAAATCCTTTTCCCTGTAAAGGGTTAAGAAGCTCAGGTAACCTGGCTGGCATGTGACCCAAAGGACCAATAAGGGGACAAGATACTTTCAAATCTTGGGGAGGGGAGAGGGGAGGCTTTTGTTTGTGCTCTTTGTTTGGGAGTTTGGTCCTCTCTTGGGACTGAGAGGGACCAGACATCAATCCAGGTTCTCCATATCTTTCTAAACAAGTCTCTCCTATTTCAAACTTGTAAGTAAATAGCCAGGCAAGGCGTCTTAGTTTTACTTTGTTTTCTCAACTTGTAAATGTACCTTTTACTAGAGTGTTTATCTTTGTTTATCTTTTATCTTTGCTATGCTTTGAACCTGAGGCTAGAGGGAGGTCTTCTGAGCTCTTTAAGTTTGATTACCCTGTAAAGTTATTTTCCATACTGATTTTACAGAGATGATTTTTTTTACCTTTTTCTTTAATTAAAAGCCTTCTTTTTAAGAACCTGATTGATTTTTCCTTGTTTTTAGATCCAAGGGGGTTGGATCTGTATTCACCAGGAGTTGGTGAAAGGAAGGAGGGGGAATGGTTAATTTCTCCTTGTTTTAGATCCAAGGGGGTTGGATCTGTATTCACCAGGGAATTGGTGAAGGTCTCTCAGGGCTACCCAGGGAAGGGAATTAGCTTTGGGATGGTGGCAGCGGATCAGACCTAAGCTGGTAGTTAAGCTTAGAAGTTTTCATGCAGGCCCCCACATTTGTACCCTAAAGTTCAAAGTGGGGATACAGCCTTGACAATGGGCTTGGATAGTGGGATTTGAATCTTGAACCCTTCACTCCCTGAAGTTCCTAGTGTCTGGATTTGAGATTCTGATACGTATGGCCCATATCTCATTTTTCTCTGACAAATTGGGAGGTCCTTGCTCAGTTTTTACATAGTCAAAATTCTCACTGAAGTCAATGGGAGTTTTGCCTGAATAAGGCCGAGTCAAACCTGAATACAGACTTCAGAATCTGGCCCCACATGCTCAAAATCTACCACATTGTTTCCCTTTGTTAATCAGAAATGAAAACTTTGTAACCTAAGGACCAAATTTTAATTCTCTTAATGTGTATGTAAGCCATGTGATACAGTAACTTACTCATTGATGTTGTGTGTGACTTCTTGCATGGAAGCTGTAGATAGAAATGTTTTTCTTCTGTATAATTTTTAAAGCTGTTTTGTGAGCAGATTTGATAGGCTTAACTAGCAAATACATGAGTTAGACTTATTTTGAAAAATGGCCTCCTTTGAACAATAGGCAATTTCACTACCTCATTTGTGGAATAGTCAAAAGCTTCTGTCCACTGTGTAGAACAATCAGCAACTGGGCCACTTTACCAAATAGGCAATAAAATAGCTTATTTAGCAAATGGAATTAAAAAATTTCATTTGCTCACTTTGCAAAATCAGCAACAATGTGTTGCTTAAAGATGTGCTTTAAATATTTTGGTGAGATGCTATAAATCTCGGAAAATATCCTAAAGGAAACACAACCATTTCTGTTAAATCATCCTAAAAATATTCATTCTTTATAATGTTTATGGTTTTTTTTGGTCTCCTTTTCTATATTCTAACCTTTAGGGAGCTTTGACAATCCATTTCCCCAGTAATTTTAAATTCTATGGTCTATCTGAACACATTATTTCAGACATAATATAGGTATTTGCATATTGATATTACTGCTCTCCTACTACGGAACAGAGATATGTAGAAAAATAGCATAAATTCCACTGCTTATATGCTTTGGGTCAAACTCTGCCTGGTGTTGTATGGGGGCATGGAGGAGTCGTGGAGAGTCTTTTTTTTGTTTGTTTTTGTTTTTGTTTTGTTTTTTGTTTATTCCTGCAGCACAACAGTGCAGCAGCAGGGCAAGACTACAATTCAGCACTCTAGTGCTGAGGGAGCCAAGCAAGCCTGCTGCCTGGTTCTCTAGAGCCTTAAGGCATGGTCTGCTGGATAAGCACCTAGTCAAATAAACTCCTTTTAGCACATAGCACCTAGAGGTGTGCCCAGCAGCCTTTCAGACCTTGACTTGCACTGAACCATATAATCTGTGCTAGTCAGATGATCCCGGTACCTGTCTGACATCTAATATCACTCCATTGTGCACAGCTCTCCATGTTAGAATCAGAAGTTCTAGCTTGATAGCAACGGAACTGCAATCTCTGTCTGCAGATGACTTTAGGTACAACCTAGACGGCAGCAATACAGAGTCTTCAAAGCATTCCACCAATATACCTGAGCTATAGCTTGGAGGGATCATCTCTAGCAGTGAGAACATAGTTAATTCCTGTTCCCATTAAGACTTTGGCGTGTCTTACTGAGATTGCACAGATTCCATATGTGGCAGTATTTTTTTGTGAGGTGACCACCGTTCTCCACTAGGAACTAAGTTGAGACCATTCTCCTTGGTCACCCAACAGCACAAATACAAACAATGAATCTACAAAAGGAATAAAAATAATTAATTATCACTAATGGGGATTAGTTAAGCTCATAAACAATTTTTTTAAATCATTGTATTTGCTAGAGCTGAAGAATAAGGTATTTGTTCTATTTGTTTGCTTGTTAAAATAATATGGGCACCTGTGGCTTTACATGGAAGATACTGCATTCTTGTTTTCTCTCTCTCACACACACACACACACACACACACACACACACACACACACACACACACGTTGTTATGGTAACAAATGTCTCAATTATTTCAAGACAGAGGGAAAATCTTTTTGCTTTAGGTCAGGAAGATACAAAAATGTATTTATATCAGACATAATGTTCTATTAAATAAATTACAAAGCACGAAGGAAGAGTTCTCTGACAAGCTATATAATGCAGAATAATTTGGAATTTTAAAGGTCAGCTTTATGAGTTGGTTTCAATAGTTCTTATAGGCTCATTTAAAAATGTTATTGCATTGTATTGATGCAAGGGAACTACAGCTGGGATGCTAGAATTTACAGTATGCTCAGCAAGTAGAATTTCAGACTGATTACCCTCAGAATGTTTCACATCAGCACTCTCTGAGCCAACCTCTTCTATCCCTTACACCATTTTAGTCCTGAGTTCCACAGAGTTCAGTGGAGTTACTTCTGATTTACAGCAGTTATGTGTTGCCACAAGCCCTAAGTATGGGACACGTGTTGTTGAGTTGCCTCAGGAACAGCCCAGAAACCAGATTGTGACTCAGAGGGGCAATCTGCTTCACAATTCCTTGTGCTTTGTCCCACATACATCCCCTGGTGTGTTAGTTAAGCTGCACTGCCTGGAGCATTGGCAGGGCAGAGCCAAGACTCTGCCATCTCACCTCCTACCTGTGTGAGAGGGGAGTAGCAGCTTTGTGGCAAGTGCTTCCTGGGATGTGGGTGGCTGGCTCAGGGGAGTACAGGACTGCTGATGTGCACAGGTTTGCCCATGATCTGGCCCTAAGTGAGAGGAGTAAGTGTATGTGGCAGCCATCACGTCAGTTATTAGACCTGCTTTACTCCTATTCCCTCAGCCTCTAGTGGGAATTCTTATAACACTTCTTGTAGTAGCAGACCAATTTCCTCATCAACTGCTCCCTCCTTACCTGCAGGAATTCTCAGTGCTCACACATTTAGCTCTCCTATAGTTCTCCACTCTTTCAATTTCCCTCTCCGATCTCCATTTAGCCTGTTTTACAGAAGCTGCAAAGCCCTTATTATCTTTCATCATTTCAGATTTATTTTCAAGCTTCTCAGTTAGACTTTCTGTATCTTTTATCTGATTATCTACCCGTCCACTTTTATTGAGGGAACAGTGTCATGTGGCTAAAGGACAGCACAAGGAGACCTGGGTTCTATTTCCAGCTCTGGCACAGACTTTCTTTGTGGTCTTGGGCAAGGTACTTAATCTCTTGTTGTCCCCGTTTCCCATCTGTAACTCATTAACGTCCATAAAGTGCTCTGAGATTCTTGGATGGCAGTGAAATGTTAATTCCACTTTACTTTCAGAACATGTGTTAATCCCATGACCATTTTATGATGATCTAATGTCCAGTCCAAAAGCCTAATGAAATCAGTGGAAGCCTTCCCATTAACTTCAGTGGGCTTTGAATCAAACCTCAAGGAAAGTCTTGATCAGTTCTTTCTATTTTTCTGCTGGTTCTTTAAATGATGGGAATAGTCTGTGAGACCACGTTTTACAAGCCTGGCATTTCAGAGGGTGAAGTATGTAGTTTTGTGTCCACAGTATCAATTTTCTGTTTATTCTTATCACTTTCCCATTTAGCCATGGCTTGTAGTACAGAATACTTCAATTTTATTAACTACTTCTAAAATTAAAGATAAACAAATTGACAGGACAAATTGTTTTCTTACGTAAGCAATAATACGCCCTCTCTATATGTGGGGTTGATAGAACTGCTCAGTACTTCTCTTTACAAGACCCTGTTATAAGTTCCTTATCACTTTGTCACACTTTGACTGTTTGTGCTGAAGTTTTCCATACTATGTGTCTGTCTCTAGCTGAATGATTCTGAAAAACTTCAGCCAAAATGGTTCCATGGTTTCATAGAATGAGGGTAGGAAAACTGTTGATTTGCCCATGGTTTTTTTTTTTTTTTAAGTGACATTTCATTTGAGAAGCTCTAGTGACACCATGCTTTGGAGCAGGAGCTCAGGGGTGTGGTCTTTGCGTCAGGGATATGTCTTTTGCCATCCCTGTGACAATCTACCCGTGTTTGGCCAAGTTATAAACCAGTAGAGACTTGCTAGCGCTTCACTGCTCAGAATGTTGAGGATTCTCTCTGTGCTGACAATGCTCCAGCCTGTGTCTGCAGCTTACCGAGCAGGACTTTCTTTGCAATTGCAGCTCTGGGCTTCTGTGGGACAGGCTGGGTCCAAGTCTCCGGGCACTGGAATTGAAAGCAGGGAGCCTGCCTTTCCTGTACTCTCTATGACCCCACTGATGGGCTCAGGCAGCATGGAGAAGGAAGCTGCCTGATTTGAATGCACAGGGGAGAAGAGCCAGTGCTGGGAGAGGGCTGTTGAGAGCCAATTGAGACAGGGACCCTCGGGAGGGGAGAAGACTGGACTGGCTGAGGAAGGAGAACAGGGTCTGGATAGGAAGGGAAACTGGAACAGCTGTACGGCTGAGAGAAGAGACTGGGACTGGGAGATTGGGAGCCCTTGGCTTGAGGGAAAGACAGATCTGATGAGGAGCTGGGAGGGGAGACTAGACTGGGGCTTGGAATCAGTGGAGTGGAGGAAAGGAGATGTGGGGGAGAAGGGAGACAGATCTAATGAGGAGCCAGGGTATGGTGGGGATTGGCTGGGCAAAGACCCTTTATGACAGGGTATACTGGCCCTGCACTGGAGCAGAAGGGGTTAAAGCAGCGCTCTTAGCAGGAGAAACCACACCCCTCCCCTCGACCCTGCTGGGCATACTCCAATTGCTGCTGCAGTATAAAAGGAAGCAGCCTAGCTCAGTCTCAGCTCTCCAGCCAAGAAGCAGCCAGGTTCCGAGACCGTGGGAGCAGGAGATGCTGAGATCCAGGTAGGGGCCTAGGTATTTGAGGATGCCCCAGGGAGATTGCAGTCGCCACCTGAGGAGCCCAGAGACTCCGAAGACTCCTTCACTTCAACTGCAAGAGTCACGGTAGGAGGTAGCCCAGGGAGGGACTAGCCAGTGTCCCAGCGGCAGTCAGCATGTTGTGGGCGGATTCCCTGCTGACTTAGTGGTGAACCCATTTGCCACTACCAGGCCCTGGGCTGGGACCCAGTGGAGCAGGGAGGGCCCAGGTCCCTCTATCCGGCTGCCCCCTTTGTGTCCCAATTTTATAGGGACAGTCCTGATTTTTGGGTCTTTTTCTTATATAGGCTCCTATTACCCCCCACCCCGTCCTGATTTTTCACATTTGCTGTCTGATCATCCTAGGCAGTGCACTGAACCATCTCCCACTGACTTTGGCCATTAGGCCACACTTCCCTCAACCAAGGGGAGCCCTCCTGGTTTTGGCCATTAGTCTGTCCTTCCCCGCAGCCAAGGAGAGGCCCGCTGACTTTGGCCATTAGGCTGCGCTTCCCTGCAGTCCAGGGGAGTCCTGTTGACTCTGGCCAGTGGGCCGCGTTTTCCTGCCGTCCAGGGGAGTCCTATTAGCTTTACCTGTGGGCCTATCCTGCCCTTACCCTACCCCCGGGGGATGGGGTGTACTGGCCCCATGACATCCTGGGACCAGGGAGCAGGGGGAGTAGACCCTGAAATTGGCTGAATGGCACTGGGAGCCAGTGGGGACAGGGAGCATGGGGGTGACTGGAGGCCAGTGCGAGGGATAAAACAGACTGGATGAGGAGTTGTGTGGGGGAAGTAGGACTGGTTGGGTAAGGAGACTGGGACTGGAATTAGAAATTTGAGTAATAGAGATGGACTGACTAGATTCGGAGAATAGGGGTGGGGTGAGGAAGAGACAGGATTGGGGCAAGGACAGTTTTGGGGAATGGTCCGAAGTCTGTGACCATTGGAGGACACACCCCTCCAGCAGTTGGAATGGAAACAAAGATTTTGGTGTCTGACCATTCCTGTTGTGTCAGCAAGTATCTGTGGAAACCCTCTGGCAGAATCATAGCCCCTGCTAGTACTGGTCCACCTAGCGGATGACAACTTACTGCTGCTCTCAGTTATTCAAGTTAGTTCAAGTGACAGAGGTCTGTGTACTGGATCTGAAGGTTCCAAACTAGCGTGTGGTGCCACTTGATGGAAGTTCTGATTCTTTTAGTTTGTTTTGATAAAAACCTAGTTTTTTCATCTTAAAAGAACCCTAAGGATGCACAGTCAAGCACTCAAAAGTTAGAAATGCTAGAATTAAGGATGCCCGTGCAACCTCAATTTGGCCTCCTTGTGCATATGCATTTTGATATATTCTGTAGGCTATAGATATAAACACAAAAGGACACCAAATTGAGGCTGCACTGGCAACCTTAGTTCCATCATTCCTTAACTTTTGAATGCTTGACTTCATGTGTGTGTGTGTGTGTGTGTTTGTGTGTAATACAAAATAAGGCCAGATTCAGCAGAGAGATCTGTCTTCTCATCTGCATACATTCAGTCTCATTTAAGTCCATGTGACTCCATTTAAGTGTATTGCTTTCTAGGCCTAGAGTGTAGGAGAATATATCAGAATTTTTAGACTGGATCTGTAAAGGGTTATAGTACTGTAAGCATACATTATTTTAATAAATTTATATCAGCATTTTGTTACTACTTCATTCCACTTGTTCCCTCTTTCTTTAAAATGCTCAATTGTTAACCTAATGCATGCAGCAAGGCTTTCTAATTCAGTGGTTCATTTCTGTCATGCACAAATGTGATGGCAAACATATGAAACTACATGTATTGGTTGCAATCTCAAGGATTCTAAATAGGTATGTGTCAGTTTCTTTATTGTATTGCAGTGGCTGAATGGCTAAGATGCTTACGTACAATCCTGCAGCTTGTGGGTTTGAGTCTTGCTTGATCTCACTCTGAAAGGCAGCCTTCAGTTCATCCAGCTGCAAAATGGGTACCTGATCCATTGGATTAGATAGTCAGATGCAATGCTGGCCACATCACTCCATTATGCACTGTTGGCTATGAAACTAGAATGTCTTAACCCTGTCAGATTGATTAGCCATTAGTTCAAGGGAACTTTGACATGGTTTCTCTAATATCACTGAAGCAGAATATTTGCCTTACATTCTAATAATACTTAGCTCTTTTCATTTGTACATTTCAAAGTGCTTCAAAGTATCATCATCTCAGTTTTACAGATGGGAAACTGAGGTACAAAGAGGTGAAGTGATTTGCTCAAGATCATCTGGCAGGCCCATGGGAGAGCCAGGAATAGAATCCAGGTTTCTTCAGTCCCAGTTCAGTGCCCTAGCCATT
Source organism: Trachemys scripta elegans (assembly GCF_013100865.1). Taxonomy (NCBI): domain Eukaryota; kingdom Metazoa; phylum Chordata; order Testudines; family Emydidae; genus Trachemys; species Trachemys scripta. The sequence continues at coordinate 109,630,839 of NC_048303.1, read as the reverse complement.
TAGAGCTTACATCAGTTTTCTGGTATCCACTCAAAAGACTTTCTATCTTTGGCTTTCATAGAATATATGAAGATGATTTCCCTATACCATGCCATTTCCATGGGCATGTTACTGTAAATAAATTATTTTGTAAAACTGGCACCTGAAAAATAAAATCATTCTGTGATCAATTTAGTTACCAGCCGGCAACTCTTTCTGTATTTCACACTAAACAATCTGTTTTGTGAAAGTTCTGCTACTATACACATGCTATTGCTGGCACTGGACTTAGTGCAGGTTGAAAATATGTATATAAAGCTTTGCATGGATGCAATTTGGAATAGTCAAGTTGGAAAACACAACAAATCAGAATAAATGCAATGTTCACTTGTTAATTTCAAAAGGGGATATCCGTTCCATCTCCGCTGTATAGAATGACAATAGCAATTAGTCTGCTTTAAGGATGAATGACTGCTATGATTTTACTTTTCATCCATTTTTTGATCTGGAGTGACGCATCACATTTTTTTTGTTGATGTATAAATAAACATTGCAAAACCAATTCCATAATTTCATGTTTAAAAAAATCCATCCGGGTAGATAATTCATGAGAGTTGAGATTCTCCTTGAGCCTATTTCACGTTTGTGTTTCAAAAATAGGCTTAGAAAGGCATGGTTTTAAAGTGGCATGCTACTCTAGGGGATAGTTAGGATTGTCAAGTTGATGCTATATATTTTTGTTTGTCAGACTTGTATAGAAAGACCTTTAAGTTCTTGTTTTGGTTGGACTGGATTAAATATGTGCTTCAACTACTAAACAATAGTGCTAACCTGATTTCCAGTATTTTCTTTATTGGTCACTGAATTGTGGAGGAATTTACTGCTCTAGATTTTACCCTGTTCTATATCATTGCAGCTTGGAAAGATGCTATTGAACTGATAGCAGTTGAAAATATTTGTCTATTTAAGCTCAGAGCACTGACATGTTTTCTTCTTGAAGTGCCCTGTCATAATATAATCCTGCAGTGTCATGCATCTGATAAAGTGTCAGATCTCTGTCAAACCCAGAGACACATGACAATTTTAAGTGGCAAAAGTTACTATTTGTTAATTTTAACTGCGTCTTCTAAAATAATGGGATGGGCAAAAATAAAATGAACGTGTGTCATAGCGTTTCCTCTGAAGCAGGTGACAGATTGGATGCGAATTGTTTATATGTTCAGCTAGAGTCAGCCACATCTTTCTTGGCAGCTAAACTAAACTAGCAACACCAAGTAGCTCAATGAAAAAAAGAAGATCCTGTAGATGTAGCAGATGATTAGGGACCTTATGCAGAAAGCTGTTTAAAAATAGCTACTCAAATTGCATGAATCACAATTAATGGTGTAGATCCAGTTTCCAAAATTAACTCAGTTTATCTAGAGGCACTAAAAAGAGCAGAATGAAGTCAGCAACAAAGAAATGAGGTAAAAGAGTAGGAGAGAGCCAACGTGTTGGAGAAGATACAAATAAGCTCTTTGGAGAGCAGGGGAAGAAACTTTTAGTTATATGTTTTAGTACCTACCACAATGGGGTTCTGGTTCAGGATTCTGGCCCCTCAGTGCTACTGTAATACCAATAATGAAAAATAAGAGAGATGGGTTTCAGTCCTTTTTCAGGCACCGCTCCGATTGATTTCAGTGAGAGCCTTGCCTTAATAGGGATATCAGAATCGGGTAAGTAGACTGGAGAGGTTGAAAATATTTGGAGCCGCCCAGGTTAGAAACAGGAATGGAACATAACCCCCTTGGCTTTCAAGTGTGATGATAGCTCAGTTATGTTTTTAGAGCATGGAAAAGGAAAAAATGCACAAAAATAAAATACTTTCAGAAGAAAGGGAGCATGTGATTCCTTTTGACTCCGATAGAAGGAACATGATTCTTGTTTTACATACTACTCAAGCTACTAGTCTGGTTGAAGTACTTGTTCTACAGATTGTCTAGATATTGTATTTCGCTCACTGTACTCGCCATAATGCACTGTGGCTCATAAATGTGTCTCGGGGATCTAAGAGCATCTCAGAATACATAGGGGAACCAGTTTGGATAACAATTGACCCTCACCCATTCATTATATGCAAGCCTGGTCCTTTCTGGAGGTTCAACAAAGTTTTCTATCTATTTAACTGTACTATTTATATATTTTGTATGCACACACAATTCTGATCTTTCCAGTTTATGTCAAAAAGATTACAGGCAGAGAGTATCTTATTTCCAACTTGGCTGAAAGCAGGAAGCATTGAATATCTCGAGGGGGAAAGCTCCTTTCGTGCAATTTGTGTCTATACAGCCTGCAATCTTTGCAAGGAAGGACGAGGAGAAGCTGTTTTAGTATTATATTTGAAAAAGGACTAGGCAACTCAACAATTAGAGAACTAACAGATATTATTACCAAGATTAAGCAGCAAAGAAAAAATAACACATAGAAATGATTAAAGGCTAGATCATCAGGTTGTGATATAGCCCAGAGTGAGGGAGCAATATGTTGTGGCACTGATGGCAAAAGCTCTGTCAAGTATTCCTGACTGCAGCAACTAGAGCTCAGAATTTCAAAAGCGAGGCATGAGTGATGCCCCTGCAAAAATGCTTGCTTGTGCATACAGACTAGCATTTATGCAGCCAGACTGGATAGTTGTATACTCACCTCTGTGTGAACATTTACCTGACTGATCTGAACATGCTTGTGTTTGCAGGTGTCCCAGTTATACCCTGATTTTCAAATTTGGTCCTGAACTTATGCCTATACAATGTAAATAGCAATGTTTTAAAAGGGATATAACTTTTAATGAGAAGGAGTATGAGTTTTTTAATATGGGAATGATATTCTCAGCTGCATGCTGGAGATAACATGATCAGAAACTCTCACAAAGAATGAATTGCAGTAGCCTAATCTTGAGATAACAATGCCGCCTTGCTGAGTAAACGTGTACAAGGCTGGTGATATTTTGTAAATAATAAAAAATGTCCAATAAACTCAACCAGAAATTGTGGACTTGATATGGGAATTAGTGGCTGAAATTCTATAGCCTATATTATGTAGGAGTCCAGATTATATGATCAGAATGGCCACAAAGTCCACTAATCTATAAAGGTCCAATCCTCATGTATAGCAGTAAATTCATATAATAAATGGGATGATGCCATAACACTTGAGTTCTTATCAGTACCTGAAGTGGGCTGGATAGGGTACTATCCTATTGAATTACTGACATCAGAGCTTTGGCCAGCAGTAGGTTAGATGGACACTTTTTTGTTTTTACCCACCATCTTTATTGAGGCACATATAGATTCCATCAACAGAGACTACAGCAGACTCACTGCTCCACTAAGCTTCTTTCTGAATCTCTTTGTTCAATGTGGAAGACCAGGCTTTTGGCCTCTGTGCTAGAATTGCTACATACTATGAGAACATTAGGATAAATAATATCGGTCAAATAGTATAAAGCACACTTGGGCTGGGTAATCTTAACATTCATTTAATTTCTGGTTGCTTAACTAAAAATACACTCTTGGCCATTTTTGTACATCTTGTTTTAGTAATCAAAGTAGTTAAATTAGAAATTACAAAAAGTTTTTTGTGATCATGTTTACATGAATTTAATATAGTGGATGAAAACTTGCCAAGTAGTCATGATTCGAATTGTACTAAATGAGAGTCTTATCACAGAGTGGTAAAATAAGTGAAATTCTCTCCTGATCCCGAGTGATCATTTTGCTTCCAATATGGTTCAGTGGTTCCTTAAATACAAGTCCTTTGTTGTTTGGTCAACCAAGTTTTATATCAACCCCAAATTATGGGATGGTCAGTGATGGTGCAACCAAAACTAAATCTAAAGTTTAGAAATGTAGGCAATGTATTGAAATTCCAATTCAAACCTGGCATCCCCATAGCAAAGCCACTTCCTTTCACTCATGATTTTATAAATAGTACACTTACTACAAGTATATAATTATGTATCATTTATATTACAGTATCGCCTAGAGGCTCCAGCTGAGATCGGGGCCCTATTGTGCTAGGCATGATACAAACATGTAGTAAGAGTTGGTTTCCGTTCAGAAGACATTACTCTAAATATTCAAGACAAAGGATAGGAGGGGAAACAAAGGTACAGATAGGTGAAGTGACTTACCCAAGGTGACACAGAAGGTCATTGGCAGGGCTGGAAATAGAACCTAGGTCAGATGTGCTTCATAATTCAAAAATACTTCTAATTTATCTTGGAATTCACCAGAGGGTGTATTGTTAGTAACTTGTTACCCTAATCTTAGGATAACATAAGTGCTAATAGTAAACTATCTAATGTTAAAACAAAGGTGAATTCTTTATCTTCTAACTTATCATCCATAATTCTGTGGCCAGGCAATAGTCCAGTTTAGGGTGAAAGATCCCTAGTTATGTTACAACGTGGAACTCCTTGCCACAAGATGTCTTTGAGGTTAAGTGTTTAGCAGGATTTTTTTAAAGGAACAGACATTTATATGGATGAGTAGAATATCCAGAATTGTTACCGTAAGTATTAAAAAAAAAAAGAGCAAAAGCTAAAAAACAAAACAACCCTCTGCCCCCGCTGCCGCAAAAAAACCCTCTCCCACCCTAGCTTTGGAAGAGATATAAACCCTCAAGCGTTGAGACAAAACCTAACCTTTATGGTTAGAGGGAAACTTTCCCCAGTGGCCCAGAACTGCTCACTTCCATAGTTCTTCCTCAGCAGTAGCAGGTAGAGGCTACTATCTGCATAGGATACTTGGTATCTCCTCCTGACAAGAGGATGAACTACACTTATGACATCACTTTCCATAAGTCCAATGAGAGCAGATGACATAAATTATCAGAACTAATCCATCTTTTTGAGTGAGCCTTAATATAGCTTTTTGCACACGTGTATCTCTGGCCATCTCCGAAGACTCCCTTTTCAGTAACACCTTCCTGTCTTTTTTATGCAGAGATGACACATGACCAAAAGAGTTTTCTTCTTCTTATCACTATTTATTTCCCTTGTAGGAGTCTATTTATAATCAAGACTCAGCTTTTCCTTTGAAATGGCAGAAGTTTGTGTTTGTCTGCAGTCCCGTTTTGGTCTTTTTAACAAAAAATCCAGGACCCATAGCCATCTATCTTCTAGTTTGCTTGGAAGAGGTGACGTTATCACCACCCTTTACATACCAGTTGCTTGAAATCTGAGACAAAAAAGGATTTTTTTTTCTGTTCCACAAACGAACTGTCACTCATGGCTTGACTTATGGGGGTAGGGCGTGTGGAGAAATAAGATTTTCTTACTTTGGTCCAGATCCTGAAGTCCTCTTCCATTCTTATATAGTCCTTACTCAGGCAAAGCTTCTATTGACCTGAACAAGTTTCCTCCTAGTTCTTACTCAAGTAAAAGTCCAGGATTCTAGCCATTTATATGCAGGTGCTTATATTCATTTCTCACAGTGGACATTTTCTGTGCCATGAAAGACAATACCTCTAGGGCCAATGTGTTTTCCTGTCCGTTTCCATGCTCTTCTTCATATTTCAAATAATTTTTTGCCAAGATATGTCGTGTGTCCTGGGGCTATACAAGAGCCTTTTGATAGAAGTTGTGTGTACACCCACCCCAATATTCTCTCATAGCCAGACAGTTTACTTGTAGAAAAAAGATCTAAACTGAATGTCAGGGAATTTCTTTATGGTAAAATACTGACTATTTAAATTAATATAGATGGCAATAATAGTGGTATAGCAAAGTGACTGATAGTGGCCTACCCTTGTGCAGTCACTTCAGATCTATGTGACAAAGATACGCTCTGCTTGAAGATGGAACAATGCTTACAACTTGACAAGCAGGTAGTGAGAGAAAAAAGGCTGACTTCGTCAGGTGCACTTACTGAGTGCAAACCACCAACACACTGTCAAATGCCAACACCACTTATGGTCTAGTACTAAGCATGTCTTAAAGCTTAAATGTTTAAACATTCCAAGATGTCTCTCTGGTACATTCAGTCACGGAGTGTTTTCTTGGGTGCTGTTACAGTAGTGTGGGTGGTTGGCTGGTGAGGGAAATGCATAATCCATACAACAAACAAAAGCCTTTTATAAAATGCTGTTTGATTCCTCAGATATGAAGGACAGCTACTTAGTTCTTAATTTGTATGTATACTGTACTGTACGTGTACAAAGAGAAGGGGAAAGGAAAGGAGCGGTCAAGAAGGTTAGAGACAAATATTGTGAAATGGAAAACTTCACTACACTTAATATTTACTTCACTATGGAAACCCCTTTGGAGAAGGGTCTACCGAGTTTATTTTTACTTCAGACCATTTCATTTCATTTTTAGTTTGAGAAGAGGAGCTGATCCACAAAGGTGGCAGCAATAAGAACAAAGTTTGTCTAGAGTGGGCGTGATCAATGGTGTTACTCTGAATTTGCACCTACACAACTAGAGTTGCCAACAGCCCCATATTATAAGGGAGGTCCCTTATTTAAATAAAAACATTGCCATATATAAGCCTCCTGTACTAAATCAGTACAGGAGGCTTATATATCCCATATTTCAACCAGGGTGAGTGCTTCTGCTGCGGTCCAGGCCATCTCTCCAGTCCCTGAAGTCCAGGACAAAGCAGCACTCTGGCACTTCATTTAGCAAAGTACAACTGGATGGCAACTTAACTTGGCATGTGGTGTTGCAACACCACTCTCATTTGGCCCAATTGCCCCTGGACCTCCACTGAAATCATCACCCCACCCACCTCTAGCTGCTGACTTCCTCCTGTCCACACCCCCCACTTGGCACATAATGCTGCAACAGATGGAGACCAGCAACTGCAACCTCTGACTTAGTTACCAGCACCTGTGCAGACACTGAACAGGAGCTGCCACAGGTGAGATTGAGGCCTCCAGTTCTCTGCAGCCCTCAAAGCTGGAGAGAGAGAGAGAGAGAGAGAGAGAAAGAACCCCTTGGAAGGACACTGGGACTCCCCCAGTGACTAAAATCAAGACTGGGGACATCTGAGGTCTGTCCCATATTTTTGAAATACTGCATTGACAACCCTATATACAACACTTGAAGGCTGAACTACTGAATCCAAAACGGAGCATTGCCTACCATAAGGTGAATGGTATTAAGCAGGTAGTGGCTGTGCAGAACTATGCCACATAGCTGAGCTTAGTGATGCCAACTTTCTTGATCTTGTATCTTGAGTGTTTTCCTTTTTGGTGTTTTTCTTAAAGCCCCAACTTCTGGAGGCAAGTGATTGATTATGTGAGGATCTCCACTTTCATTTTATTTACAAAATTAAGTTCCAAGCCCCATGGTTGCAGAGAAAAGCCTGAAAACAATAAAATCTCATGATGTTTAAGCCAAATAATTAATTTGGGGATCTTTTTAATTTCCATCTGTTTTTTGAGATTTTAACACTCGAATTTTTTGGGTGACCTGACTCACGATTTTTGAACACTTGCAGTTGGCACTGTTGTGATATATGATCATTAAATAAAAGGACCTAGAGCAGTGGTTGTCTTTTGACCCCTTTCAAACAGCTCTCAGTAACATGGATGGAACCCCAGAGTAACGCTATTGATTTCAATGTTCTAGTATTGATTTTATAATAGCAGTGTAATAGTATTTATTTAAATTAATTTAATTCATGTTTGTATATGTTACCCTTTGAGCAGTTGTCAATGGCAGCAACAAGGGCTGGGTTCAATCTGTCTAGGAGTCCTTTCCTAAATTAAATACAACGAAGGGCACATCTATACTGCAGTCATGGGGTCTGATTGCAGCTCCTGTGGACCTATCTAAGCTAGCTTTAATTTAGTTTGCTCTGGTACTGGAGCAGTGAAACTTTGGCAGCATGAACTTCAGCACGGGCTATACAAGCCCACCCAGAACCCTGCATAATTATTTGGGTGGCTAGCCCATGCTGAAACCTGTGATGTCTTAGCTTCACTACTCCAATACCCCAGCTAGGTTAAAGCTAGTTTGGGTATGTCTACATGAGCTGCAGTCACACCGTACGATTACAGCGTAAACATACCCTGAGGTTCTGCCTCCATCTAGACCCAAAGCTCCCACTTCTTGCTCTGAGAAACTGAAATATATCCTCTCTGATCATCTTTGCAGGCAATTCTTTCCCACTTGCAAGCACTCAGGGTACATCTGCACAGCCTGGGTTGACCAAGTTGGGCTTTCGCTAGAGCACTGAAAATCGCTACATAGACAGTGCTTTGGAGTTGTGTCTCGGGCAGGATCTCAGTCTGGGAAGGCCTCCCTGCCCCCTAGCCTCTTAGCCAGAGCTTGAGCCCGAGCCTTAACTTCAAAGTGCTGTCTATTCCGCTATATTTACAGTACTAGTGACCTGGGCTGGGAGGCTTGCGGCCATGGGCTGTGTAAATACATACCCTCAGAGTCCTTGGGAACATGAAACTGGGTGAAGTTTTTTGGCTGAAACTTTTTTTAAGCAAAAAATGCAGATTTGGTGACATGAAAGCATTTTGCAAATTCATGTTGATTTTGCTAAATGGTTCGTTTTTTAAAAGTAACACACAAACACCAAAATTTTATTTTTAAGTTTGTTTTGACTTTTTGAAACAAAAAGCTCTCCCCCCCCCCAAAAAAAAATCTTATTTGAAATAACTTTTCATTTCAAAATTTCCTTTTATTTTAAACAAAATTCTGACTAGTGTGAGAATGTTTTAGTTCTGTTGATATGAAACATTTCATTTGACCCAAAATGAATTGACTCAGTGATGAAGGATAGTCTCATGGTTAAGACAATCCAGTTTCAATCCCTGACTCTGTCACAAACTTCCTATGTGATCTAGGGCATGTCACTTAATCTTTCTGTACTTCAATTCTTCTGACTCCTNGCACCATCTGCCAATAATTTTTGTTCCTGTAATTTGTTTTACAATTATACAGCAATATGGTGAGGAGGCACAATTTCCTGTTTCAAGCTTTTTGCTCCAGAAAAATTACAGCATATTGGGGTGGTGAATGTACCCACACAGATTTCCCCGTCCCCTTCCCGCAGAAAACTTAATCCACTACAGATGTTGTTTTTCCTCTATTAACTCAGGCAGGGGTCAGCAACGTTTGGCACGCGGCTCGCCAGGGTAAGCACCCTAGCGGGCCGGGCCAGTTTATTTACCTGCTGACGCAGCAGGTTCGGCCGATCGCGGCCCCCACTCGCCGCGGTTCGCCGTCCTGGGCCAATGGGGGCGGCGGGAAGCAGCATGGGCGAGTAATGTGCTGGCTGCGGCTTCCCGCTGCCCCCATTGGCCCGGGACGGCTAACCGCGGCGAGTGGGGGCCGCGATTGGCCGAACCTGCCGCATCAGCAGGTAAATAAACTGGCCCGGCCCACGAGGGTGCTTACCCTGGCGAGCCGCGTGCCAAACGTTGCTGACCCCTGCCTGAGTTAATAGAGGAAAAACAACATCTGTAGTGGATTAAGTTTTCTGCGGGAAGGGGACGGGGAAATCTGTGTGGGTACATTCACCACCCCAATATGCTGTAATTTTTCTGGAGCAAAAAGCTTGAAACAGGAAATTGTGCCTCCTCACCATATTGCTGTATAATTGTAAAACAAATTACAGGAACAAAAATTATTGGCAGATGGTGCTTTAGCTTTCATTATGTGCCTTTTAAAATTGTGACATTATTCAAATAATCACTGAAGCAAAATAAACAGAACAAGATACCCAACTAAACAGAACACCAGCAAAGCAACATGAATTCTTTCCGGCTTTTTGAGTAGAGCTGTGCAAATAACAATTTTTTTAGTTTGCTGGCAATTCTAAGAAATTGGGGGGAAATGTTTCATATCTGATTTTTTTTTTTTCAGTGAAATGAGAAGTTGGGGGAAATATTTTGGGTCAAACAAAACATTTTGCTCAATCAAAAAGGAAAGGTTTCATTTAGATATAGATGAATATACATGTGTGTATTTCAAGCTTTTTTTAAAGTTTTGTATTTGAAGAAATAAAATTGAAGAAAATTTCAACCCAAAGCGATTCAATAAGAACATATGAATGGCCACACTAGGTGAGACCAATGGGTCATCTAGCCCAGTATCTTGTCTTCTGATAGTGCCAGCTGCTTTGGGGGACCCCGTTGTCCAGTCCTAGCTTTTGGCTGTTGAAGGTATAGGGACACCTGGAGCAGAGGGTTTCAAACCAAAAAGGCAAAACAATTCATCTGAAAAATTTCAAAATTTTGATGTTTTCAGTTTTTTCTGACACAAATGGCAAAATACTTGTTGACAAATCTACATTTTTCATCAGAAAACATTTTGACTGAATTCCCCCCCAACTTCTGTTTTCAAGGGATGGGAAACATACATATTATAATCTGAAGAAAGGTAGATGATGATTCAGTGTCTTGTCTTACTATCCTCCATTTTACTTATATTTGTAAATGGGCTCTTAATATCTTCTGCACAGCTATATTGCAACTTTTCACAGCTGCAATACTAGCACCCTGTTACTGAGGTTTCCTTCGCATACCTGTGATTTGCCTTGAAGCTAATTAATAAAATATTAGAAATAGGTATAGAATCCACCCACACAGATGATTTCCAACCAGCCAGTAAGGATCTAGCCAAGCATTAACATCAAATTAGTCATGTGGGTGCTACAGTACTTCTCTGAAACTGTTGTATAACTATCAGGGCGAGATTAACGAGATTGGAGGCCTAGGGTTTGTTTTTTCATAGGCCCAGTTTTCATGAGCACTGTATTAGTGAAAGCAAAAATAAGTACTCATAACAATCAAGTCATGTATATTATTGAATAAACATGAAAATAATATCAAAGACAATGAACAGGTTACTGTTCATACTACCTGCATAAACATAAAACAGTGAGTCAAATGAAATGGTGCACATTTAAACTGGCATTGCGTATATTGCAAATTCAGTTATTGTTTCCTCAAATGCAAAGAGGTGAAAGTAAGCCTGTCTGGTTTGGTACAATGTACTGGCCCCGACCGGCTCCCCCAGGCTGGCGATTTAAAGGGCCCTGGGCTCCCTGCAGCGGCTGGAGCCCAGGGCCCTTTAAATTGCCACCCGAGCCCGGCTGCCGGAGTCCCGGGGTAGCGGCGGCAGGGCTCTGTCGGTGATTTAAAGGGCCCAGAGCTCCACTGCGGTAGCAGCAGCCAGAGCCCCAGGCCCTTTAAATAGCCCCTGAGCTCCGGGGCTCCCAGCCGCCTCTGCAGCTGGTAGCTCCGGGGGTGATTTAAAGGCCCCGGGGCTCCCAGCCACAGCCGGAGCCCCAGGGCCTTTAAATCTTGATTTAAAGGCCCCGCCTTTTCCAGTTGAGGCCCCGCCTCTGCCCAGGACTCCAGCGTACCGGTAAGTCCTTTTACTTACTTTCACCCCTGCTCAAATGACAGTATATGAATTGCAACAAAGAATCCTGTGGCACCTAACAGATGTATTGGAGCATAAGCTTTCGTGGGTGAATACACACTTCGTCAGATGCATGAGTGTGTGAATTAAATCCCATTCAACTGTAATGATCGTAGAAAAGAAGCTTAATGATCCTACTAAGCTGACCAAAGACAACTTTTTTAAGGCAAGCTTTAGAGAACAATTGGTTGGCAATGGATAAAGTCAAATAGTCTCAGTGGCATGAAACTATTCAGGAAGACATTACTCAGATCTTTGTCATGCAAAAATCTGATGATTCCAGTAGCACTGTTATCCTGCAGGTTGCAATAAATGCTGAAAATTGACAAATTTTGGTGTAAAGCTCAGATCTAGAGCGATCATTAGGGTGAACGTTGAGCAATGCTTGAGTGCACGTTTTCATCTCTTCACTTGGTAGTTGATCAAGAGATGTAAGGAAGCCAAATCTTGCAGATAGTTCAGTATAACACTCACTTTTTTTAGTTCCAAACTTACCTTGTCGAGGATAACATAAAAGCACTCGGCCTCGAATTTTCTTCTTCCTCAATTTATAATGTCACTTTTGCCATCTGGGAAATTTTTTTGCATGCTACTCAAAATCATCAGACTGAGACAATAAGCTTGTGGCAAACTTTTGCTAGGAAGTCCGCAAAGAGCAACAACAAGATCCAAACCTGACTTTAGAAGCTTTCCACTAGTTTTGTCAAGCCTTTCTAGTATTGCATTCTATCAGATACTCATAAATGAAGTTTTCAGTTTGCACATTTTCATGTACAATGACTGTGCTTCCTTTTGAGTTTCACTGTTTTGTTTCAAACCATGCTGAATGCCCTGATAGTTCACTACAATTGTTTTACGAGATTCAGCATGACAGGACCATCTCATATCTGACAGAATTTTAGGACAAGGAAAATTCCTTGTTCACTCTTGGTAAGATTGTTGCACAGAAGCTTTCAGTGCCTGAGTGATGCCACAAAAAATCTAGTGTCTGAACAAAACTGAAAAAGTTTATGGTTTCCTGTGACAATCAGCATCGCAGCACTCCAGGGGGAGAACATGGGATCTGAACCCCAGAGAATATAAAGTTGAATCAATTGATTGTATGTAATATTATTCTACTATAAAAGTGGATCGAGCCAGGTTGGTTATGAAAGCTGGTGACCTGTTGATTATGAATATCCTTGTGTGAGGTATATACAGGTGCCATACATGATATTGTGTTTGTCCAGTAAGAGGAATTGGATGCTATAGAAACATCTCTGGGGATCTCAGGAACTGGGGTTCACTGTTACCTGCAGGGCAAGGTTAAGATTGGCAGTATCTGGAGGAGTTTGCTGGTGAAGCAGGCCGATTGGTATGATAGAGAGTTGACACAGAGTCCAATCTCCAGCAAAGCTCACTTTTGCTGAGGCAGAGAGATAACACAGTGGCTTACGGTTCCAGGATGCCCTGAGGAGGGCATCATGCTTCCATGCAAGAAACAATGCTGCAGGTTTCAACTAAGTTTGGAGATTGAGCTCTGCATGCACCACAAAGCACAGCTAGTGGGGTTAGTGTTTTGATCTGAGCTTGAAGACCTTCATACTTTCCAGGCATGTTACTTGTATAAGCATATGACTGATCTCTGCAGTTTTCAATAGCAATGTTGTTTGCATCTGGAAGAGCAACTTGCCTGTGTGACTTTCAGTTGGTATAAACCCAATGAAATGCTCATGTATGCACCATATGTAAGCAGTAATATAAAATGACAGATAACTGATCGACAAGAGCGATGTCTGGAGTTTAATCTACTATCAAAGAGTAGTATTTCACCTGTTTGAGGTCAGTTACAGTGAATTTCAAAACCTTACATCCCATTAGCTCAACAATGAACTCATCGCAGATTTTTGAGAAGTAGGAGGGGTTACCTTTCCCTTTTGTTCCCATAACATTTAATATGGTGACTTAGAAATGGGTCAAATTCAGCAATGGCTTCCTTCCTTCCTTCCTTTAAATTCTAATCCACGTTCAACAAGCAGTTTAACTATAGTCACAATACGCTTTAAAACTTCCTTCCAGAAGCTGTTTGGGTTAGTACAGCTGCTTCCATCTTCCTGTTGATGTGATTCTTGCCTTGTGAACGTGCTAGCTATGCAACCATGGCATTGCAATGTTCCACGCAGTTTTCATAAGAACAAGTTTTCTCCCCTGCATTTTCCAGTCAGAAAAGCCTGGGGCTATAAAGATGCTAAGACATTTAGGTGGCAAAAAGAGTTTACACACAAAACCGAATGCTGCTCCTGTGGATTTAGAATATGGCCAACAATGCCTCTGGCAACTCTCCCCTTTTGGTAGTTTTCGTTGGAAAAGAAGAGGTGAGAGATACCATTTCTGGTGTTAGTATTCAGGTGTTATAAATGTGTCATAGTGATTCTGAAAATAGAGCAGACCTTTCTTGATGCACTGTGTGTGAAACTCCTCCGTTATCAAAGAAGGCCATTTAGTCACAGCTTGTCTGATGCTAACAACAACATTATCTTCTTTATCACAACTATTCTCTCCACCTTTTGTACAGACAGATGGTAGGAGAAGTGGGTTGTCTCTTTCACCATTACTTTGGTCCTGGATTTCAGGGATCCTTGCCTTTTCTCCTGACCTCTCCTGAGGGAACAAATTCATATCCATATCTTCACTTTGATGATCATTTCCTGAGAAAGACCTCTTTGGAAGATTATTCTGAAGTAGCACTAGCAGAGAAACCGTAAGTTTGGGTAACTTGCTTACACTTTTCTCTCCTCCACTTAGAAATTGTCAACTGTACATCTTGTTGAAGTGAGGTTAAAACAATAGTAAAGAAGTACTATGCAGTGCTGTCATTAGAAGCCAGTGACCGGTGATTAGCACCACCCATTCGCACTCCAGTCATCAGCACCTGAAAATCTGAAAAAAAATTAATTAAACTTTAACTGTGAAAGCTTAAGAAACTGGGTCAAAATCAGTGTCCGCAGGGGACATTATTGTTTGTTTCTTTGCTTTTTAGCATTAGCATGAATGTGATTTAAAAAAAATCTCCATTTATATAGTTCCCTTTTCAAGGAGTGAAGGCGCTCCCAGAAAATCAGAGGTCCAGGGCTGCAGCCTCTAAGCTCCATCCCCCGCCCGCCGCTTTGATCAAGCACTGAACTACACTCATAGGTGAGGATGCTAATGTTCAGTTTACTGTTCCTTCACTGGCAGTGGCTTTAGGGTTAATCGTTATCTTCTGCTCCTTTAGAGAGAAATGTAAGCAGTGGCTTTTTTGCAAGCGCACTTTTTTCTATTACTTTTAACATCTTCTGAATCCTGTTTAAATCTAATATATACATATGCTTGCAGCAGGTTGGCAATACTAATGATTTAGTTGTAGTAGAATTTGGAAGTTTGGTTCATTTATTCATTGTAGCTTCTGAGTATAGAAGGATATCCTAATGCTGAACTGTAACCCATCCATCAGACATCACTAAAAGGTCATCAGTAATTTGTATCAAATTTCACCCATTCAGGTATTTACAGGCATATCAGGAGGTAACAAAAAGAAAAGCTAAGTTCGGAAGAGAGAAAATCATAATGGATATATTTTGGAGGAAGAAAGTCATCCAAGGTTTAGTTTTGTATATTGGATTTTATGCAAGGTGGACAAAAGAGCTACAGACACCAATATAAATAACTACCTCCTCTCCAATGGAGTACTGCTTTCAAGTAGTATAACTAGATAGGTGATATGTTGCTGGGTTTGTAAGTAAGTAAAGTCTCATCAGGTTTGTTTTGGATGTAAAGTTTTTTACGCGGCTCAGGGCCCATCTGTGTTCTCACAAAATTCTCTGCTTAAGTAAAGTAAAAGCATCTTCATCTTTCTAGGGCCTGATCCAAAGTCCATTGAAGTTGATGGAAAGACTCCCATAGATTTCAATGGGTTTGGATTGGGCCTCTAATCAGCAAGACAGTGTTGCCAAGCAGATCTGTCTGAGACCTGAGGAGTTGGTCAACACGCTTCCTTTGTTTCTGATTTTCTAATAAATGGGTTCTCCACTTGAGTCATGACTCCCAGAGAAGGGGGAGACAAGCAGGTGTCTGAGGATCACAAGCAGCCTTCTCATCCCATAGGTTCCAGGTAGAGAGGAGGGGGATCCTAGTACAGAAAATGGAGTCATGGCATGGGAAGGATTGAGAACTTCTGTTCTAATGAAAATGAAAGCCTACTGTTTCCAGCTTTTGCTTATTACTATATACTAAAGGGAGTCTGGTAATTTTCAGCTAAAATCCTGGGATGAAATCCTGGTCCCATTGAAGTCAGTGGGAATTTTCCCGTGACTTCACTGGGGACAGGATTTCACCCCTGATCTTTTACGTATTTATGGTGCTAGTATTATCTGTAATTGAAGGATCAAATATTATTTTAAAGTATGCCTAAAAATAAAGGTCCATATTCAGTTTTGTAGCAACTGATGAAAATGGTGTATAAATCGCTTAAGTATAAACCAAATTTTGTCATCCAGTCTTATTCAGATTTTAAATTCCCATTTTCTTCTTTCTCCCATCGCAATATTTCTTTTTAACTGCAGTAGCTTTGTCGTCATTGTTTTATGGAAACCAAGTTGCATATGGCATCTCTTGCCGTCCTAAATGCAAATATACTGTTGTTAGAAGTTGTAAAGTCATTGGAGAATGTTTTTTGCCTGCCTGCTCTGCTGTAGCTTGTTACTTTGATAGAATGACAGTATTACTTGTAAGTATGTGATTTTACATCACATATTTGCATTAGACTCTGACTTTTAAAGGAAAAAAATTATAGTGTGGAATTCAAGAATAACATTATTTGGTTTTAGAAAGAATATGATAGGGAGGGATCTCTCAAATCTATTTTCAAGTCTATTTTTTGAGGGAATTCTTTTCTTTGTGGTGATAGTGTTACAGAAATCTAATTTTCTTCTCATCTGTTAGAATAATTTAGAACATTTGGAGGAAAGTATTAGATAAGGGTGCAAAATAGTGTAGAAATATGCATTTATTTCAATTTAATATCCATACATACAGTCTTTAAAAACATCTGTTAGTCTTTGTTTTGCGATCGAAAGCAATTGTTCTAGCCTCAGCCACAGCTACTGTGACGTAGGTCCTAATCCAACTCTCATTAAAGTCAATTGAAAAGCTCCCAATGACATAATTTGCAGGGTGGGGTGGTGCAGGTGGATCACTACTAGAATAGTGTGCACGATCCTGAGCAGTTCCATTGCCTCCAGTCAGACTGCTGAGGGGCATAAGCACTATGCCCAGTAGAAAATGTTTGCAGGACTGAGCCTTTGGTGTTCTTTCACTTATTTAAAGAAGTCATTTTGTCTTAATAAAAATTATATTGATGGTTATTTCCTTGCTTTATTTATAATCCCAGTGTTGAAACAGGAAACAGAATCCAAATCTTATTCTTATCTTGTTCTTATTCACACCAGATGCAGTACATGGGTTTTCTTACACTTCAATTCCTTTAATTTGATAGGAGACCCAACCTCCTGATGGAAGTGAGGTATGGGGCAGAGGAGGTGCCCTTTACTGTGCCGGAAATGAAGTAGATCTCACTCTCTGCCTGGTTAGACAGGGAGCCTAGAGGAATGGCAGGTGATGAATGAAAGGTGTGTGTAGGGAAGGGGTTCAGGTGTCTCAAACAGGGGAAGGGAGTTCTTGCAGTAAAGAGTCATCTTAGTGTCTGCAAATGCAAGATTGCTACTCTTTGAGGCAGCTGTTTTTCTGTTCTAGGGAGGAGAAAGACCTTGATGATTCAAAATGGGAGGAAGTGCTGTTAGGTGTGGCTTAGTGTCTGAACTTGGGAGGAACTCAGTGAGGAAGAGCCTTGGTTCTCCAAATCAGGGAACTTTGCGGATGGCCTCTTCATCTCCTATCAAATGGGAAGCCCCATTCTGAAGGGATGGGAATGGGCCTACGCGTCTCAACTGATACTTCTCTCCTCTCATTAACCATCAGCCTCCCCAAACGACATTTCCTGGAGTACAACTTGTATCTTCATTTTCTTTTGCTCCAGAATAGCAACAACAGATAGGTATCTGTGTTAGATGGAAGATCTGGTTTTTGCTCCCCTATAGTAGATGAAAAACAAATCTGCTGATGCAGGGTGCTGGCCTATTCAAACCAGGTTCATGAACAAGCCCTGATTTATCCAGTTTAGCATCTGCTGGTTAGCATTGCAGCTATCTCACCCTCCCCCAGTTAACATTTGAAGCACCAATTCTCAGAGGGCAACATGACATAGCAAATCAGATGTCTGCCAAGTCCAAAGCAAGTTTGCTTTGAATTTTTTTTCCTCCAAAGCTTTGCAAATCAAATTGATGTTTCGTGGACATTTTCCTCCTGTCTCTGAAGCCATTATGAACATGAGCAGTAGGAAGCTGTCGTGTACATTTCAGTTTTCCAGTCCAAAAGGATGAGCCCCCAATTAACATTTCAGAACATAATCAAAGAAAAAAGAGAGAGAGAGAGAAAAACTTTTTTCCCCAGGAGGTAACTTTCAGACTATCCTTTTTACTGCTACTTTTTAAATCTGTACTACATGAAAAGTAAAGCTTATTAGTATGTGTTCTATATTGTTCTGCGTAAGTGACTTGAATAAAACAGTGTAGTTCAGTAATTAAATGATATTTAATGTCTGCTTGCATTTAATGATGGGGGATGTAAAATCAAACGGCACCTTTATTGGGCATTGCATTGATATACAAAACAGCTTTGCCAAAACCTTTATTTTAAGTTCATAACCTTAACTTATTTAATTTTCTTTCAAAAACCAACAAAGGAATTTTTAAGTCTCTGGAGGAGCAATCTAAGAAAATGTTCAGTGTGGTTACTTAGGGCCCAGTCGTGCTCCTTTTGAAGTTGGTGTCAAAACTTCCATTGACTTCAATTGGAGCAGGCTCTGACTTGCTTTTACAGTTCCAGAACTGGAGAGAAGTACAAAACCTCTAGTCTAATATGGAAAAGAGCAGTACTGCTCTGTCGGAATGTGACTGCATGCTAATGTTTTAGATCTGCTTTGCAAAACAGAAACAACATTAACATTTTATCTGCAAAGCTAATTTGGACCCTAAAGCAACTGTTTCTGCTGCTACAAATGACTTATGAGTCAGAAAACTCCTTTTGTATGCAATGCTCTGTACTTTATGATGTCATCATACTTCACCCCAAAACATGCCTATGACACAATGCAAATAACAATTAGCAACATAAAATGACATTGTGACATTGCAGCTATGTAAACGTGCACTTTATTTCAGAAAGTGTTTTTTTTTTTAAGTGTGGGGAGAGGGAGGGAGAGAATGTCCATCCACCCCTTTGGAGAACTTTCCCAGAAGTCCCCTCACATGGATTTGTTTTCTCACCAGTTGTTGGTTTTGTTTATTTTTGAATGTGTATGTGAATCTACTTGATAAGCTGATAAGAAAACATGGGCCAAGCTATCCTCTGTATGTGGGGGATTGCCAGATCTATATTTCTATTTCTTCTAATGAGGGTTATGAAGTTTTGATGCCACCCAAGAGTGTGGACAAGATTGCAGACTAGGTGGGTGGGTGGATGGGGAGTGTGTTTGACCTCAATCTGGAAAAGTTTTACATCTTATTTGTACAGTAGGAAAGTGAAAACCAAGTGTGGATCTCACTTGTTTGTTGGCAGCATTATCTGGTGTTAGAGAGTACTCCAACAGGCTGACAAAGTGCATTTCTTGAAGGTGTGAGGGATTATTTATAACCATGAGCCAGTCAAAAGCCTAGGTTTCAGTAGTGTTCAAGAGAGGAATTTTTCACGTCTGAAATATTCAGAATTTGATGTTCCTTCTCACAACAATGGTTCATAATCTCTAGGTTGCATAATAGTAATCATTGCATCAAAAGAATTAGAGCTGTGAAGCTAATAACTTTTTTGAAATAATTATGAGACTGGAACCCATGTAAGGGGTTAGCAGCTACTGTAGGCACACCCAACCTGACACTCCACACTAAACCTGACAATCAGTTTAGTTAATTGGTAATGAGAAGATATGCCTTTGAACTGGATGTAGTGTTAGCGGCAAATGCCTAAGACCTTGTGTTTAAGATGGTCGATAATATCTGAATTTGTGTAGATTTTTTCTGCTGTACAGCAGTGAAGGTCATATGTTGGGAGAAGAGGCCAGGCACTTTGGGAATTGGAGTGTCCAGAATCAGTGTTTGGGGAGAGAAGCAGTCAAGGAAAATATCAGAGCTGTTCTATAGAGAACTGAGAGTTATAAGTGGCATATTAATTTTGCCATCTAATATAACTGTCCAGGAGTATGCATATTTGTATATAGATTAGACAAGAATATTTCTCTCCCAACAAGGAAACAACACATTCTGAAATCCAGCTGTACCAGACTACTTGGAAACCTCAATATACTCTTTATTTGGGATTGGTCTTGAAAACCACTAATAGGTTGTACCCTAAGTTCCCTCTAAGCTGCGTGGCCATGCTGCAGCCTATTAAGTGCAGTGCAGGTGCTCAGGGCTGCAGCAGGGAGAGATGCCTCTCTCCCAGCCCTGGACCTGCCGTGGCCAGGGGAGAGGTGCCCCTCCCCACCAGCCCAGGCTCTACTGCAGGGAGAGAGAGCTGTGAGGAGTCCTCTCTCTCCTCACCATAGCCCTGGGACAGCCTGCAATCCAAACCCCTCATCCCTGGCCCCACCCCAGAGCCCTCAGCCGGAGCTCTCACCCCTTGCACCCCAATCTTCTGCTCCAGCCCTGAGCCCCCTCCTGCACCCTGAACCCGTCATCCCTGGCCCCAGCCCAGAGCCCATGCCCCCAGCTGGAGCCCTCACCCTCCCACACTCCGAAGCCCTTGCCCCCCCCCGCAACATTAATTTTGTTATGTTCATCAATAGGGAGGTGATGTGTCACACATCATCTCCATATTGTTGCACATAACAAAATTCATTCCGCACATGAGTGGGAAAAATTAGAGGGAACACGATTTGTACCTACTATAGAATCTAGCAGCACAACTGCTAAAGGTTCCATGCATGAGAGCCAACGAACTTCATATCCTATTCCAATTTTTTTATTTGAATTACCTTAGTGCCTAGAATGTTATCCATCAAGTGCACTATCCACCTAACTATTCATAATGTAGATAAAGCCTTCATAGGACCACTCTATCTGAGGGGCTGTCTGTTACCCTGTTTAGAGCAATTCCTATCAACACAGATAGAGCTACTGACCGTCCTACAGCATACTCATGGGAAGGTGCTTTCCTCGTTTGTATGTGGAGAAGTGGGATGTGTGAGGTGGTATTTTTTCACCCTGTACCAGAGTTATTAGACTCTAGTCTTTGGACATGAAGTGTGGTATACATAAAAAATGCATTGTTATTTTCATCTTGTTGTTGTTTATATTTGCAGTGCCATAAGAGGGTATGCCAACTACAGACACAGGTTTATAACCTAAAGACTCTGATAATATTACATCGAAAGTGGCAGAAATACTTCATACAACACACAAGGAAGGAATGAAGTTTTCACAAGTTAAGATCAGGGTAGTTGGTTGATTTTTGTAGTGTACTCATCATGTCAGTGCCACTTTTTCATCATTTTTAGAATGTAATTTTGTTTTTAAATGTCTTTTCCCTATCGTTTTGAGGGAGGACGGCATGGTGTATCCACTGGCCTACAGGACTGGGGAAGTTGTTTAACATGAAGTGCAGAGGCAATAAATGGGAAAAGACTATAAGAGAAGAGTGAAAGGTAGTGGAGCTGTGCAGAGTGCAGGTCTCAAAAGGGCTAAATTCTGCTCCCAGTGACACCCACACATCCCCACTGAATACACTGAATACACATCAATATTATTGAGAGTAGAATTTCTCTATTATGAACAATGCACAGAGGAGCAGCAGCCCACACACACTCATAATATAGCACAATTATATGGCTATAATTTTTTGAGAGCATATTCTGTAATTTTCCATTGAAAAAGTACAAGCATGAGAAAAAAAAAGTTTGCAGTTTTTGTGTTGTTTAACTCCTAATTCAAAAAGACCTGTTTTTCTCCTTGTTTTCACCAGATTTAAATGCATTTTGTATTAGCATTAATTAAATAAGTAAGCATGCAATACCTTTACCAATGCATTGTTTCAAAGGAAAATCAACACAAGTGCAAGAGACCATCACCTTCAACACTTTATGACTTCTAAAAGTAAATATAAAGTCAAGGGAATACATTTTAATTTTGTTATGAAGATTTAGTTTGATAGTGTCACAAAAAAGCTGAACAATCCTCGTGAACCATCTCTGAGTTTCCAAAGAAGTTGTATCAGGCAAAATGGGTCTTTGCTGTAAGATCAGTATTAAAATTAATTTACATAAAATAGAAACATAGCAATAAACAATCAAACCATTAGAGCCATAAGGTCGCAAGCTGGAGTCTCGGTTGTAATGTCTCTCAAGAGCATTAGGCATAATGCCAACTTGGATCTACTCTATGTTGTAACTCTAAAGACACATCAAGAATATTAATCAAAACATTAGAAAGGCGTGTGCTCTGAGTTTGTGACTTAGCTAAATTCTGTCAAACTGGTTCTAAGCCTCCTCCTTTCTCAGTGCTTTTCATGTCATCAGGATTAATTTTAAGTCCAATACGTTCACGGAAAATATAGCGCACATTTAAAACAAAACCAGCATTTGAAACTCACATGTTTACAAATATTCCAGCTTGGAATAAAAATAAACCATGTAATAATAGCTGCTATCTGCTGTGGTTCCGCTTGTCATTTTAATTATTGTAACTGATGTGCATGGCTGCCTCATTGCAAGGTACTATTGAAATCTATAAGTAAAAAAAAGTCTCTTTAAATACTATTGAGTTCTTCATAAGGCTGATGGAACCTCTCACTTAAAGGCCCATGTACATTATGCTGCCACTGATTCACCCTATAATGTGCCATACGAACAGAGATTCCCTATTTTCCATCTGAGGGGATCCAAATACCTAATGAACAGTAAGTAAGCCTCACAATACCCACTTTGAGATTGGGGGTGGGATAGATCACTTTATACTCTAGGAGTGGGAATAGTTTGCTTCATTTTGCTAGCATTATTCCTTCTATAGGCAGGGAACAGCAGGTTTACTCTGTGAATGGCTGACTTGGTGGTATGTCTACACAGCAACGAGACACCTGCAGCTGGACCATGCAGTGGGCACAGACCAGCCGTGGGTTTCTTTGCTGTGTAGCCATACTGTAAGAGTACACCAGAGACACTGTACCTCAGGCAGATGCTCAGGGAGCCATATAGTTTCTCTCTGAATCTTGGCACATGTTTGGAGTCAAGTGGCCACATGTAAGAGGGCAAATCTTGCCCTCTTCACTTAACTGACCAGTGGATTCAGCTGCATCTCCACAGTCTTATATTTGCTGCTGTTATCCATATTATTTACCTCCTTACATCTTTCATTTAGGAGAAGGCTGATGCCAGATAAGCCTTTTCTGTCGATAGTGGCTAATTGGGCCAATGTATGACGGCTGCAGAGAGATGTACTTGTATGATTATTAGATTTAAAAATGCAGATATACAGTTCTGCAGTGCTCTTGAAATTTTAATCCACATCTTAACAGCTTCCTTTCTTCCAGATGAGTATCAGATACTGGAGTGAAAACCAGAGAAGGAGAAAGTGAGAAGGCACTATTTTAAAAATGTATTTGTTTTAATGTACCCAAAGGCAGTAGTTCTCAAAGCATGGCCTGATATTCAAGGGATATTCATAGGTTCACAGGGATCTGGCCTGGTTACATGATACTATCTCCTTATTTCCAGCTGGTAAATCATATTTAAAAGACCACTAAAAATATGTTGCATTATTTCCTAAAACAACTTTCCCCCATAAGTAATTGCTGTAGTTGCTAGTGGGATATCGTGCTCTTGTAAAAAGCAAGAGAGAAGGTTCAGGCCATTAGAAATCAGAGAAGAGTTGTTCCATGAGATAATCTCTCTATTAAGATGTGGCCTGCACTTATTAAAAGGTTAAGAACCCCTTCACTATGGTTTCAAGACAAGTGAAAAACCTATCCGGATAGCTGGCATTGTCTAGAATTGACTTTGCTAAGCCTCATTGGTCAGATTTATTTCAGGAAAGTGGTAAACGGGGTGGTTTTGTCCAGGTCTTGTTCCATTCAAACATTCCAATTTCAAGTTTGGTGGAGAGAGGTTTGGAGAAACAGTTCCAGTTTTGGCCCATATCTATTCTGAAAAGAGAGGGGCAGAACTGGAGGACTAGATTTAGTTTAGCAAAATCTCAGCAGTTAGATTTGCTTTGTAGAAGTAAATCCAGGGGAGATTATATCTGATTCTCATTTTATCTGAAAGCTCCAAATTTCAGGGGGAAAAGGTAGGAGTCAGATAATTGGTTCTTGTTTTGGCCCTGGCCCATCACTATTTTTATTGGCTCTGAATAGAAGTGCATAGGTAAAAGTCATTTCTGCACTTGTCACGTGAAAGAAGAATAGAAGCTGAATATACTAGTCATGATATAAACAGACCTTGTACAATCCACAGGGGCAGCAAACAGTTGAACCATCTCTTTCATGGTAGAGCTCTCTGTTGACTTTATAAATGAAACGTGACTTGCAAGGAATCTAGTAAATGAAAATCTAACAATTCCCTATCAAGGTGTAATACTGGCCTTGCATTCTTTGCTATGGGATATAGCAGCAAATAATTTAAATAGTGCTTTTTAAATAGGAGAACTGTGAGGGGAAAAGAGTTTCTCCTTCAAGTCATGTCCTAAAAAACTCACACTGGGTTTGATGCACTTTTTTGGCAGACATTTAAGTGGACCAAATATGCTCTAAAACTAGTCATTTGAATAATCTACAGCTAGTTTAAAACCATGGATAATTCATTACCCACATCTCTCTAGTAGTTAAACATAGCATAAGGATTACAAGTGAATTTGAATTGCTTACTGTCACTTCCACTTTACTACCTTTAGCTTTGGCCTTACTTTTAGGCCTTCACAATTAGCATGCATGCTGTCTCTGCACAAAGCAATTTAACTCACTCAGGATGCCTGATTACCAGTTGCCTTTCTGTTGAAGGCTTCCCTGTTGATGTGGGGCTGACAGTTCCAGGTTTTTGCCTCAATGCCTCCTATATTGTGCAGGTAATCTCTTCCGACATTCCATCTATTTTAAAATAATCTGCCTCCTTGTTTTTTCATCCTTCTGTTTTGATTCCTGACAAAAGCAAATATTCCTCTGAGGGGAAGTGGTAGGGCGGGGGTGGGGGGAAGGAAGCTCATTAGAAAGAGTGAAAACTTTGTTTAAATTGTATGAATTAATCCCATATCACACAAAGCAAGTGCAACAAAATTGCTTGTTATCAGTCATTAAGCCTTGAAAGCTATTGTGTAAGAGAAGTGAAAAGCACATAAATAATAGAAATGCACTCCTAAATGCTGTGTGTGTTTGTAAATCTATTATGAGCCATGTTCTGGGTTCTCTGGAGCAGCCCCCCTATTATGCTCCTGCCAACATGGCAGCCAGAATGTCATGCCTTGTATGCTAACTAGGTGACACCCCTCACCGTACCACCTTGTAACCCCCCTGTGAGCTAGGGAAGTATTATCCCTGTTTTGCTGATGGGGAACTGATTCTTAGAGAGATGAAGTGATTTGCCCAGGGTCATACAGCAAGTTTGTGGCAGTTAGGAATACAGCAATGGTTTCCTGAGTCCCAGTCCAGTGCCTTAACTACAAGACCCATCCTACCTCCTGCTGTTTGAGTGTATAGGAGATAATAGCATCATCAGGGACACTAGGCACCCCAAAGGGGTAGCACATGGGCCACCATCTGGTAACCTGGAGTGAGGCTATAGTCAGTGGGATATGCTGCTCTCTCTCAAAGAGTGCAGCTGTTTCATTTCTTGCATACCCAACGTCCAGAGAAGCACTCTTTTCCTCACCTGTCTGCAGGCAGAATTCCTGGGGCTACAGGAGCTGCTGGTGAGGTGCCCACCACATGCCCCTACTAGGTTAGTGGCTTCTTTGATTGTAATCAAGCTGCAGGGATATTGCATTACTCCTGTGAAAGTCCCAAATTAAAATCAATCAAAAACAATGGATCTAAAACCATTCCTTAAGACCAGAGTGTCTTCAGCATATTCGTAAATGTATATATTTTTCACCAGCTGGCCTTTAGTGTTTTTATTAAATTTGGTGGGTGATGGGGGATATGATAGAGATCTATAAAACCATGAATGATGTGCAGAAAATGAATAGGGAACTGTTATTTACCCCTTCACTAAACACAAGAACTATTACATTAATAGGCAGCAAGTTTAAAACAAACAAAAGCAAGTATTTCTTCAAACAACACGCAGTCAGCCTGTGAAATTCATTGCCAGGGGATGTTGTGAAGGCCAAAAGTATAACTGGGTTCAAAAAAGAACTGGAAAAGTTCATGGGGAAGAGGTCCATCAATGTCTATTAGTCAAGATGGTCAGGGATGTAACCTCATGCTCTATGTTCCCCTAAACTTCCAACTGTCAGAAGCATCTGGCACTAGCCACTGTCTGAGACTGGATACTGGGCTAGATAGACCATTGGTTTGACGCAGAATGGTCATTCTTGTGATCAATATGGGTTAAATTTTTCACAGGCAGGTCAGCAAGTCATTTTCCATGTAATCTCCACATCTGCCTTTGAATATGAGGCAATACAGCTTGATTTTCTTCAAAGGTTTCAGTAAACATGCTAAGGGATTTGAAGACACTGAAGACAGCATTATAGACGTATTTTTATTTGTTTCTGCATTTCTCCCTGCAGCCATACATCTTCTGCACGCTGATTCTACACTGCAATTTTCAGAGTTGATTAGCACACATTTTAGTTGCTCATTCTCTCTGGGTTGAATTATGCCTTTAGATACGTGAACGCTACTTTTACTGAAGTCTGTGGCTGTTGCTCATGGCAGAAATTAGCTCTCTAAGTTGGATCACCGATTCTTCACAACAAAATCTTTAGTAGGTAAACACTCCTTTGTAGAATGACTGGGCCTATATGCATATGCTCATTGGATTGACTTACTTTGTAAAGTGATGCTATCATAAATATAATCACATTCAGTGCTGTGCATATTGTTTAACAAAATGTACATGTTTAGGATACATTATACAACTTTCTGACCTTTTTATAAATACTGTTTCTATCAAGTCTGTCCTAAATATTGTAACTGTTATCTTCTGGATGACTAATTCTAGGAATTTGTCCATTTCATCCAAACTATGACATTTTTTCAGCACATGGTATTTGCAGCTTTGAACAATGAAATCATTTCAAATATTTTTTTCAACTGCTTTTTATTTTCAGTTTGAGCCAAATGATGATATGGCTAAAAAGCCTATACAACATTTACTGGTGCTGATAATTAATAAAATCCATTCATGCTTTGCTACCTCAGTTGTATGTTGAAAAGACAACACTTCTGACCAGTTCTCAATAGAATATCATCAGAATGTTGCTGCTGTTTCAACTAAAGACTTCTTTGCTAAAACATTACAGGTAATTGGCATCATTTCAGGTAATGCAAGGCTCTGCTCTGTTTGACTTTTAAAATCTTCTTTTAGAGATCCAGGATAGTCTGATTGTCATATCTCTATCTGAACTTTGTTCTTCTGTGAGGTGTAAAAGGAATTGCTTCTATATTCCTAGCTATCAGTATTGCCCCAGAGAGAGATTATCATCCATCTAAGGGCTCTTCTTCATCTAATCTAACCCCCAGAGGCATTTTAGCAATTAAAATGAGTGACTAGATGCTTTCATGCTTTAATTTATACACTATTCAAACATTAGGCAATGCTTTCATTTGGCTAAATTTGCTTGAGCATAATGGAAATTTCGCAGTATTCCTTTGAAAATTACAAACGCACCACAGTAATAGTCTCTCCATACACTCTCCACAAGTGATTTGCATGGTGCAGAAATAGCCATGGATCTAGATATGTGCATATTAACGCTAGTGATGGGTAAAACTCAAAAGGTCCAGACTTCAGGGTCAATACAAAAAAAAAAAGTATTCAAACAATGGGATGTTTAGCTGGACTGTTCAAACCCTGCTAGTGAGCAATAGTGGGCTGGAAATCACATGAAAACAGCCTTTCCCAAACTTCCACTTTCAGTCAGGCTGGTAGGTAATACTTTCTTGCTGTAATAGAACTTGCAACCATGGTCATTCAGAATTTCACAGCAACAGTGAAGATGGAAATCGTATGCTACTGCTCCAAAAATATGGGTCCTTTCCATTTATTCCAATGGATATTAGCAGCATAGGATCCATGACACACAATTGATCAATCCTGAAACTATACAGTAAAAGGCAGCAATAAAAAACCACACCAGGCTATTGTTTTTTCTTAAATACCACATTGGCAATATGATGGAAGAACTTGTCTCTCAAAATTATTGGTTACTTAGCCATCTGAAAGTGAAAATACTTGCATTTTCCCAAGAAAAGTTGAAGTCAATTCTGTTGTCCATGAGAGCAAGAAATAAATCCCTACAGGGTTAAATATTGTGGGTCTTTTTCTTTGGCTCGCCAAGGAATTGTATTTCTCAAGTCCAAAAATATATATTTTATGCATTAGTATCTAAATACCCACTGTATCATGGGATCTACTCTAACCAAAATGTAGTTTTGTTGTATTTCTGCTGCAGGCTTCTGCTCTCTAGGGAGTCCAAAGGAGGACTATTCTGCACTAAGTCAACAGGGACAGACTTTTGTTCCCATTTCAAAAGAGCGGATACAAATTAAATAAGCTACTTGCCATCTGCATGTTAGAGATTCGGGAAGAAGTTAGCGGTAAAACTGCTTACTATTTTTATATGAATTGTTTTACATATCGTGTTAATTCAGTTCAAATGAGCCAAATTATTTAGGCTGGATTTTCAGAAGGGATCATCATCCACACTTGGGCCAGATTTTCCAAAGCACTAGGCTCCCATTTAGGCACCAAAATGAAGTAGGTTTTTTTGTGAGAGCAGAACTTTGGCTGCTGGGTTCTTGAGAAAATCGGGCCACATGTGTGTCACAATGGGAGCTGCTGAATGCTGAGCGCTTTTGAAAATCTGGCTCTTATTCAGGTGCACAAATGGAAGCTGAGCTCTTCTGAAAATTAGGCAAAATACCTACCATGAAGAGGAAGTTAAGTCGAACCTAATATTTTAGCAATATAACTGAACTGTTTGAGGGGCATAAAGAGCGGTAGTTTTTGCTCAGGGACTTGCAAAAGACCTTTTGTTCTGTGTTTGTACAGCACCTAGCACAGTGGGGTCCTGGTCCATGATTGGAGCTCCTAGGCATTACTGCAATACAAATAACAAACAAGTGAATACTACTGTTATTAATAAAAGGAGGTTATCACTTTTTACGTGCTCTAACAAATACACGTCACAGATTGCTCTGAAAGACAGACTGCTGACAAATTGTGCTTCCATCGCTTTCATGATTTATATTTTCTTGTTATTCAAACATTCTTTTAAAAAGTAGACTTGGGTAGGGAAAATACAGTATGTGTGTGTCTATTTGTTTAATCTCATTTATTTTCATTAGTTTGCTTACTTGGAGGTGTGATGTAGATATCTGAAAAATAAATGCTAACACTTTAATAGACGTATCTGACTGAGCCTAACTATTGTGCACTGTCTGGTACGCCTACAGAGAGACTCTGGATTAGCCACATTGGTGAGCATAGACTTATTAGATATGGGAGAGCAAGAGAGTGTGAAACAGATTTTGTGCAAGTTTCTGCTGTGTATCTGACTCTGCCCGGTTAATAGATTTTTCACTGGTGCTGGATCTTAATGATCACAACCTGCTGGGCACATCTGCTGCTCTTCTTGCCACTGGCTGACAATGGCTTTAATGACAGCCGAATGCCCTTCTGTGCTTTTACCTTGAGCTCTGGCCTACTCAGTGAAGGGTGACACACACTCACACTCTCTCTCTCTCTCACTCGCTCTGAATTTTGCTGGTCTTAACAACCTGGAATAACCTGAAAACAAAATTGTGAATTAATCTGCAAATGTGATAGGAGTGAAAGTCCCAAGTAGTGACAAAGTTAAGTTACAGAAACAGGAACTTCAAAGGCAAGGCTAAGTATAGGCAGAAAATCCACACAAAACCTAAATCCCCATACAAACAGGATTTAATTCAGATCAGAGAACACATTATTTACTTGTGTTTTTTTCCCTTAAAGAAAAACAATATAAAGACAGTAATTAAAAATTAGCTTAGCTTTGAGGATATTTTAGACAACAACAAATAGCTTAAAGAGGTGACAGTTTGGGTGCTTATTTCTGCCAAGACAATGCACCCTCGATATGAGCAATTTACTCATGTTCCAGAGCCCCTCTGGGAATAGACACTCAAGTACCATCATGTGAAAGTAATATTCTCATATTGTTTTAAAAATTCATGTTTGTATATTT
The DNA here is from genome assembly GCF_013100865.1 of Trachemys scripta elegans. Classification (NCBI taxonomy): domain Eukaryota; kingdom Metazoa; phylum Chordata; order Testudines; family Emydidae; genus Trachemys; species Trachemys scripta. The sequence continues at coordinate 109,600,932 of NC_048303.1, read as the reverse complement.
GGTCGAAAATATATTCTTTTCTTCTAAAACATTGAGTTTTAGGCAGTACAGTTGGCTCTCCCATTAAACACTGTTGGTTAGGTCCTCAGCAGGTGTAAATCGATATTGCTCCATTCACTTCAATGAAGGAAAGCACCCAAATTGTCAGTTGACAGGAATAATCACCCGAATTGTCATCCCTTCAAGCTATTTTTGGCAACTAAAATAGTCTCAAAGCTAACTCGATTTTTAATTAGTGCATTGATATAACAATATTCTTCAACCTAGCTATGATGATTTACCTCAGGTGAGGATCTGGTTCTGGCTATTTGCTTGCTGAGAATGTTCTCTATCGCTCTGAAACACACAACAGTAACAGCCTGTAAATACCCCTGTGAGGCCCTGATTACCTCTTTACACTGCATTTGTGCTGAATTTCCCATAGTGTTTGCTGTTACAAGAGAGCTAAAAGGATTACATTTAATGTACTTTATTTTTAAACTCTCTTCTTTGGTACTGCTTTCCCACATTGAAGGATAACATACTCTTTTCACCTTGAAAATAGTTCAGGTTGGATTAACAGGGCCTATACTCAGCATAGCAATGCCTAAATACATTTAAAAATCCAGCCCTTGGACTTTCTCCACTTGCGTTAAAGCTTATTTCCATATTGTGGAAACTAATTCAGACTGAATTTTGCCTAGATTTATTTGGAACCTAGGTTTGGTTGGAAACCAGTGTGTGTCAGAACCAGTTTTACATGAATTCAGAGGCTATAATGCTAAAAAATAGTTCAAGTTCAAGTTGTTATACCAATAGATTAAAAACCAGCAGAATCTTATTAAGAGGGATAAGGCAAAGATGCCACATTTATTGTAAATAAAATAAAGCAAAAGCTAAAAGTAAACAACGTTGTTTGACTACTTATTCCTATTACTACTTATTCTTTATACACACACACACACACATATATATAGATTCATTCACACAATCATTCATTCAAGTTCTGTATAGGTGTTATAGTTACCAGCCTAGAAGTTGCTCGTGCCAAGTTATTGGCCAGGTATCTTGGTCATGAGGATGGAGCCGAGTCTGTGCCAGGTGCACCTGATGCTCCTGGAGGTTGGCAGCAGAACCAGAGACTCAAAGTCCTCAGTCTTTAGAGTCCATTCTTATAGGAATTAATTCCTATGTTAGGCCTTGGCTACACTTGCAGATATACAGAGCTGTGAGTTAAACCTGACTTCATGCAGCTGAGTAGGGAAAGCGCTGCAGTCTGTCCACACTGACAGCTGCCCAGCGCACTGTCGTGGCCACATTTGCAGCAATTGCAGCACTATTGGAAGCAGTGCATTATGGGCAACTATCCCACAGAGCACCTCTTCCCATTCTGGCACCGTGGGTTGTGGGAAGGGGGCGTAGGTGCGGGGCATTCTGGGTCCTGTCCCAACGCCCCGTGATGCATCGCTTCACATCCCAGAAATCCCTTTGTTTCCATCCATCTTTGGCGCCATCTTTCAACGGTTTCTGTGCAGCGCGATGTGTCTGCGGGAAATGGAGCCCAAACTGCTGAGGCGTATGCTGACTTATCTTGTCAGCACGTCACGTTTGGCTATCAAACTATTCCTTAAGATCCAAAGTGACAGTGAGAGCGAGGAGTCCGACGATGCTATCGAGCCGCGTAACGCGTACGACATGAAATTGCTTGGGGCATTCACGGACATGCTCAGCACCATGGAACGCTGCTTTTGGGCTCGGGAAACAAGCACCGAGTGGTGGGATCACATCGTCACAGATGTCTGGGATGACGAGCAGTGGCTGCAGAACTTTCAGATGAGAAAAGTCACTTTCATGGGACTGTGTGAGGAGCTCGCCCCCAACCTGCGGCGCAAGGACACGAGATTGAGAGCTGCCCTGCCAGTGGAGAAGTGGGTGGCTATTGCAATCTGGAAGCTGGCAACTCCAAACAGCTACTGGTCGGTCGCAAACCAGTTTGGAGTGGGAAAGTCAACCATTGAAATCGTGTTGATGCAAGTTTGCAAGGCCATTAATCGCATCCTACTCAGAAGGACCGTGACTCTGGGTAACATGCAGGAAATAGTGGATGGCTTTGCACAAATGGGGTTCCCTAACTGTGGAGGGGCGATAGATGGGATGCACATTCCTATTCTGGCACCATCCCACCTAGGATCCGAGTACATTAATCAGAAGGGGTATTTCTCTATGGTTCTCCAGGCGCTTGTGGATCACCATGGGCATTTCATTGACATTAACACAGGCTGGCCTGGAAAGGTGCATGATGCATGCATCTTTCAGAACACTTGGCTATTCAGGAAGATGCAGGCCGGGACTTTTTTCCCAGAGCGGAAGATCACGGAAGGGGAAGTTGAAATGCCCATTGTGATCCTTGGAGATCCCGCTTACCTGTTAATGCCGTGGCTCATGAAACCCTACACAGGGAGCCTTGACAGCAGCAAGGAATGGTTCAACTACAGGCTGAGCCGGTGCCGAATGACTGTGGAGTGTGCCTTTGGCCGTTTAAAGGCCCGCTGGCGATCTCTGTATGGGAAGCGGGACTTGGCCGAAAACAGCATCCCCGCGGTTATATCCGCCTGCTGTGGCCTCCATAGGGAAGGGTGAAAGCTTCACTCAGGCATGGACCTCCGAGGTTCAACACCTGGAGGCTGAATTTGCACAGCCAGAGAGCAGGGCTATTACAGGGGCTCAGCGCGGGGCTGCAAGGATTAGGGATGCCTTGAGGGAGCAATTTGAGGCTGAAAACTAGCAGTGATATCTGGTGCCCTCCATGAGAGTGAAGTGCAGTAGTTCCAATCTTTAGGAATCAGTGTTTGCTAAGCAGACAAGCAGACTTGCAGTGCCTGTTTATTTCCTGGGCTAAGGAGTCTTTTACTTTATGCAATAATAAAGAATGTTTTCAAAGCCAAAAAATCCATTTATTGAAAAGAAAAAAAATATGTATTGAAAAGAAACATGGGGGTGGAGTGGGGAATGGTACAATCACAGATTCGCGTATGTCCTGTCTGGTGTGCTGTGCAGTGAGTGCTGCACTTCAGGATAGATATACTGCATGGTGATGGGGGTTGAGTGCAGAGGGTAAGGGTCGTGGTTTTCAGGGCGGGGTGGTGAAGATACTGGTGTTGGAGGCAGCGGGTGGCGTGAAGAACACGGAAGTTGGAGAAAGTGGGTTGGAGGTGACAGTGGGGCGCAACGGAAAGAGTTTTGGGACAAGGGCTGTTGGGGGGGGGGGTGGCATTTGCGTTTGTGTAACTGCTCCTCTTTCTGCGTGGCTACGAGCTCCTGGATAGCATCTGCTTGGTGCTCCAGGATGCTTATGAGCCGATCCATGCTTTGCTGCCGGTGCTCGGTGAGGTCTCAAGGTTGATGCAGCTGTATAGGCAAAATGCAACATTTAACAGAGGCAGCATTATTTATACCAGACAGAGTAATGATTCCCCCCGCACTTAAGGAGTAGAAAACACACAGGGTCTACACAATAGCATAATTTTCCCGTCTGAAACAGAGCACACATATCCTACGGGAGCCTCAAAATGGTGAGTAAGAGGGACTGATTGTTTCAGGGCTGCACTGTCCTCTGGGTTTCTGTGCCTTGCGGAGAGCCAACAGCTTCAGGGGGCACCTACACTGAACACTGTCCCAACATTTTCCACAGGAGTTCGTCCTGGACGATATCTCGCTGCTGAGGGTGACCTGGAAAGCAAGGGAGGGTCTTCTACTGCAATGCGGCTTCCGCCCTGGCCCATATGCAGCTTGCCTGTGTGCAGCAATGGTCCTCCCGCCCCTCGCGGCACAGTAGAGTGGACATGTTAGCCTGGCTGGGACAAGGACCATGGTGGCTCTCCCGATTAAACCTGCGCAAGCGCATTGCACACGTTCTGGATGAGACATTCAAGGAGATTACCAAGGCCGATTACCGCGATGTGATATACCATATCAATGCACTATTCCGCATCTAGGCATGCATGCCTAACCCTCCTCTCCCAAAGAGCCCGCACCGAAAAAATTCCTTCCCGAAAAAAACCCCGCTTACTGGGAACCTGCTCTTCTGTTTGTCCTCCACCAAGTACCAGGCCGCTGCGACTGGCTACCTTCCTCCTGGCACGAGAAGAGCTCCTGGCTGCATGGCTCTAGGGATTCCAGGGTGTTTCCATCCGGCCCACCAATATCACTCCCGTTTTCCTCCTCCACCCCCCCATCGGCTCTGAAGTGTCCATGGTGGTGCTCAGAGTGGAGGTGAGGTTAACCCCAAGTATCGCATCCAGCTCTTTGTAGAATTGGCAGGTCGCGGGGAGAGCACCCGAGCGGCCGTTTGCGTCGCGGGCTTTGCGGTAGGCACTCCGCAGCTCCTTCACTTCAATCTTGCACTGCAGGGCGTCCCGGTCATGGCCCCTTTCCATCATGTCCTTTGATACCTTCCCGAAGGTATCGTAATTTCTACGGCTGGAGCGCAGCTGGGACTGTACAGCTTCCTCCCCCCCAAACACTGATGAGGGCCAGCAACTCGCCATTGCTCCATGCTGGGGCTCGCGTGGCACGTGGAGGCATGGTCACCTGGAAAGATTCACTGATCGCACTCCACGCCACGCCGGGCTGAGCAAACAGTAAGGGAACTTTTTAAAATTCCCGGGGAATGTAAAGGGTGGGTCACATGGTTGGTTACCTGAGGCCAGGGCAGTAGAGTTTGAACTGATGACCAGAGTGGCTAGAACAGGCATTGTGGGATACTGCCGAATACTTCTGGAGGCCAGTCATAACGCATTGGGCGGCCACACTGGTGCCGCAGCACTGCAGCAGCAGCGCAATACTCGCTATTCCTCTCGGGGAGGTGGAGTACATGCAGCGCTGCAACCATGGAGATACAGTGCTGCAAATGCCTTGCCAGTGTGGATGGGGAGTGAGTTACAGCGCTGGGGGCAGCTTTACAGCGCTGCAACTTGCAAGTGTAGCCAAGGCTCCAGTCTATGGGATCTGTTTCATCCTGCTGTTGCTGACTCAATCAGCAGATGGCACATTCCTGGTGGCGCCACACTGTCCAAAATTTGTGTTTCTCATCCTTCCAGGTGATGGGGTGGATCCCAGTTTACCCTCCGGGGGTTGTCTGGTGATCTACTTGACGCATTTTTCGGCCGATGGATACTCCCTTTTTAGGCTGACACCTCCCTAACCATTCATGTACATCAAGCATTCATCAACATACATTCCATATCTTAACCATATTTTAATTTACTGTCTCCACCACTTTCGGGGTGTGTGCTAATTCATTTGAGACTCCAGACCCTTTAATCACAAAGGGTGGGGGTCTGGTCCTAGGAGCCGTTGCTGTTATAATGACGTGAAAGTCACTTAATGGCTTATAGTGTTTGTTTACCTTGTATCAGGGGTGGTAACATAGTATTCACTTCAAGAACAAAGTCAATTAACTTGTTTGTAAGTTTTACATAATAATAAAGTATCTTTCACAGGACAGATACAATCAATGGTTTCTTCAGACAGTAGCGTACAAGTTTACTTGGTGAAACTGTTGGATTTTAAAGCGTGGGGGACAAATTATGGGAGGGGGGTCACTGTCACTTGGGGGAATCACTGTTAGTACCTTCTTTAATATCCTTACAAAGTGAATCTCATTTTCCTTCAGTGACTTGTTGCAAACCCATAGGCAAGGTTCAGTTTTGATGGGTTTATACCCAGGTTCACTCAGAAACCAGAAGCAAGGTTAAGTTTCAACTCTTGTTTAACAGCAAAATAAAATGAGACCATTCCCAATAAATTGAGTAATTATTGAATGATTGTATAAACTATCCCATAAACGGAAAAACTAGGCATCATCTCTGATGCAAGAGATAAACGCTGATACCTAGGAAACAAATGTCCCCTTTTAAAACTGGGTTATAAATAGAGCTGTCAAAAAAAAAATGTGTCCAAACATTTTTTTGGATGAAAAATATTTTTGTTTTACCAAAATGAAAATTTTAATGGAAACATTTTAGTGGATTTTTTTTCTTTTTGTTAGAAATTTCTGCTTATTTATGGAAAAAACCATAAATAAATAACCAAAACATATTTGATAACATTTCTCCATTCTCCATAAAAAAATTCAGTTTGGGGGTTTCAAAACCCGATTTATTTATTTATTTATTTTTGTACAAAAATGGCTTTCAGAAACTGAAAATATTTTTGTTTTAAATTTGTTTTTCTTAGAGAAATATTTTTTTCCACAAGGTGGCTTTGAAAAAAAAATTCCTAAAATTTCCCATAAAAATAATTGTCATTTTTCATACAGCTCTTGTTTTTAGCATGAGAGCAAACCCATAAAATAACAAGGTGAAAGAACCCAATAACTGGTAATTATAGAAACTGATAGTGTATTAGGTCTTTGCCTGAAAGAATCTTACAGACATAAAGTCAAGGAGATCTATCTATCTATATATTTTTCCATATGCATAAACACCAATTCAACAAAGCACTTAAACACATGCTAAGTACTCTACTGAATAGGGGCCAAAGTCAATGTTACTTAAGCACGTGCGTAAGTGCTTTGCTGAATCATGGTGCTAGAGAGCATAGTAATAACCGAGGCCCTATGTACTGTACTGCAAAGACCTAAATTCTTTGGCACTCTGGAAATTCTGTGATAGCTTTAGTTAAATTAAAACATGAGCTTTTAATGAATTAAATATGAAAGTGAACGATCCAATTAGTGCAGTGGTCCCAGTGTTTATTTTCATATTAAAATGAATTTATTTTACTCATCTCCACATTTTAACTTTTCAGTATGCTACAGATTTTTGCTTTGACAATATTCAACTGCCCTTAGAAGCTGATAGAGATCAAGCTGGAGATTTTAGCATCTGAGAAGGGCAGTTGGATCTTTTAAGAAAATAAGAATGGTCCATCTAGCCCAGTATCCTGTCTTCCAACAGTGGCCAATGCCAAGTGCTTCAGAACAGGCAATCATCAAGTGATCCATCTCCTATCGTCTACTCCCAGCTGCTGGCAGTCAGAAGCTAGAGACACCTAGAGTATGGGGCTGCATCCCCAACCATCTTGGCTAATAGCCACTGACAGACCTATCCTCCATAAACTTGTCTAATTCTTTTTTGAACCCTGTTATAGTTGTGGCTTTCACAACATTCCCTGGCAATGAGTTCCACAGGTTGACTGGAGTTGAAAGGGAAATCATGGTATGCAGGTTGAGATTGTGAGGTAAACACATTAGCTGGATATTTCGGCCAAAATCATCAGTTGCAAAAACGTAAATAATGTTGGAATTTAACTCATCATCTTTAGATTTCAGAGTCAATATCCCACTGGGATACATGGAGCAGCTCAGACCTCTCAGAGCTATTGTTCCAGGCTGTCTGCATTTTATCAGTAATTATCAGTTTCAAGCCCATAACTGCTGATTGAACTAGAGCATATCTATACTTGGATAATTTTTTTAAAGCTGAAATTAATAAGCACATTTCTGCGCCAAGAAGTGAATTCTGTGGAGAATTCTTTCACCACAGGATCATGAAATAGGCTGCATTACTGTGAGGGACCCAACCTTTCTTATTTTGAGAAACCAAGTAAAAATAGCATCCACAATGAGGTAAAGATGTGCTGTTTCTTGAAAGAGATGTATAAAGCCTCGTTCAGCCCGTAGCTACCTTGATCCTAGACACTAGGCTAAGAACCTTTAAGAATGTTAAAGTTTTAAATCAGCATCTTGTTCTTACGGAAAGAAAGTCTGAAGGCAAAATTTCCTCCTGCATTTCAAAATGGCTATTAGTGCTGACTTTACACATAAGTGGCTGAATGGATCTGTCAATAATTACTACAACTCTGAGCAATATAGGGTTTTTTTAAATAATAAAAGAACACTTCTACCCTCAGCCGCCCTATGTTCATGGCTAATTTGAAGAGGAGTGCCAAGTGTGAGGAGAGAGTAGTCTCCACAAAAGATGAGTGAACGGACTCATGACATCCCTCAACTGTAATTAAACCTATCTTGAGGTTCAAAAAATATTTTCCTTTTTCTTTGTATTCACTGCTTTCCTTCCTTCTTTCAGTCAGGACACAAATTAGAAGTTACAAAAGAAAAGCTGTTTTCTGAACTAAACAGAATCAAGGTTTTATACATCTCTCTCAAGAAACAGCACACATCTTTACTTCCTATGAGCCCCTCAAAATCTTTAATGTAGTTATTCTCACAACAACTCTGTGAGGCAAGGCAGTACTATTATCCCCATATATCTGTATATATTACAGATGGGGGAGCTGAGGCACTGAGAGAGAAAGTGACTTGACCAAGGTCATACAGCAAGCCTGTGGCAAAGAAGGCGATTGAACTCAAGTGTCCTGCATACCGTGTTAGTGCCCTGACCACTGGACTATCTTTCCAAGGACAACAGCTCTCATGAGATTTCTAGCCTGAATTTTCAAATAGTTATTTGGACTTTAGATTCTTTAAATGAAACTTTAAACCATTTGAACTTTGCCTGGCAATTTCAGTAAATGATCAAAATAGACTTACTGGGTGTGGTTTTCTGTTTCTTCCAGTCAACAATAAGTTAAAGGAAGCATCTAGTGAAAATTAAGGGCCATATTTTTAGAAGTGGCCTTATTTTCTACCAAAGTTGTGCATACAAATAGAGTAATTGCTTGTTTTTCAGCTGCAAATTAGGGATGAGCCATCTCCATGGAGTTTGGGGTTTCACAAGCCTCCCAAATAATATTTCGCATCTGTTTGGGCTTCATATAACAAGTTTGGGATTAGTAATGAAATTTGTTTGAAAAATAAAAAGCACCATTCCCATGGCAGTATGCACAGGGGTGTGTGAAGATCCCTGCTCAGCCTCTTCTCAGTGGCCAATGGAGGGGAACAGGCCAGGGGAAAGTATCCCTATGAATAAAGAATGAGGTGAGATTCCTGCCCAGGAAGCCAAAATCATGAGCAGTGGAAAAGAAGAAACCCTTCATACGTGCAAAGTGGACACTCCCAACATGAAAAGGTGCAGACTTCCTCACCTCCGGAATGTATCATGTGAATAGAAACACACCAGACTCCAGATGCTTAAGCAGAAAACCAGAGAATGACCTCTTCCCTGGAACCTACAACATATGTTGCAATTCCTTGGTAACTGGAGGGCCAAGAACTGAGTTCAACTCATTTCGACAGAATCCAAAACTCAGATAGGGCGACTAAAGGAAGACAGACATCCCTGGTGTCCAACACTGAATGGAGAGGAAAAGAGGAGACCCACTTCTTCCTCACCCAGAGCAACTGAGCCCTGGGTGTAGGATTGGAAGAGGAAGTTCCGCTCCCAGGAAGTAAAACAATCAGGTAGGAAGAAGAGGAGACAACCCTCCTCCCCTTCCTCAGAAGCCCAAATCCTCATCTTGTAGTGACCTCAAGAGTTTTGCGCATCTTTGATAACATTCAGATAAGCAATTAAAGATGAAGGGTGCCTGCTAAACTGAACCCAAATTGCAAACATATGAAGGTTTATCCGTCATTTAGTAATTCAGAGGCCCTGAAATGTCAGATACCTTCAGATGATTTGGGGAAATTATCAACAGCCAATTCATTACTAGTCACTTTTCTCTGCATGAATAATACATTAATTCAGAGAAAAAGCTAATGGGGCTAACAGATTTTTTTTGGTCAGCTATAAAGAACATGAACAAATTACATTTTTAATGGTGTTTTTTTTCTTCTCCTGCTATACATATGCAGAGAAAAGATCATGGATCTGGATGTTTTCCTTTGGCTTATGAGTAAAAATACTTAATCTGAGTGAAACTTGTGAATAAGCACGTTTTCTCCTAATATAGGAACACCCAAAAAATGTAGGTTCAGCTCTTCAACTGGTATAAATCAGGGCAGCTCCCTTGACTTCAGCTCACCTCTGGACTTTGCAATACTGTTTCTGAAAGCACAACGTTGCCCTTCTTCTCTACTAAGTATCCTCATCTGCACTTTTCTCTCTGTGCTTTAGCAATACCTCCCCAGACACTTCAGGAACTGCACTTCTTTGTGAGCCTGTGTGAAGTGTTAGGTTGAGTTCATTTTCATATATGTTTTATGACTACAGGAATCCATGTTGGTTTCAAAATGGAATTTTATGCACACGTGAGCTATAGGTCCATTTTCCTGTTCTTTAATCTCTCCTGGAGTTGTAAACAACTTCCAGTCAGAACTGGTTTTCCTAAGGGGTTTCCCAGAAGGGGCTTCCTGCCTTTTCTAAGGGGTTACCTGGGCAAGTATATAAAAGGCTGCCCTGAACACGACCTCAGTGCTGTCCATCTGAGTGGAAGCCAGGGACAGTCACGGGTCTTACCTGCAGACATCTATCCATCCTAGTGATAGAAAGGCTAGGGATTTTCCTCCAACAGCTTTCTCACCTGTAAAGAGAAGAGAGAAGGAGAAGAAACAACATTTACCTTTGTCATCATCCGTCGCTGTTCTCCTGAGCGTACCATCTGTTCTGCTTCCCGTGGTCCCGAAGGAACATCAAGGGACTCCTTGGAGCTCCTCTCCAAAGGCTTGCTGTAGCCAGAGGATTGAGATCCTAAGCACCTGCCATCATTTTGATCTGTGAAGAAGGTTTTTATCTGTTTTGTAGGGTTAGTTTGGGGGTAATCACTGTACTGTGCTATATTGCTGTTTATTCCCTTTCTTATTTGTCCTACTCTTTGTTATAAACCCTTCAATACACTTTATTTGATTTTACCTTTACTGATTGACTCCTCGTTATTTAGGGTGGGACGGGACCTCTTTGCAGGAGAAGGGATCCTATCAGATGCTGGACAGGGAGGCTGAACCTAGGGAGACAGAAAGCATAAGGGTCTCTTGTCTTATCACACACACACTCCTTTATCTTTCAGTTCTTTCCCCCTTTAACAGAAGGCAATAGGACTTACATGTATCCTATGGTGAGGAAAATAGGTGTTCTACTGTGTAGAGGGAGAGGGATATAGTAACTTAAGCACTCTGGGAGTACACATCTTTCTACCCTCAATAAGATGGGAATCAAAGAATATCATTACTTTGTACACATCTCTTAAGGACATTGCCTTAAACATTACAGCACTTAAACCATATTTTCTCATGCCATTTTTTTTTAATGTGAGACAGCCCACAAGTCTTTTTTATGGCCAATTTTTTTTTTAAAAGAATGAGATAACAAAGTGTATCGCCAGCAATTGCCTAGGAAGAAGTGCACTTTCATAGCATGCGTAGTAACATTGATGGTAGGAGAATTTTTGGAGGTGAAGAGAATTCCCTGTGACACCTGTAAAAGAGATTTCCTTTCAGTTGTGAGCATTTTAAATCAGAGTAAAATGAATACAGCCAGGGCCAAGCTTTTTAAGCTGTGATGCTAGGAACAGCTTGAAAGAAATGCAAAGCACCTCAGAGGTCATTTAAGGTACCCAGATATCCAAAGTGTACAGCCACATAAGGCAGTGCAAAATGTACAGCCCATCAGTAGGACTGTGATTTAATCAGCTTACTGGAATCATTTCCTATAAATGAGCCATTAATTTCTAATGCATGCTTATCATCATCATAGCTGCATCAGCCACCTTTATAATATTTTGTCAGAATTGCCGGTTGGAAGATGGTCCTTATGGGATATGAATACAGAGTAGGCAGACGGGTTTTCTCCCTGTTTCCAATGATCATATTGACACAAAACATAATACAGGATAATTAGCTGTGCGGACAATTTTTGGTACTGTAGGCTATAATTTTAGTATGCTTTTCGATTTAACATATTGTGTGTGCATATTTATATATTAAGCCATATCATATATATATGGCACCATTCGTTATATCTTTTAAATGCCCTATCTTGTTATAACACTAACCTGAAACTCGACCCAGCTCCTAATGAAGTCAACAGATAGATGGTCATTGACTTCCATGGGAGTTGTACAAGGCCCTTTGGGCTCAAACCTACTGGATACTCAGTTCCTCTTAGAGAATGAGATGAGGGTGCTGAATGAACATTTCCCAGAAGACAACTGGCAGAATGAGGCTCTTACCAAAATTAAGCAAAATGTTAGATTGGGAAAGGAAACTTCTTTGGCTGTCCCCCATTAAGACATTATGAGTCAAATTCTGCAGTCCTCACCCAGGCTAAACTGCTAATGACTCCAATGGCAGCTTCACCCATGTAAGAAGGACTTATGGTCAGAAGTAGCAAGCTTTAGATACATAATCCTCATTTAAACCCATAGCTCTGTGGAAGTCAATGGGACTACAGACACTGAGCACAGATTTTTCACATGCAAGTATAAGGTTTTGCAAGATTAAGTCCTGAATAGAGCCTGCAGGGATTGGTCCTAAGGCATCATTCTTAATCTTCTCATTTTGTACTTTGTCTAATGGGGAATATTAAGTGGTTGGATCCACCTCAGTAGTTACAGGGTGAAAAGGGAATATGGCACCTGAGGAACATGCAGCAGGGAAGAACTTTGTCTGGGGTTATTTTTCAAAAAAGACATTTAAATGGTTTTCTGAAGTATCAGAAGAGAGGGGAAAACATCACTTAAGGGACAATACTTGTCTCACCTCTTTATCCCTTGCCTTTGGCAGAAGTCATACTTGTTTCTGAACTGCAACTCTTGGAATCTGTGAAAGGTGGATCCTCCCGCCATAGGGCTTGATGCCGAAAACTGACTGTAAGTGAGGAAAGTGCCTGGGACTAGGATTGTAACCTGTTAAATTTTAGACACTAGAAAAAAGTGTTTTATTTTTGTTTTATTTGTAACCATTTTCTGTTCTATTATCCTTGCCCACGATCACTTAAATCTCTGGTCTTTAACAACAAAGTTAATTTTTGGTTTTACCATAAAAACATCTCAGTGCTGTGTATTAAAGTAGAGTGGGTCCTCAGCTAAACTAACAGGTTGGTGGATGCACTGTCTTTTGGAGGCAGTGAATGTAGTGACTTCTGGGAGTGTCCAGTGACAGGGGCTGGATACTGCAGAGGAATACTCCTCCAGGGGGTTGGGAACTGGGGTTCATTGAATGTTACCTGCAAGGCAAGGTGAAGACAGGCGAAGTCTCAGATTTTCCTGGCGAAGAGGACAGACTGGTGCAGCAGCTTAAACTCCAAACTCCAGCACAGCTCTCTCTTGCTGAGGCACAGGGATAACACAATGGCTTATTTCAGAGTAGCAGCCGTGTTAGTCTGTATCCGCAAAAAGAACAGGAGTACTTGTGGCACCTTAGAGACTAACAAATTTATTAGAGCATAAGCTTTCGTGGACTACAGCCCACTTCTTCGGATGCATATGGCTTATGGTTCTGTCACACACCCCACTTTCCCCAGAGCCAAATTCTCTTCTCCTCACCTGCTGAGGAGAAGTAATCAACACTTCCTCCCTGCTCCTTCTGAGATTCATTTACATTTCAGGTGACCAACCTGACCCTATAAACTGGTGGGAAGTTACCCTTACTCTCAGCATTTCCCCAAGCAGTGGCTGTACACTTATCTGGGACCTTTTCCATCCTCAGGCAAGTATCATATATTTGGCAATACTCTTTACCAACCTTAGTTTCTCTTCTCCCTATAGGGTTTTGACTCTCACTACTCTTCACCTTCAAACTAAGGTATGTTTGTAATTTCTAATATCATAAACTTCAGGGTTGTTTATACTATTTTTTTTTTTGGTAGAACAAGGCTTGAAAAATCTACTTCTGTCCTAACGGGATGGTCTGAGGTTCCACAGAAGATTTCAGAATATCTATAAAAATAAAAGTAAAACAAACCATGGATCCAATTTGTTTAATGGCCCTCACAGAGATTTTTATTATTTATTTTAATGATATATGCACCTAAAATCACTAGGTGCTAATGGAACGTTTCTTCAGTACTTGTTTCAACTCTTTATCCCTTTCTTTTGACAGAAATCATACTTGTTTCTGAACTGCAACCTAAAGCAACTTGTACAGTCCAAGAAAATGTTTTTAATCATACTTCATTAATGAGTCCCTTGAGAAGGGATGCCATAATGGGGTTTGATCCTACAGTCCTTACATGACAAATCACATTGAGTCATATTCATCTCTCCAGTTCATTGAAGTCAATGGGCTGGTTCCTCATTCGGGATAAATTAGCTATTGAAGCCAATTTAAACACTGCCGTGACTCCCCTCAGGAGTGTGCAATTCAGGATTTTAAAAAATGCCTCAGCATTTTTGCAGATTATATAATATTCTAAGTATGCAAAATACTAGATATACCAGGTCAATTTGTGACTCTTAGCCTGCATGTGAAATGGCTGCTTCTTCAAATTCCCTCCCATAGCCCCCCAGTGCATGGGGTGAGGGAGTGTATATACTACATCATTCCTTTGGATGGTGGTCCCCTAGCATACCCAACCAATCCAGCTTCCCTAGTGTACATAGCATACTCTGCTCTCCTTGCATACCCAACCAACTTCAAGGAGGAGGTGGTGCCACCTCCTACACCCAATCTGTCCCTTTTAGAGAATGATTTAAGCATCTGAGGGAGCAGGATCTAAGCTCCGCAAAGCCTAGGGACCATAACTGTACCTAGCCCATCTGCAGGGGTCAGAAGATTGGAGGAGAAGGCTCCTTGCAGCCTTATCATCCTAGATCATATATACAAAAGCAAAGGACAATGTTGCCAAGTGCTTCAATATTTAGAATCATTACCATACAAATCCAAGAAAAAAGCGCTCACTTTGAAGCTGCTTTAACTTTCACTGACTTGCAACAGCCTTGTTGGGAACATTGTCAGTGGACAGTGTCAAAGCAGCCACATTCCTTCCTACTTCTGGTATGCCCCTGACCTGCTGCCTATGCTCAGGGAGGAATGGCATGAAACCACTTATGCTGGTTCTATGCCAGGCCAGGTGTGGGGTTTAGATGCTGCATGTGATTATTAGAACTGGGAGCACTGGCTGTTGGGAGTCTGAAAGGACAGGAAACAGGAAGGAGGGGGGAGGAGTTGAGGAGGCTGAGTGAGAGTTACAGAGTGTGCAATTACAGCTTGGTAAAGAGATTTCCACTGTAAATAAAGTTCTGTTCAAGTTTGTTAATACCTTGCCTGGGTGATACAACATTTTGGCGACGAGTGTGGGATCTTCTGCCTCTGAACCCATCTGCACCCTTTCTGCAAAACCCAGGTGAGCTTCCAATTGCTTTCACTGTCTGGATCCATATGTTTGAGACTTTATCTGCTTGCAATCAGTGCTACAGAGATTTCTGAAGTAAGAAAGTGTGCTCTGCTAATCCACTGCCTTGGAGCAGAAGGGCAGTGTATATTTTACACTTTTCCCCTTGCAGATGATAAATATGAGACTGCACTCACTGCATTAAAGAACTTTTCTGTGCCAAAAGTGAATGTAGTAGCTAATCGCTACAGATTTCGCCAGCATGAGCAGAAACCAGGGGAGACTATAATGCAGTATATGGCTTCCCTGAGGAGTCTGATTGTAACTTGTGACTTTGGGAATATGGCAGATGAGATGATTAGAGACCAGCTCATTGAGAAAACAACCATGCTTCGCGTAAGAGAACGCTTACTTCTGGAACCACAACTTACACTAGAAAAAGCAATAACCATTGCTACTCAGATTGAGTCAGCTACAGCTGAAGCCAAAATAATGAGCAAGGGTACAGGAGGCCCAGTCCAGGCTGTGACTCCTTTGCAGAAAAGTTCACTATCACTGCAGACAAAGAATTGCAAAAGGAAAACTAATGAAAAGCCACTGAATCAGCAAATGCAAAATACAGTAAAAGCATGCTTTCGCTGTGGATACCCACAACATCTTGCAAGCTACACAGGATGTCCAACAAAAGTAGCTCAGTGCAATCATTGCAAAAAGATTGGGCATTTTGCTAAAGTATGTTGCAGTAGCCAGTTCAATCAACAGGTGCATGCAGTTACAATACCAGATGTTACTTTGCTGAATGTGGACAAAATCACTACTGCACATATTCCAGAACAGATAAAGTGCACTTTAAATGTTTCTGCCATACCCTTAGGCAAATCGCACTCTATTCAGCTAATGTTGGACACTGGCTCAGCAGTATCTATACTACCTGATTCCATCTATTTGCGTTACTTTAAAGATGTGCCTCTTACTGAACCCAAACTTCACTTGGTGCGCTATTTGAAAAACCATATTCCAGTACATGGCTGCCTGCCAGCAATAGTTACTTTTGGTGACTGCTGTGTAACTGCGGAGTTCTACATTGTCCACAAAGGCACTGCTATCCTTGGCAGAGATTTATTAGCTGCTTTAAATCTCAAGGTAGTTAATGGACAAATTGATCTTCCCCAGCAAAGCACTCTTGTGGTACACACACCAGTTTCAGCTGGGACCCAACTCCAGGTTGAGGAGAAACTAGGCTGTGCTTATGGGTTTCTGCATAAAGTTAAAATGCGGGATAATGTGATGCCTGTACGACAGAAATTACGGCGCTTACCATTTTCAGTCAGGGAAGCTGTTTCAGAGGAACTTAGAAAACTTGTTCAAAAGGACATTATTGAAGAGATTAACTCCTCGGAATGGGTTTCACCTATAGTAGTGACGCAGAAGAAGGGTGGAGATATTCGCCTTTGTGTGGACTTAAGGGAGCCAAATAAAGCTATTGTGATTGACAGCCATCCTCTTTTTCACATAGAAGTATTTGCAGAACTCGTGGAGCAAAGATGTTTTCTACTCTTGATTTGCAGAGCGCATACCACCAGGTTATGCTGCATGAAGATAGCAGAGACCTCACAGCATTTATTACACGAAGGACTATTTCGTTTTAAACGTGTTCCATATGGTCTCGCATCAGCCCCAAGTGTCTTCCAAAAAATGATGTCATTGATTCTGAAGAATCAACATGGAGTTCAGTGCTATTTGGATGATATTATTGTGTTTGGAAATACTACTGAGGATCATGACAATAACCTGTAGTCTGTACTAAACTGCATCAGCAAAGCAGGCCTCAAGCTAAATAGGTCTGAACTCTCCTTTCTGGGGCATACAATTTCACAGGCTGGACTAAAACCTGATCCAGATCATATCCTGGCAATTTCAAATGCCCCTCCTCCAACAGATTTGCAAACCTTACGTTCCTTCTTGGGTCTTACCTCCTGGTATGCAAAATTCATTCCCAATTATGCTTCTGTCATTGAACCGTTACGAGAATTACTACGGAGAAGTTCATCCTTACTGTGGACAATGGATGCACAAGCTAGTTTCGAAAGGGTAAAAGACTTGATTGTACATAGTCCAGTACTTGCACTATTCAGTCTCACATTGCCCACAATTGTAACTACTGATGCTTCTGATTATGGACTTGGGGCTCTCCTCACACAACTTCATGAGGACAACACAGAGAGGACTGTTGCATTTGCTTCAAGGACACTAAGTAGTGCTGAGAGAAAATATTCTACAGTTGAAAAAGAAGCACTTGCTTGTGTCTGGGCTACTGAAAAATGAAGAACTTACCTGTGGGGCCGCACGTTCAAGTTGCGCACAGACCACAGCCCTTTGATGACATTGCTCACCACGAAAGGACTGGGAAGAACAGGATATCATATTGCTAGATGGTCTGCAAGACTACTCTCTTTCAATTATGAACTGGAATATAAGCCTGGAAACGAAAATGTGGTAGCTGATTGCCTTTCTCGCCTGCCTTTGCCTTCACCAGATGGTCCACCAGAGGATGAGGATGTAGTAGTTGCGCTTATTACAAGCACTCTTACTGCAGTTACAAGAGAACAATTTCAAGCTGCTTGTTCAGCGTGTCCAATTCAACAAAAACTGTGGGAATTTCTGACAAAGAGATGGCCCAGTAACCCTAAAAACCTTGACTCAGTTTTGCTGCCTTATTTTAGAGTTCGGGATGAACTTTCTTTGCTCGATGGCTGGGTGCTATGAGGTACACACCAGCTACTTGTGCCAGAAGAATTATAGTCAAAACTCATACACCTGGCACATGATACTCATCAAGGAATTGTCAGAACCAAACAATGACTACGGGATCTGTATTGGTGGCCAGGGATGGACTCTCAAACTGAAGCACTCATAAAATCCTGTGTCACTTGCCAAATGCATGATAAGACAGCAGTGACATGTAACCCTCCATTACAGCCTGTTCCTCTTCCTGAATCTGCATGGGAAAAAGTGGCAATTGACATTGTAGGACCCTTTGATACTGCTCCAATTGACTGTCGTTATGCCATCACTTTAATAGACTATTTCAGCAAATGACCTGAGGTAGCCTTTACATCGCAAATTTCTTCTGCTAGAGTAATTAAGTTCCTCTCTTCAGTTTTTAGCTGGGAAGGTAACCCCAAAGAACTGGTTTCAGATAATGGTAGTCAATTTACTTCCCTGGAGTTTGAAACTTTTCTAGCAGAGAGGAACATTTTACACAGGAGGTCATCCCTATATTACCCTCAAGCCAATGGAGAAATCCAACGGTTTAACAGAAGTTTGAAAGAGAGTTTGCGAACAGCTAAACTGGAAGGGCAATTGTGGATACCCTTCACTACTGATTTCTTGCAAACATACTGGGCCATATGACATGCCACAACGCAAAGATCACCCGCAGACTTACTGCATGGGAAACAGCTGAATACTAAACTGAACATTGCTGGATTGTTAAAGGCACGACCTGATGCCCCAAACAAGGATGATATGAGAAAGACAGTTGAACAGAACCAAGCAAAGTCTAAGGCTTTCACAGACAAACGGCGGGGTGCTAAGGAACCAAAGCTTGAGTGTGGTTCCTTTGTTAGAATACGAAAACCTGGAATCTTACACAAAGGGGACCATAAATTCACAGCTCCTCTTAAAACCATAGAGAAAAAGGACCCTTACACCTATCGACTCTCTGATGGGCAGGTATGGAATGCTTCTTATCTTGCACCTGCCTATGCACCAAGAGGAGATTATGCCAACACCCAGTCTGCATTGGATGACTTTACAGTAGAACCACCACAACAAGACATTGCACTGGAACCAGGACTTGAGAGACGGCCTGTCAGACTCAGACGACCCCCTGCCTGGTCTAAAGACTATGTTATGTAGTATCTACAGTGGTTTCAGTGTAATATTCCTGCCAACAGTATAGTGTCTTGTTTCATATTTGTTCCTGGGGTTAGAACAACAATGTTTATTTTAATTTGGAAAGATTCTTAAGAGAGGCGGGAATGTGGTGTTTAGATGCTGCATGTGATTATTAGAACTGGAAGCACTGGCTGTTGGGAGTCTGAAAGGACAGGAAACAGGAAGGAGGGGGGAGGAGTTGAGGAGGCTGAGTGAGAGTTACAGAGTGTGCAGTTACAGCTTGGTAAAGAGATTTCCACTGTAAATAACATTCTGTTCAAGTTTGTTAATACCTTCCCTGGGTGACATAACACCAGGGTAAGCCACATTTGGGGTCCCATTTATGAGCACTTAGCAAGGTCATAGATCTAGCTTGTAACTTCATATTCATGGCATATGAAGTCAATGGAAGGACTTTTTCTTTTCTTTTTTTGGGGGGGAGGGGTGGGGGTGTTGGCCTCCAAAATGGCATCTGTGGGTTTTGCGTTTATGCACACTCAAATGTTTATTTCACATTTATGTGCACCAAGTTCTATGTCTGTCTTGCTACATAATTTGTATATGCAAATATTTATTTCTGAGACAACCAATTTGCACATTCAAAATATGGGCACAACTTTGGAGGCAGACTTGAAGCTAGCTGAAAACTTGGCTCTGTAAAAACACTTCTTGCCATGTATAAACTGACTTAATATTGCAGAGCATATGGTATGTAAGATCACACGCTGTTCTATGTCTCCTGCAGTGGCTAGGAACAGCAGGGTGAGTTAAAGAGCAAGAGAGAGCATTTATTCTAAATTTCCTGGCATCTTTAGTTGAAGTCAGCAGGGCCGGCTCTAACTTTTTTGCTGCCCCAAGCAGGAAAAAAAAGCGCTGCCCCCCCGCTGAGTGCCGTGCCGCGCCCCCCCCCGCGCCCCCCCCCCCCCCCCCCCCCCCCGCCGAGCACCGTGCCGCCGGAACCTGCCCACAACCCCCGCCGAGCGCTGCCGGAACCCCCCCCAGCGCTGTGCCCACGCCACCCCCCCGCCGAGCGCCGCGTCGCCGGAGCGCCCCCCACTCCCCGCGGAATGCCGCGCCGTGCTCCCCCCGCCGCCCCTTACCAGGTGCCGCCCCAAGCATGTGCTTGGTTGCCTGGTGCCTGGAGCCGGCCCTGGAAGTCAGACCTCCAGACTTCATTAAATTTTACATTTAGTATTGTTTTAACCCAAGCTGACAAATGCAAGGAAGTTGATAAATGCTGTTCTTACTACACCTGCACCAGTGTGGGCAGATACCAGGAACTCATGTCCTTGTTGTAGCTAAGAACTTGAAACTCTCTTAATACCCCTGTATGATAGTGTGGCTTAGGGACAGAGTTCCTTAGAGTTATCTTCTGCATTTATGTGTATATGGTGTGGAAAGTGAGAAATGAGAGAATCACAAAATGGAATTTTCTATCCAGTTCCAACTCTTAAATTATTTCTATCTGCCTAAATTAGTTGTATCCAAGTTAAAGCATATGTGACTTAAAAAAAAATCCTTTTCCACACTTTTTTCCCTGAAAGCCATTTTTATGTATAATACATATTTACAAATAGATTATCTACTATACCCTCCAAGTGAGCTCAAACTACAGAGGTTAAATCTGAGAAAGCAGTGGATTTAAGGAATCTACTTTTTAAGAACAAACAGATTTTAGAAATACAACACATTATTCCGTACAGAATTGTTCACACAAACGAACTCCCAAAATCTTTTTGCAGAGTTAAAATGAAAAATAATAGCAGAGGGAGTGAGAAATAAACAGACACGTTGGATACTGAGAAAATGTTTGATTTCTGATGAGATCCAGAAGGAAATGGAGGGCTAATCACACAGACATAGTGAAAACCTATCACAGACGTCAGGAATTCCAGAGTAGAAAGCTAGATAGGGGGCTGGTGTTAAATGATGAAGGAGCATATGCAGAAGTAAAGAGAGAGAAGGCCTAAGAGAATGTAAGCTTATAAAAACAAGGGTTGACAGGATTCTGAAATCAGTGGCCAGCCAACTGAGTTGTTTGAGGAGCTGGTTAATATGGTTGCTCTCCTTTGTACATGGTAGAAGTTGGACAGCAGCATTTTGTGCATGCTGCAGTAGGGGCACAGCTGCATCTTGGGAAGGCCAGTAGCAAACTACTAATGCTGAATGTTTAAGTCTCATTGACTTTGGACTGTCTCAAGCTGGACACCTACAGTCATTAGTCACTTTAGAAAATGTAGGCCTTGGTCTTTAAGACTGTAACAATAGTCTTTAAAATGTAAGATAATTTTATAATGATGCATCATGACCAAATAGCCCAATTTTGTGTTCTTCCCTTAGCATTATTTATTTTAAGTTGTTTTTTTTGTATTTAATTTCTTTGACTGGGAGTTGGACTAACGACCTCCTGAGGTCTCTTCCAACCCTAATCTTCTATGATTGTGCGGGCTGCCTTAGGAGAGGCGTCACAGGTTCATGGGTCTGGAGGGAGGAAAGGATTGAAACGTGGTGCTGTGGGGAAGGAGGAGGAGAGATGGGCCGTTGAATACACTGCAGAGTCACCTAAAAGGGTTGGTTCTATTAAATAAATAGTTGCAGCATAGCAGATTCCTTTGGTCCTTCCTGACAAATCATTTCAGTGTTGTCTTAGGAGCAGAGGGTTAAGAAGATGGATTGGCGAGGAGAGCACACATTTTTGGATCGCACTGGTTTGATCTAGACCTGAGGGAATAATCAGTTTTCACAATGTACTTTATAATTCAAGTCCCTTTTAACTCCTCTAATTCCCAGGATAAATAATAATTATAATAATAATTCATAATACTTTGCACTTATACAATGCCTTTAATCTAAGAGACTCTCTCTCTCTCTCTCTCTCTCTCTCCCCCAGTGTCCCTCCCTCTTCTGATCTCTCCACCTGCATAATCTATCACATTAACAAGGCACTATCAGTGCACCATAGCCACAGTTTAAAAGCAAACATTCACTTGAAAAGACTGCACTCTCCATTCCTCCGTTGAGACATTGCTATCCAATGGGGTTTCTCTTGTTTGCATGACTCCCCAAATCCCTCAGGATGTAGCATCGACCCTGCAAATAAACACGTGACTGGCTACATGTTCCGCTTTGCTTCCCCACAGCGGGAAACTGGAACTGCTTGCGGACGTGCTGCTGTGTATTGTGAGAAACCCTCAAATTTATTGTGACGCAATCGGATACTAATTTGGGATGGGAATGTCTTTCAAGAGAGGACCTTTTCCCTCTTTCATCTTATAAATGAATGTTTGTAAATTCATAGTAGAAAAGCTACAAATATGTAGCCTCACGCTATAGCTTTAAAGCTGTATATTAGTACTATAAGGCCAAATGCTGTCCTCTCCTACACCTGTGGAATGTCATGGAAGTGAATGGTTACTGAGAATGGAATTTGACCCATTACTTATAGACATCTTTTAGATGCCTCTCTTAGCTCTCCAGAGAAGTTACATGAAAATGTACATTAAAGAACGTGTCTTTATCTGACTGTTATATCTTCCCTGTCTCTTTTTCTTTTGCATACTGTGAGTGAATGAGACTATGGGCCAGACTCACTGGTATAGTCAAGCTGCTTTACAGCAAACCGACAGTGCAAAGTAGCCGTGAGCCAAGGCTAACCAGTCAGTTAAGTTGGGCTAATAGGCACTTTGATAGAATAGCTGTAACATATTGATGGATCTGATTCTCTATCACCTGCAGTTCGCATTCCTGGTTTGTAACAATCTGCACAGAACACGGAGGGGAAAACTCATGTTTTAGGAGGAAGTATTTATGAGCAACACAAGGAAGCAAAATGACCGCAGAGGGTACAGGAGAGAAACTCAGATATAAATAAATTATTAACCAAGTTAAGGGCCTGGCAGTCTAGCATAAGGCGCATGAAACAGGTCTCAGATATAGTCATAGGTACTTTTCTTTTTCAGTAAAGATCAACAAATTACATCCATCAGGAGCCATCTAGATTATCTAGCTGTTCTCATCTGCCACCAAGAAAACATGTTTTTCTTCATGCTTAGATCTTTCCTATAAGAGTAACTGCAATATCATTGTTATGAGAGTAACTGGAATACTGATCATCTTCCCCTGAAATTAAGATATGGCAACTGAATAGGGCAGAGGAGTTATTTGCTAGGCAGTATATTATACAGTCCTATGGTCTCGACTAGATATTATTCAAACTAGGCACCCAGAAGAACTGATCACATGATTGGCCTGATATCTATCTTGGTATTATTTATTGATTTACTTTGAAGTTGAGGACTTTGGGTGTTAGATGTATTATCCTTTTTGTTTGTTTGCTTTTCTTTTTCTTTTGAGAGCTGGTTTGGCTTCCTAGTTGAAGTCCTTCCTAGAAAATGATGATGATTCTTGAGTGCATCATGTATATCCACCAAGAGACACATCACTTCACACCACTGATGCACTTAGTATCAGCTGATCACTTGAGACATCAAAGCATTTGCTCCCTTTTTGTAAGTGAGAGACTACACCGTGTCATTTGTATTCACCTCGGGCAGACGCTGAGCCTCTGCTCATTTCATCAAAGAACTATTTATGAGGCTGTAAAAAAGATGAGTTTCTCCGAATAGTCTCCAAATTAAACTTTTTAAAGTTTAATGTTGGCACACAAGAATAATTACAGTTATAAACCATTAAACATTTAGAGGAAATTTATAGGATTGGAGGGAGAAAATTTACAGCTGTGGCCTAATACAATAAATTTCCTCTGTAAAAGCAGTTCCACAGAAACATTTCTATCAGGGATTTTTTTTAAAAAGTGCTTTATTAACATGACTAAAATGCACAGGTAATATCTTCAGACATGATTTATACAGAACGATGAATATCTTTGCAAGATACTGTTAATTAACCCTGCAAGAAAAAGTCAATATTTTTATTTTTTTTACCTCGGCAAATAGCGTTCTGAGTTCACTTGTATATACTGTGTAATCCTAGAAGGCCATCCTGTAGTCTATAATTTCCTTCTAAGACTTATGGTCTTGCAATTATCACATGCCCATGGGGCAGTGCACATCTGTGAACCTCAGTCAGGGCTTTATTTTTCTCCGCGTCTACGCCTGTGGTTTACTATCACCACGGTAGTCTCACTTAGAAACTCTAAAACTTCCTTTTATCTTTTGGCAGAATTTAAGGGATATATCTCGGTGCGGTCCTCATATTACATAGCAGACCTCCATTCACCCCAGATATCATCAATGATTTTAAAGGGTCTCCTCATTTACTGACCTGGGACCAGATCCAAAGCCTGTTGAAGTCCCTGTGAAGATGCCCATTGACTTCAGGGGGCTTTGAAATAAACTATTGTACTGCTTCTTTCATCTGTCACCTAGTGGTCTGGGAAATGAAATATTAATGAAATCAAATTTTAACAATATTTAAACCCAAATAAATAAATAGAACCCCTTAACATTTTTGAGAGATCCCTTGTTTTCATAGAGTCCTCACTTTTGGATATATAGGGCAAATTCATAGCCGTGTTCCTCATTAAAATACTTTAATGTGAAAAGGAAAATCAGAGAGGCAATAACTGTAAGTCATATCTTAAATGCAGAAGATGTGTACTGAATATAATAATTTTTTAGACTATGAGCTCTTTGGAACTATATGGACCAGGATCATATGTTTATATAGCACAGTAGGGCCAACGTAGCTTTGGCTTTTAGTCCCTACCACAATATAAATGTTAATAATATTAATAATAAATGTATTACCACAGAAACTCGTCTGATCACTGGATGGCTTGTGAATCCTAAAACCTGACTGCAATAATTTCAATGGGAATTGAGGTGACTTGGCACCTCACAGGATCAGTCTTAAATCTGTAATGCCAGCACAGAGCTATGTCTTTTATAGCCCCACCAGTGTCATTGGGGTTCTTGAAGAGTAACTGAGAATGGAATTTTGCACCAGACATTAGCAAGTCTGCGCTGCAAACACCGATGTGCTGAAACCAATAAAGGCTGCTTGTGTGCATAAGGTTTCTCATGAGTCTAAGTGTTTGCAGATTTAGGGCCATAGACACGGAATTTAATAGTCAGCCGTGTAAAGACGTTTAAACTGGAGCAGCTGGAACCGTGCTATTACTTACACGGCTGTTTGGTGACATAAAAAGGAAAATAGCTTGTTTTGGCAATACCAGGATTAAAAAGGAAGGTGATATGAACCTGTGGTCTGAAGGTCTGTCGACAGCAGCTGTTGGTATGAGTGTTGGTGGGGAATGCCTGAGATATGTGAATTAGAAATCAGGAAAGAATCATGAATACAGAGTAAAACCCTCCATTTGTCCTTTCCAGATTTAAACTCCTCACTCTTTCAGAAGGGTTATTGTTCCATTTTACACAGCAGTCTGCAAACCTTCCTGCTAAGATGCTTCCTGCTTTATGAGCCTCAGACCATGTGCACAAGATGACTCAGCCATTAGTGATATGCAAAGTAATTTCTCCGTATACAACTCTTAGATACTTATGTCAGGTGGCAGCCAAATCTAAAATTAAGATAATTCCCAAAGAGGGAGTAATAACTGTACTAGGCCACTGCTCACAGAGTTAAGCACAGCAGCCAGGAGACTTTTTTTTCCTCTTTATTTCTTCATTTTCCTGTCATGCTCTCCCAGTCTCTCACATATTTGCAAATTGTTATGATTGTTTCTCAGAGCACTTAATTAAAACTCACCAGCACTCTAAGAAACCCAGTGGAAAATAGATTCTGCTGAGCTGACTCTCCTGCTCCAATTGGGTAGGCTGAGCCAAACAAAGACACAGGAGAAATATCATGAGACGTGCCCCATGACATGTATCCCAACTATCCCAGCTTGAGGTCAAAATGCACCAGAAACTGCAGCCTGAAGGCATTTGCCAGGGTCCAGATTGAGCAAAAACATCTGTTTAAACACACACACAACACACTCTTTTGCTGGAGAGACGTTGTTCAAACAAACTACTGCTGGTTAGTGGCTATGGCTGGAATTCAAAGGTTGATTTGGAGTACTTTTACAGTTAGAATCAAACAGTCCCCATGGGGCTAAATGAAAAAGAGAGAGGAAATGAGAGAAGATATGAAAGAGAATGGGGAGAGTAGAAGGCTGATCTGTGGCCTGTTGAAGTGAATGGGTGGGAAATGCCCATTGAATTCAGCAGTAGAGGATTAAGCCCTGAAAGAGAAGAGGATGAGAGGGGGAATAGGAAAGAGAGAGAGATTTAGTGGCTTGGGCTCTTAATGCTCTCTCTTTTACAGTCTGCATGCCTGGGATTTGTTGGCTGGTGTAATCAGCTGAAGGAGCAATAGTGATGGATGTCAGATGATTATAATTTCTGTGTTGTTGTTCCAGCCATCATAAGTCTGAAATGTTTTCCGAATTGCTGCAGCTGCAACTGATGCCATCTCTGAGCAATAATCATAACAATTTGCAAATATATATGGATTAGCACGTTCCTAATGGGAAGCTTAGAAACAGGCAAGTTGTGCAGCTGCTCATTTGCAGCTTGTAAATGTCCAGTCTTCTGGGAATTGTGCCTTCTTCTGTATGCGAGGGCAGCTGCCAGAGGCCCTTTTGGAATGGTAAAACTATAAATAATACAAGTATCTACCTGAAAAATCATGCTTTTACCCCCTCTCCCTCTCTATAATGCACAGAAAGCTGAAGGAAAATAAAATTTGGGTTTCAGTTTCTATCTTTGTGGAGTGTATGCATGGAACTGCTGATTGATTGACTGTGCTAAGCCAAAGGTAATAATTATGGCTTTTATCTTTATGTGATTGAAAAGCTTCCAGGAAATCTGTGCCCAATAAAAGTGAGTTTTGACTTTCATTGGCTTGATACATAGTCTGCATCAAAGTGTAATAACCCTAATTTCTTTCTTTTTTGCTTATTTAGCCCAGATACTGCTCATGGAATGATTATAGTCTTTAACATGTGAAGAAAAAAATATTTCTTTTGTTTCTTCATTTATACATTGCACTAGCTCCTGCCCCTCTTAAATACTCATTCATGTATCGGGAGAGCAGTTTGTATTTTTTTTAAATAGGCCTAATTTAAGTACTTTGTATTAGTTTGCTGTTCAACCTCTAAATTCTTTCTCTAATGAAACAATCCAGAAGTATATTAAACTTGGAGTTATCTAAAGGGCTTTGGTGTTTCTGGTATTTTCACTTCTTAGAGCAGCAGAGAGAAAAGTACTAAATGCTGTGTTAGAGAAGCCAGCTGGAGGAAAACAAATGTGTAGCAAATTCCAGTTGTAATAATAGCTTACCTTTGTGATAGTGACTGACTATTACCAGCACATGCACCATAGATCTGGTCCTTCAGCAGTTATTCATGCCAGTAGCCCTATCAACTTCAAGGCAGCCTACTATTAATAGGCAGCGGGATTGGATCCCATAGGAGCAGCATTTTTGGACATCTAAGCATGTGTAAGGACCTTACTGGATGACTAGCACTATAGTTACTAGCATGGTCAGTTTGTTTGCTATCAGCTTTCCCCTCTCTTGATCACCCCACACTTCCTGACCCATGGAAGGGCATTTTCAGTTGCCAGTGTTGCCAAGTCACCTGCCAGAGCATCATATTTATTGAGCATGATGCAAGTTAAAATTCTACAGTGATTGCTTAAATAAAAGTTAATTACTTTTTTAAAGTTTCCCAAGGGATGGAGTTGACTGGGATTGGAGCCTGGGAGAGAGGCTGCTCAGGAGGGCAGGTCAAACCTCCTGGCCAGGAGATAGGGCAATGGAAAGGAATGAATTGACCTCCTAAGATATAACTTGGATCAGAAGAGCATCGGTATTGACTCTATTCAGGACTTCTATTCAGCACTCATGAGTGCTGGCTCCCACTGTTAAACCCATTAGAATTGATGCAGCCTATATTTATATATTGCCTTGCATCTCAGAGAATCCCAAAGAACTGTACACGTGCTGACATCTATTTCTCTCTTCCCTTTCCCATTAACATTGGATTGTGAGAGGTTGCATCTGATACATGGGGATTGGGATGCAAGGGTGCTGGGACAATTGTTATACTGGGGTGTTGAGAGCCATTGAACCGAACTGTAAACCCTGTATATAAAGGAAGCCACTTGAAGCCAGGGGATGCAACAGCACCCCCAGTTCCAATACCGTTGTCTGTATGTAAATCCTTGTACCCACTGCTGAAATGCTGCCACCTCTGGGTGAAACTAGGCAGCTGTTTCAGCATCACACAGCACAGCCGGGTGAGGTGGGAAGTGAAAAGAATATTGCAGCCCACTGAAACTGAAGTAGCTGAATTTTAATATTCTTTCCTGCTTTAGGTAAAAAGTTATGTTTAAAAATTATGATATGATATGAACTTGTGAAATCTTCTTTCTCACTTCTTATGCCGGTGTGGGGGTGGGAGTTGGGAAGGAGTATCAGGATATTTTTTGGTTGGTTGGTTTTTATGTGTATTCCTGATCCCGAGGTGCAATTCTTGATATGCACTCTACATGTTCAAATGGATCAGTTATATTTTATAATACATTGTCCCTGCCTCTGAGTTCTGGACAAATGAAGCTTGATGCAGCTAAGAGGGAAGGACAAAGGTGGCTGCACACCATCTTTGTGACCCTGTGGATTCTGGAACAACTCTAGCTTGCTCTCAGATACCAAGGGTTCCCAGTGGGCAGTTATTACGGCCAAGAATAGATGGAGCATAGCAGCTCTCTGGCCACATCTCTCATACTAGAGGCTGCAAGTGCACGTGGCAGAAAGCCATTGTGCTGCTTGTACACTGGCCAAAGAACCCTCCTATATCATGCATATTCCCCAGAGGGGTTTTTCCACCACATTTTGGCTCGTTTGTGTGGCTGAGGGCATAATCAAGGCTAGTAACCTTAGACAGAATGTACTGAAATTACACTGTAATTGTGCTCTGACACTAACTCATATACTCACAAAGCTAAATATGGGACTGAACCACTTACTCCTGACCTGGGACCGCTGCATATTGGAGGTGAAGAGGAACAGTGGCTGCTCTCCGAGCCCTTAGGCATCAATAAAAGTCTTGCCTCACTAAAGGATTCAAGAGTTGTCTTCATAGTGTTCCTGCCATGTTCCGAAACATCACTTACAGAATTCTGTATGATCTGTAAAAGGCTCACGTTCCCCATGTTCTATGAAAGCAAGTATTGGCCCAGATCTTCAGCTGGTGTAATTCAGTGTGGCTCTAACGAAGTCAATGGAACTTCTTTAATTTAGGCCAGCTGAGGCTCTAGTCTATGTTTATTGTTTAGGGCATTGGCTTCCCGTGGATTCTGTTAGTTGTCTGAAAGGGTAACTTGGGCCTAGATCTCAAATCTATTTAGGTTGAAATCAATGGGTGTTAGGCACCTAAATACTTTTGAGGAGTGAGGCCTTTGCATCCTTACTGATTTGGGCACAAACAACTTCCAGCAAGTCGGAGGCCTCAATTCAGGCATAAGCACGGGTACACTGATATTCCTGGCACGGTAAAGGGAAAAAAATTATGTCTAAGAGTTCAGCTATTTATAAAGTAAAAAATAAGTCTGTGGTTTTATTAGACACTTGTGTCAATTAAGCATCAATTGACAGTTAAAAGAACATTTATTGAGATTTAATAGGGAAGATGATATGTAATCAAGTTAAAATTATAAGACACAAATATAATTAGATTTTCAGTACATAAAAATTGTAAGGAATATTTAGGCACTTAATTGGAATTTAAAAAGCCAGCACTATCGAGTTAATAATTGTGACAACTAATAGAGTATCCAACTAAATGTCAGTATTTTTGTTAATTGATATTTAATTTGCTGTAGACTGTCTTGGTAAATGTTAATTAAATGCCAGAAAATTCCTTATCATTTTAAACTTATTAATAATCTTAAATTATGCCTTTATTGCTTACATAATTGTGAGTTAATTACACAGCTACTAGACTTACTCTACCCATTATACAGTGCTCAGGAGAATCTGCCTTTTTACAGGTCAATAAACTCGCTTGCTTGTTGGCTACTCAAATGGAATGCGAAAAGCTGATCATGAGTAAAGGTGGTGTTACAGAGATGTAGCACAGATCACTTGCCAGACAATTCCCAGCTTGCTCCAAAGGGCTTTGGATCAGGCATTATGTACATTCATATTTTAGGGCATTTATAAAACAAGTATCTTAATTAATCAAGGCTCTAAAGGTTTGTAATTCAGAAAAGCAGTGAGAAGTTAGGGTGTTTACATTACTGGTACTTAAAATCTTGCCAAATGCTTTCAATGATTAAGCAAGATGTGTAGTTAACTTGCCTTAGTATTTGCAGAATTCATGTTATTTATGAATAGGGTAAAATAATTCAAGTACAAGGTGGCATGAATTAATTATATTCAGGTACTGTATCAGTTTATCTTTGGGGAAACTAGTAAGTGTTTATCAATACTGAATTTGAAACCATGGAGATTCCTCCAATCTTCTGTCCACAACAAATCTCCTCCCAACGCGGTGGCTGGTTACCTTCTGTTATCCTCTTTTGGCCAAAATGCTTATTTCCCTGTAGAGCTCCAGTTGGTGTACATCAGCGTAAGTCACTGGAGTTGCCAATTTGCATGAGTGAGGATCTGATCCTCAGTGGCCACTTACAGAAACAACTATTTATATGTTTTAATCATTTCCTTTTCCTTGTCTTGATGTAAGAAAACAGCTTCTTAGTTAAAAGCCACATTCCTCCCTATCCCATTTGTCTTGACACAAGGATAAAGGAGGCTGATTTGGTTCACATTTGGAAATTGTGGACAGATGCATGAGAAAGGAATGCATGGATAGAGAGATATTTCTTCCTTTAGAAGCTTAGGTGACTGCTCTACATCTGCCTGCTTATTTATTTCCAAAAGTTTGGACTCTCCTTGTTTGCAGAAAATGGATAGTCCATAGATATTGAATCCTGCCATAATCTATTATCTAAATCAGGGGTCGGCAATGTTCGGCACGCGGTTCGCCAGGGTAAGCACCCTAGCGGGCCGGGCCAGTTTATTTACCTGCTGACGTGGCAGGTTCCCCTCATACCCCATTCTCATCAAGCAAGTTTTACTGACCAGCATCTTTGAGTGAGGGGGCAGATCTATGGCTCCAACTCTCCCTAGTAATTCCCTGCCCACATGCTCATGCGGGGTTGCATCAGGCAGCAATATGCATGGGGAGCGCCGCATTATGAGTAGGTTTAATGTGACTTCAGAGGTGGAGTGGAGGGGCTTTACTCTACACCCTTCTACATCCAAGTAAGAGCCAGCTAGAAGCTAGACCTTAAATAGGAGCAGGGTCCCGAGTTCTGTCTCTCTTTAATTTTGCTTTTAAAGAAATAGGAGCTCTAGAATTCCTGTTATGTATCTTTTTGGCTTCCAACTCTGCTGTACTAAAAAAATTGAAATCAATTCATTAAGTTTTTCTTTAAACTTTTTGGTGCATAAAACATAAAAGAAAATGTGAAATTACTAAAGATCTAAGCCCAGTGGACTGAGGCTACGTCTACAGTACTGAGCCTAAATGGGCATAGCTATGCCAGCATAGCCCCCTAGTGTGGATGCTGTGGATGCAAACAGGAGTTCTGCTGACATAGAGTATGTCTACACTACAAGGGACTCAGCTCAATTTTGCAGCTACAGTACTGTTGCGCTGCACTGTAGATGCTTATTAAAGTGACAGAAGGGGTTTTCTGTCTCTGTAGTAAATCCATAACCTTGAGAGGTGGCAACTAGGTCGATGAGAGAAGTCTTCCATTAATATTCTTGAGTCTGCTTTGGGGGTTAGGTTGACCTAGCTGTGTCACACAAGGCATGAAACTGTTTCCCAGCCCTTAGCGATGTCACTAGGTTGACCTAAGTTTTTAGATGTCGACCAGGCCAAAGTAACACCACCTCCCTAAATGATATTAGCTAACCTGACAGAAGCACTCTTCTGTCAGCTTAGTTGCATCTATACTGGGGGTTCTGACAGCACAGGTATGTCACATTGGTGGTGTGAATTTGTGAATTTTGCACACTTCTATGTGATACAGCTATGTTGGCAGAACTCTGTAGTGTAGACCAGGCCAAAGCCTTATGCTGCTGTCCTTTAACCTTGCTGTCAGGATGATGCCTGTTCTGTTATCATGACGCTTCACTGTTATGTAACACCATCCTATGTACAAAAAGTAACAGAGAGCACTGGTTGGTTGTTAACAAAGTTGGCTTTTAAATAAAAATATATTGTTTTCTTGTCTAGGAAGTCTGTCTATATTATCCAGCAGAGCTGTGCAAAAGCTTCTAAACAGTATTTTAAAACCTAAAATATTTTCACATTTCATTTTGAATGTTCAAAGTAGTTCAATTTGGCAGGGGAAAAAATTTCAGGCTTTTTTTTGCTGAGATATACAACCATGTTTGCTCAAAAATTGTCCCATTTTTCAGACAAAAAGTGGGATTTTTTTGAATTTCTTTCACATAATGATTTTACATTATAATCATGAGATGTCAAAACTTCCATACTTTGAATTGAGAATGGCCATCTTGTGGAGAGTTTGAGCAGGAAATCCATTCAATAGCTCCTTCCCAAAGAATAAGTTCTTCCAGTATTTTAAACTCAGGCAGCTGGGTTCTCCCTGCAGCATACATCATAAGATGGCACCTGATACCAATGTTACCTAGTGCGTGCACTTTCTCTATACATGTCTGGATAGTGATACATAACAAAGAAAAAAGGGTGGTTACCCTGATCTTGCAAACACTTATGTACATGCTTAACTTTAAGCATGAGTGACAGCAGTGGGACTACTCACATGTGTAAAGGTAAGCATGTACATGAGCGTTTGCAGGATTGGGGCCCATGTGTACTGTGTATGCTGAGATGTTTATTTGGGTTATACCAACAACCTGAAAAAGGTGGGGAATGCTAAATTACTGAATACCTGAATGGCATTGTATTGAGAGAGATACTAATGGTATGTCTGCCTTTGCTAGCACCGCCACAGTTCAATCTGCACTACAGCTGGTGCCACTTTTATTCCTAACGCCCCCTTCAGAGAGGCAAAATGGGATGGCTTCAAGTCTCACTGATTTTATTGAAATAACTCCCATTGACTTCAATGGATTTAGGATCTGGTCCTAAAAGAAAGTGGGATTATAGGAAGTGGATTGTAAAAGTCCCTGGACCTGATGCAAAAGAGTGACTAACAGCAATGATTAACTTCACTGACAGTGAAGCCATGACCATGATCTGTCCTCTGACACACAACCTGCTGTTTTTGTTTTCATTTTATCTTTCATCTGAGTGACATAGTGACAGGGGAGGCATTTTATCCATTTCATTTTGCTCGCAATTATGATCATTCATTATGCCATTGGGGCTGCACATTTATGTCCTACTGACTTAAAGTCAGGGGCTCACCATTGACAGAGCTAGTGAAAGTTAGCTGAAAAGAAATATTGCATTGTTTGAGTGTTTGTCTTCACCTACCACGTACCTGGATGTTGCTCTATTATTTCAAATGTTATTGAATATTTAAATGGAGGGGAAAGGATTAGGTTTTGCCTCATGCCAAGATTGTAAAGGTTTGTCTTGTTTCCGGCTGTGATGGGATTATTTCTGTAGGCGCTTTTTGGTATGATTTCTATAGTGCTGTAAATGTGCACAGCACTGTACTAAAGGTGAGATTGACCCAAACAGTTAATAGGCTCCTGTTCCATAGTGTTGACTATCTAGCGGTCCTTTTAATGTTTGAATTTTGAAGTTGCAGTACCTACAAATAAGGCAACAGAGAGAAAACAATGGATTTGTGTCCATAATAATGATTCGCTGGCATTTTTTTTTCTTTATAAAACAAAATTAAAAATAGTGCACCTTTTGTGCTTGTATATCGTTGTCCACCATTATAACAGCCTGATCCGGGTGGTATTTAAATGTATGCAAAAATGCTATTGACTTCAGTGGAAGCAGATTGGAACCATTAGAGAGCAAGGACAGTTCACAAAGCTATAAACATACGGTCAGTCTGTAGAGATTAATTTGTCTTCGGTTCATAAACATTTCCTGTGGTGATGTACTGAATCTGAGGAGTTTCAGTGAGATGTGTTTTTTATAGAACTATTAATGCCGGTAAATGACATATGTAGTACCATTAATAAAGGACAGTATCCCCAGAACCATTGAAGTATTGATCAGAGTAGCGCTAGTAAAAGGGTAGCCAATAAAACTAAATTCATTAGGAGTACAAAACATATCAGGCCAGCACTTCAGCTGGCCTAAATCATCATAGCTCTATTAACTTGAATGGAACAATGTTGATTTAAACCAGCTGAGTGTCCAGCCAGTCATCTCTATATTTTAACATCTAGATAGCCTTCTCTCTTTTGTACAGATGCCAAGTACATGGACTCTCGCACACTACATAAATGGGAATGAGAAATGCTGAGCACCTCTGAGCATGAGTCAACAGCATAATTGTTCAGACACAGCTCTCAGATCTTGTGTTCAGATATTTGCTGTGGTGGGTGCAGCATAAATACACAGGGCCAGGTCTTTCAGGACAGTTCCAGAGGCTTCAGTGGAGCTAGTTTGATTTTAAACCAGCTGAAGATCTGCCCAAGAATCAGTAAAGTAGATAACTAGGTAGTAGAGCTGGTTGGAAAACTTTCATCAGAACAGTTGTGGAAACACACTTTTGTGATTGTTTTCTGACCAGATCTAGTAGTGAGCAAGACAAGTAAAGAGCACAGATTTCATTGAATAGCTATTACTATAGCAATCCACAGAAAACTGCTTGGAGGGAGTTTTGAAACCTGAACATCTTCACTACATATCACCCTTTGAGTTTTGCAGGCAATAGGAGTATTGCTTGATGCGGGGCTAAGATACAAGAACTCAGATCAAGCATATTAAAATTCTAGAGTGACTGTGAATAGGGTCCTGCTGCTGCTTGATTGCATCTGGTCCTAATCATGAGTATCTGATATTCTTACTGCTGGGTAGGGTTGCCAAGTGTCTGGTTTTCAACCGGAACGCCCAGTTGAAAAGGGACCCTGGTGGCTCTGGTTGGCACTGCCATCGGGCCGTTAAAAGTCTGGTCACGGCGCAGCGGGGGCCCGGGACTAAGGTAGGCTCCCTGCCTGCCCTAGTTCTGTGTGGCTCCCAGAAGTGGCCGCCAGGTCCCTGCAGCCCCTAGGCGTTGGGGCAGCCGGGGACTGAGAGGCTCTGCATGCTGCCCATGGGAGCCATATTAAGCACCACCAGGACCCCGCACCCAATCCTGCACCCCTTCCCCAGTCCAGAGTCCCCTCCAACACCTAAACTCCCTCCTGAAGCCCGCCCCACCCCCAGCACCCTCCTGCAACTCAAATCCCTCATCCCCAGCCCCACCCCACAGCCCACATGCCCAGCCGGAGCCCTCACCCCACCTACACCCCACCCCGTTGCCCTAGCCTGGAGCCCCTTCCTTCACCCCAACCCCCTCATTCCCAGCCCCATTCCAGAGTCCACACCCCAGCTGGAGCCTGCATCCCCACTCTGAACCCCTCGGCCCCAGCCCAGAGCCCCCTCCTGCACCCCAAACACCTCATCCCCAGCCCCAGCCTGCACTCCCAGACAGTGTCCTCACCCCCCTCCTGCACCTCTGCCCTCACCCTCCTCTCCTGCACCCTGAATTCCTCATTTATGGCCTCAGCTGGAGCTCTCACCCACCTCCCACACCCCTTACCCCCTCCTGCACCCCAACTCCTTGTCCCAGCCCAGTGAAAGTGAGTGAGGGTGGGGGAGAGCGAGCAACCCTGGAAGGAAGGATGGAGCAAATGGGGGCAGGGACACTGAGAAGGGGCAGGGCAGGAGTGTTTGGTTTTGTGCTATTAGAAAGTTGGCAACCCTACTCCTGGGGCAATTCTGCACTAAAAATAAAAATTCTGCACACACTATTTCAAAATTCTGCATATTTTATTTGTCAAAATAACAACACAATATAATCACACCAGTTTCAATTATGTTGGTCATTTATTTCGAAATACCTGTCAGCAAGTGTCTCTGTAACAATACAGACAACAAAAAAGATTCAGGAAATGTTTTTGACATATAGATTCTTCACTAGGCATATTTACAGAGAATTTTGAATAATAATTCATTTTAACTACAATACAGAAATGTATTTCCTGCACCTCTCAGAAGCAGTGCAAAGGCTTGGGGGAGTCAGGGGTAATGGAGGAGGGAGGGAAGTAGTTGCTGGAAAGGAACCTGGGAGTGAACCTGCAGGGTTGTTGGGTGTGGGTGGGTGAAATATGGAACAGTTTTTTGGGGGGATGGATTGTTAGGGAGTGGGGGGGGGCTCTCCGATGAAGACCCTAGCTTACCCCTAGCCTCTACCATTGTCAGGCACATCTGCCCCTGTCCCCATGTGTCCCTGCACT
Organism: Trachemys scripta elegans; assembly: GCF_013100865.1. Classification (NCBI taxonomy): domain Eukaryota; kingdom Metazoa; phylum Chordata; order Testudines; family Emydidae; genus Trachemys; species Trachemys scripta. The sequence continues at coordinate 109,564,405 of NC_048303.1, read as the reverse complement.
CTCCCTCCCCCATCCCCATGTGTCCCCGCACCCCCACTCAGCCACTCCTCCTCCCCAATCCCCATGTGTCCCTGCTCTAGAGCCTCACGTGATTTTCAGATGTGACAACTTTATAATGCAGTTTTAAATTTTCTTTGTTCCTTTTAAGGTTCCCATGCTGTACATTATAATGGAGTTTCTTAAATTTGTCCTCAAAATTTTTATTTTTGGATCCAATTTGAATAATTTAGGTCGTCAGCTTTTCTATTCTGTCTTCAGCATTATTAACTCTGTCAGCTGGCTAGTTTGTCTTCTGGTGTTTTATCAGTCAAATTATCTAAACATGGTCCCTGTTTAACCAGTTATGTGTATACATAGAATTTTGTGCATGACAGATGAAGGATATGGGTTTTGATGGGTTTGTGCATGTGATTTCTATCATTTGTATGTGAAGGTGAAAGTGGGGAAAAAAACTGTGCATGCATAAATGCAGCCTGCAATGAGGCCTCTGAAACTTTGGCCCTATATAGTAAAATATTGTGACATCAGCAAGGGTGTGATTTCCTGCCGAGTCTTATAACTTAAGCTGAATGGAAAAGTCAGACATCCTTATTTGTGGCACATAATATAGGAATCTCAAACATATACTCAAGTACATGAGTTTCAAGAATGTAAAATGCATGTTTAATAGTCCCTATTAGAAATATTCAGAAGCATTTCCAGCGTAATTGTGACATCTAGAATAATGTAATATAATTACAACTATATGCCAGTGAATAGAAATTTTATATATATATATATAAATATAAATCTCCTGCAGGCCAAATATAATTATTGAAAATATTATCATCGTCAATGGACTCAGCTTCATTTAGTTTATATTTGTATAATCTGTTAATGAAGTCACTTGTCATAACTCTTTATTTTTAACTAGGGAATGCTAATAGATTAGCTTGTATTTGTATATTTCAAGCCACTTTACCATATAACATGTAAATACTATAAAATACTAAAATGTTATACTGATAAATTTGTTTGAACCATATTCTGAATAATATTACAGTTGTGGGATGATCACTGAAGTGCTTTAGGACAAATTTTCAAGTTAAACATTTATTTAAAAAACAGAGGACTGAAGTTTATATGTTTTATTCAAAACTGATATCTCCTTCAGGAAATCTGCAAATACTGTATATTTTCTTTTTTTTTTTCAGGTCAACTAGTTCTAAAGATGCAAAAGCAAATATTCAGGGTTTTCAGCACTACACTCCAAACACCTCCTAGAAGGATGGTGTCAGTACACTTTACAGGAAAGAAAGTTGAAAAACTGACAACTCGACATCATGGGATAAATACACTGAAATGCATAAATAAGTACTCTTAGAAAACATTTTTCTCTCTTGCCAGTTCAGTATGACTTAGATATAAGTAGCTCAAGGACCTAACGACACATCTGTACCTCCCTGTGGTTCCACAGACCAGTTGCATAGTAAGGTGTGGTAGGCTTTTTGAAGGAGATCTTAAGCAGACAAATGCATTTTAAAAGATTATGCCTCCTAGTTAGTGTGCCTTGAAAAGGCAGGTACTGGGTAGTGGATAGGTGGAGGCCACATCTCAGTACTCACTCACTGATCTCTTTGCAGCTTTTGACTCAACCAACCACAAGATGATTCTTACACATCATAGCTGATGTAAACCACAAAGCAGTACACTAGCTCCAATCTGTCCTTTCTAAATGGACCCAGAGAATGGTGATGTCAGCTGCTTACCTTCTCTAAAGGCCCTCACCTATGAAGCCTCACCAGGATCTATGCCATTCCCCATCCTCATCAATATCTTAGAGAGGCGGCAAGATGCTGTGGGCTCCACTGCCAACAATAAACTAAAGGCACCCAGGTGTATATCTCATTTTCAAGGGACATGATGAGCACCGTCAGAAAGATTCCACACAGGAGATCAGCATCTGAATGATGAACAGCTGGCTCAAACTGAACTCTGGCAAGATCAAAGTGATGCTGATATGAAGCACACTGAGGAACTTGCCAGGACACCACTTCCATCAGTGGAGTCTGTACTCTGGGTAGCCAAGTGTGAAGCCTTGGGGGTCTTGTTCAGCTGCTCACAGTCTTATTAATCTCTCCTCATATGACAGCCATTCCATACCTCTAATCATTTTTATTGTCCTTTTTTTAACCTTTTCCAATTCCAACATATCTTTTTTGAGATGGGGTGACCACATCTGCATGCAGTATTCAAGATGAGGGCATACCATGGATTTATATAGAGGCAATATGATATTTTCTGTCTTATTATCTATCCCTTTCTTGATGATTCCCAACATTCTGTTCGCTTTTTTGACTGCCGCTGCACATTGAGTGGATGTTTTCAGAGAACTTTCCACGATGACTCCAAGATCTCTTTCTTAAGTGGTAACAGCCAATTTAGAGCCATCATTTTATATGTATAGTTGGAATTATGTTTTCCAATGTGCATTACTTTGCATTTATCAACACTGAATTTCATCTGCCATTTCGTTGCCCAGTCACCCAGTTTTGAGAGATCATTTTGTAGCTCTTCACAGTCTGCCTGGGACTTAACTATCTTGAGCAATTTTGTATCATCTGCAAATGTTGCCACCTCACTGTTTATCTTTGTCAAGATTATTTATGAATATGTTAAATAGGACTGGGCCCAGTACAGACCCTTGGGAACACCACTATTTACCTCTCTCCATTCTTGAAAACTGACCATTTAGTCTTACCCTTTGTTTCCTATCTTTTAACCAGTTACCAATCCACGAGAGGACCTTCCCTCTTATCCCATGACAGCTTACTGTGCTTAAGAGCCTTTGGTGAGGGACCTTGTCAAAGGCTTTCTGAAAATCTAAATACACTATATCCACTGGATCTCCCTTGTCCACATGCTTGTTGACCCCCTCGAAGAATTCTAGTAGATTGGTGAGGCATGATTTCCCTTTACAAAAACCCATGTTGACTCTTCCCCAACAAATTATGTTCATCTGTTGTCTGACAATTTTGTTCTTTTCTATTGTTTCAACCAGTTTGTCCGGTACTGAAGTCAGGCTTACCGGCCTGTAATTGCTGGGATCACCTCTGGAGCCCGTTTTAAAAATTGGCATCACATTAGCTATCCTCCAGTCGTTTGGTACAGAAGCTGATTTAAATTATAGGTTACAGACTGCACTTAGTAGTTCTGCAATTTCACATTTGATTTCCTTCAGAACTCGTGGGTGAATACCATCTGGTCCCGGTGACTTATTACTGTTTAATTTATCAATTTGTTCCAAAACCACCTCTAATTACACCTTAATTTGGTACAGTTCCTCAGATTTGTCACCTTAAAAGAATGGCTCAGGTTTTGGAATCTCCCTCACATCCTCAGTTGTGAACACCGCTGCAAAGAATTCATTCAGTTTCTCTGCAATGGCCTTATCGTCCTTGAGTGCTCCTTTAGCATCTCGATCATCCAGTGGCCCCAGTGGATGTTTAGCAGGCTTCGTGCTTCTGATGTACTTAAAATTTTTTTTTGCTATTACTTGTTGAGTCTTTGGCTAGCTGTTCTTCAAATTCTTCTTTGGCCATCCTAATTCTATTTTTACATTTCATTTTCCAGAGTTTATGCTCCTTTTTATTTTCTTCATTAGGATGTAACTTCCACTTTTTAAAGGTTGCTATTTTGCCTCTCACTGCTTCTTTTACTTTGTGGTTTAACCACAGTGCAGGTTGTGGAATGCCAGAGGCAACGTTTTCCAAGTCAAGGGACTATAGTTGTGAAAGCAACTCCTAGAAGAGTTTTAAGGGTAGGGTTTTCAAAAATTCCTAAGTGACTTAGTCCCATTACTAGCTCTGTCCTCCAGATTTAGGATTTATTGTGAAAGTCTCCTATGATAAACAGCATGGGCCAGATCCTCAACCAGCTTATACCAGCATAGCTTGATTGATTTCAGTACAACTGTGCTAATTTACATCAGCTGAGGATCCAGTCTTTAATGTTTTTAAAATTTTGGAAAAGTTATTTAAAAAACCTCATGAATGTGCATGTAAATTTTCTAAATTTAATGTGAATAATGTCAGATTTCCCAATCTGGCCTTGACTGTACAAAAATCTTACTCATAGACTTTAAGTGCCAAAGGGATCATTGTGATCATCTAGTCTGACCTCCTGCACATTGCAAGCCACAGAACCTCACCCCCCACTCCTGTAATAGATTCCTAATCCCTGGCTGCATTACTGAAGTCCTCAAACCATGGTTTAAAGACTTCAGGTTATATAGAATCCATCATTTATGCTAGCTGAAGCCTGCAAATGACCCAGGCCCCACCCTGCAAAGGAAGGTGAAAAGCTTCTCTTTTTACTTCTATTGGAAAGTTTATGGTGTTTGAAGAAAACTTGTTATTTATGGTGAAAAACATCATCATTTGTTATAAGAAAAATAGCACAGTTCACCAATGAAATTAGCTTTAATTTGGTCACTCTGAATCTCCATGACGGGTTTTTTTTTTTAAGCAAATAAGCTGCTCCATTGAAACTAGTTGCTTTAAATTCAGTAGCTCAGTATGGTCCATCCTGTTCAGCAATAGGTAGACATATTTCCTCTACAGTGCTGCTATAAAGAATATGTAGTTAATAATGCAAATACCGAGGAAAATCAACTGCTTTAACAAGTCAGCTGCAAGTTAATAGTTAGCAGTATTTCTAACAGAATTGGGGCTCAACTTCCTCAGACAATGAAGAGTGCAAAGACAACTCTCAGCTGGTATAAAGCAATGTAGTTCCATTAAAATCAATGGTACATTGATTTATACCAGTTAAAGATCTGGCCCTATGTGTTTTGTTCTTTCATCTGTTTAATAGGATGGCTCAGGCACATAATATTATGAGAGTCTTTTGTAGGTATTTGTGTTTACAGCCATAAATCAAAGTTACAATGATTTAACCTGATATTAAGAGTTTTGTAACTTTATTGCAGCTCTATAAAAAAAAAAAAGACATCATTGGAGATCAAGGTACAAGGATAAAGGAGAAGCTCAGTGACACTTCACAGCTATCAGGAATATAATGTGAATAGAAAAAGAAAGGTACTGTCTGCAGAATAGCCAACTGCAATCAGAGGTTGTTAAAGTACAAAAGCACAAAGGGATTAAAACAATGTCTCCGGCAGGTTTGAGTGAAGAGGAAAAGGAAAAATATCGAACAGGTCAAGTAACATTGTAAAAGTAAGGTGGTCCAGTTAAAGATTATCAAGACTTCTAAAGAAAACAAACAAACAAACAAAAAATTCTCATCGTGCCTAGCAAAGAGACTGGGAGCAGAAGGAAAAATAAATAATCATAGAAATGTAGGTCTGGAAGGGACCTCACTAGGTCATTTAGTCCAGTCCCCTGCACTGAGGCAGGACTGAGGTTTGTCTAACCTGCTCTTAAAAACCTCCAGTGATGGAAATTCCACAACCTCCCTAAGTAATTTGTTCCAGTGCTTAATTATCCTGACAGTTATGAAATGCTTCCTAATGTCTAATCTAAATCTCACTTGCTACAATTTAATCCCTTTACTTCTTGTCCTGTCTGCAATGCTTACGGAGAACAATTGGTCACCCTTCTCTTTATAACAACCTTTTATGTACTCGAAGACTGTTCTCATGTCCCCCTCAATTTTCTCATCTCTGGACTAAAAAAATCCCATTTTTTTCAAGGTTTCTTCATGGGTCATGTTTTCTAGACCTTTAATCCTTTTTGTTTCTCTCCACTGGACTTTCTCTAATTTGTCCACATTTTTCCTGCAGTGTGGTGCCCCGAACTGGACACAATACTCCAGTTGAGGCCAGTCAGTGCTGAGTAAAACAGACTCTTATTTAGTCTTATTAAGTCTTATTTACAACACTCCTGCTAATACAGCTCAGAATTATGTTCATTTTTTTTTGCAACAGTATTATTATATTGTCGACTCATATTTAGTTTGTGATCCACTATAATCCTCAGATTCTTTTCTGCAGTATTCCTTCCTAAGCAGTCATTTTCCATTTTGTATTTGCGCAATTGATTATTCCTTCCTAAGTGTAGTAATTTGCATTTGCCCCCCTTAATGATCATATTTTATTATAGGTCCTCAGGACACAAGTGAGAGAAACCTTATTTAGTATCCCTTCCCCCTTTCACCCTATTTGTTTCTCCTCTAGCTTGCTTTCCTTTTGTTGTCTCATTATATTTTTCCTTAATTTCCCCATTATTCCTTTTGTTCCGTTTTCTTTTGGCATAGGACAATATGTTACTAAAGTGGACAGAGGATGCTGTCCTTGTACTGTAGGACATGTAGTCTTCAAGTGTCCACAGCTTTCACTGTACTAGATCTGATACGTTGGTTCATCTTGAGAAACACTTTACTCCACAAGTGGTCCCTCTGACATCCATGGGACTGTTTGTGCAGTAAAGTGCTACTGAGCATGATTCCGGCATCAGGATCTGGGGATAGACTTTCATATCTATCTAAACTACTGAAAAAGCGCTATAATAATAAACTGCATAGGTAGAGGGAAATAGCTAAAACAAGTTTACAGGCCATCCTAAAACATATATTAGTGTTGTAGCCATGTTGGTCCGAGGCAATTAGAAAGACAAGATTGAAGAAGAGTTCTTTGTAAGCTCAAAAGCTTGTCTCTCTCACCAACAGAAGCTGGTTCAATAAAAGATATTACTTCACCCACCTTGTCATCCTAAAAAATATATGTGTATGAGTCACCCAACACTAATCTAATCTCTGCTAGGGCTGAGCAAAACACTGAAGAGTAGGTGTTAAGGACCTGCTCATAAGTGTGCAGAAGTTGGGATTCTTTTTTGAACTATTAGAACATTCTGGGTCTACAAAATTGGGCTGGAAATCTTAGGAGCTTAGTGGTACTTCAGTCCCTCCTTAAACCCAGCAATGCAGAGATACACAAAAAAAAAAAAAAAAAAAAGAGGAACACATAAAAATCATTCAAGATTTTCTGAACCTCAAAAAAAAGACTGAAATCAGGTTTAGTACTAAAAATTAGTCCAGGAGTTGTTCTTATTTTTCTGAGCCAGTTTTTGTCCCTAATCTGTGTTAGGCATTTATATAATTGTAGTTTGTTCTGTATTGTAAAAGGATGTGATTAGGTTTTGTACAAATTAGCAGACCTCTCCCATGGCCTCATGGGGTAGTAACAAATGAAGTACCTCAGAAACTCTCCAGTGTCACTGCAGCTGCAAATGTTTCTCTCGGATACTTTCACTCAGGTAGTTTTTATTTTTCCCTGTGTGCCTCGTTGCATGCCACAGTAGGTCTTGAAACTTCAGGCTTTTATTTTTAAACAAGCCACATGATGAAATAGTGTAGAGGAGGAAGTCAGTGGGGTACAGTGCAAGTGTGCTGTGAAAAGTGTCAGCGGGGCAAGCCAGATGCCATCATCGCTTGAGCTCAGTTGTGGATGTATTCATTTTCCCGTGAATCTGTGACCAAAGCTGGCAGGCATAATTGCTTGCCCCGCACATATTGATGCCACAACTCGAGCCCACAGGGATCCCTGACAATTCATAAAACCATAGGGGAAACATGCAACAGCACTTGAAATAAGACGCATAGTTGGAAATTGTTACTGATTTTTTTTTAAATGTACATGACATAGAAGCGAGTGTGTAGAAGTGAGTGCCTTAGGCTCCAGTCCTGCAAATACTCCTGCACTACTCACATGTGTAAAGTGACATTTGTGTAACAGTCTTTCCCGGATCAGAGGTTTGCTTATTAATATAAGAATGAGCCTGATATACCGTCAAATTGTCTTTTCTTACCTTGTAACCTATACATTACTTACACACTCTCTCACTCATATGAAGATGTTTCTATTAATATGATCTGTTTTTTTTTTCTAAGCTTTAAGACAGATTCTCCTCTTCAGTATTGTAGTGTAAATATAGAGCAAATCCATTGAAACCAATGGAGTTTCTCAGGTTTAATACTAGTGTACCAGCATACAAATTATATATAATTTTGTACTAATAGTTCTTGTATTTATTTGTAGTAGATGCAGTTTAGATAAACCTTGTAAGTTGAACACGTTGTGGAACAGACACCGTTGATAGAGAGAAAGAGAGAGAGAGAACAGGTATTGTATGAGTAGTAATGTGGCCAATTTCCTTTAGTATAGATTCCATATTTATTTATTATTTTCTAGAGGGATAACCTCTAAACTAATATGTAGTCACAACCACCCCAACATAGTGGATCTCTTTGGCCAACCCTCCATGTTTTAGATGGCATCCAGTGTAGTCTATCCACATGCTCACCTTGCCCAGTCTTTCATATACACAGTGCAACTCTTTTACAGTCTTGACTCAATAATGTCCCTTCCACTATTTAAAAGGGCAATATGAAGTAGTTTAGGCCCAAAGTTTAAATATTGTAACATCCCCCAAAAAGGTGGGGGTTTCTGACGCTTAATATGAATTTTTTGTTTAAGTTTCAATGAAAAACGACAACTTTTTTTATTGTTGTTGTGCGGCCAGGCACAATAGCAATGTACTTGCATAGAGGATCTCTAGCCAGGGTCCACAGACCATTGGTGTTCTTCAGAACACTTGCTGTTTGGTCACATACTGCTGACTAGCTTCCATGTTTACAGCTGCTAAATTGCATTAAAAGACAGATACAAATATATTTTAATGCCTTCCTAATATTTCTTTTTTCAAAGTAGAGTTACCATGGGTTGTGATGTACCCATGAATAGGAGAGGCATTGGACCATGCAGCTGTAATGTCAATAAAGATACAGGGCTGTAGAACTGGAGTGTGAAAGCCATTATGTCTGTGTAGTCTGCTTCCCCAGCTGTTTAGTGGCTGCCAAACCAACCATATTCCTCATTATGGGCAGCCTGCATTCCAGTTACGCCCAACTTTGCTCATTGCTCTGCCACAGAAAGCTTACATCTCCCCTTTGTAATTGTGCCAACTTCCACTATTGCCTACAGATAGCACTATATGGCCTGTCCAGTCCCTCGGCTACATCACACACATATTACATCACAGCATCTGCTTGCGTTGCTGTCGTTACCTGTAAATTAGCTTTCGGTTTGGTGCCGACAGAGTATTTCCTTTAAACACTGCCCACTGTGTCCTGTGAAAACAAGTACCTAGGTGCTCTTTAAAAGGATGGTTGGCTTGAAGTCGAACTCCTCCGTAGCAGCATAGTTTGTGTGTATCTTGTATCATTCCATAATTTGGGCCAGACCCTTCGCTGATGTACATAAGGCTATCGCCATTGACTTCAACGAAACTAGGCAGCATGACACCGGTTCAGGATCTGCCCTTCCCATTCTCCTGCTTGCGTAATGGAATGGTACAATCAGCCCCATGTTTCTAGTCTGAAAAGCGAGAGAGAGGGTAAGGATTTAAGGGAAGGGAGAAAGATGATTATTGGAAGGAAGGGAATCTTAAACTGTGACATTATTTGTTTGACCAAAACTTGTAAACCTTATTACAGCAGTTACACACTGTCAATAAAACAATTCTTTTTGCTTCCCTCACTGTATAAAGAGACCAGAACTCTAGAAAGTTTTTTTCTTTTATTGGATCCATTACACAAAGGGATAGCACACAAACAACAGGGCTCAAAATAAAACACTTTATTGAATAATAGAAGAAGGATGATATCAATATGTTTTTATCTGGTCAAGACATTTTTTCCATAACGGCCTTTTGGTGCCCAGTGCTCTAATACTCGTATGGCTACTAATGGCTTTCTAATCTCATCGTCTGTAATGCTAGAGTTTAAAATCTATTTACTTCAATTTCATGACATGCATCAGAGACAAAAGGGTGTATTTACTGGCTGTGTGTTATGTTTCTTTATTAGATTAGAAGGTGCCCAGACTTTTGCATCAGCAAGTTAACTTGAAGGTTCTTGGGCAGGGGTGGGTGTGGGGAGGTCACTTTGTAAGTAGATTCAGTGTCAAATAAAGAATCCAGAATCAAGATTCAGGTTTGTGTAACTACTATATCTGGTACTGAGTTTTAATCTTAGTTTCTCCCTTCCCTGGGCTGCAGATTGTCTTTGATCCTCGAGCATTTGATGGATCAGATTTTTACCAATAGAGGGTTTTGTATGATTTTTTTTCTTGCCTTTTCTTAGTTTAGGCTGGATCATCCTCTTCACTTCTCTCTAAGGAAGGGATTCAGATCTGACCAAGGAATGTGTGGTGATGAGGGAATGGCACCTCCTGCATGTCATCTCTCTGGCCACCTGCCCCCAGTCCTACAGAACCCCTTCTATGGGTCCTCTGTGAGAAGCCACTTCATTTGGATTCCACTTCAGTGGGATCTTGACAGGTTGGGATTGTGAGTAAAGAGAGTCCGAGGCAGTCTCGCGCCCAGAGAACTGGATAGCCACTTTGCTTCCCCTTCCTTAATTACCGTTGCTTCAGTGCAGACTATGCTACATGACTGCATCCCTTTCAGAGTGGAGGAATTTTGAACAGGCATAATGTGGGTGGCTCGTGACACTGCAGCTCACTGGCCAGGGAGTGTTATGTGTCCCCTTCTGTGCTTGACAAACAGAAGATGTGAGTCTGATACAGCCCTCACCAAGGGAGGTTAGCTCTTTAGCTTAAATTGTACAGACTCATATTTTTAGGTCTGGATTCAGGTCAATCGCCTGGTGTCTGCAACTGTTACACCAGCACTGCTCCAGGAAGAGGGAAAGTATAGGAGCAGTAGTTAGGGCCAGCCCATGGATAGGATTGGGTTTTCTCCACCCTGACTATCCCTTGCCTCCTCTCTGGACCTAAACCCTTCCAATAAATTGAAGAAAACTCCCTATATTCCTCTATATCTCACAGCGCCTCCTTTCCTATGCAGGTATTAGAGCAAGAGGGTAAAATTTGTTTATGGTCTTTCATGATTCTGCTCTTACTTCGTCTGTTCAAAATTTGCCCCCAACTTTAAAATGTGTATGTGAATTTTTGCCTGTCCCTTTCACAGTTATTTGAATCTTATTTTCCCAGACATTCCAGTCAACAAAAAGACATTTTTTGGTGAAATCCTCCAGCATTTTGTTGTGCTTCCACATCTCATGTATAGCACTGCACAAATTATCTAATTGTAGTATACAGGTTTTTGCCTTCCACTTAAGCATCAGAGACAAGCCACTATCGTTAGATGCAGAACAGGTGATCCAATCTAGTATAACTCTTCTATATAATTCTGCTGTTACTGTTAGTGAAACACGCAAATGCTGTGCTTTTCCACTAGGATGTACAATACATAACGTTTCTAAAATGTGTGAAAGAAGCTAAACTGTTAAATCATAAGGTGGTTCATTTATTAATAGATGTTAATACCAGAAGGGATCATATAGTCTGACTTTCCGTATATCACAGACTTTAGAATTTAACCTAGTTACCCATATATTGTGTCCAATAACGTGTTTGATTTCAAGAAATGGTGAGTCCACCACACCCTTTAGTAGTCTCTACCAAGTAATAATCAGCGTCACTGTTAAGAAGTGTGCCTTATTTCTAATTTGAATTTGTCTGACTTTAACTTCCAGTCACTGGTTCCTGTTGTGCCTTTCTCTCCTAGGTTGGAGACCCCTTTCATAGCCAGTAATGTTTCCCTTTTGTGTGCACAACGGTGATGCCTTGTTAGTCCTGGGTGTAAGTGAGGTCAGAGTCAGCTCCCCGATTTCTCTGTGCACGTTGGCTTTTTGCATGGATTTGTTAGACATAGCAATGTGGTTGCTTGAAAAAAAAAATTGGTATTGCTGAAGATCTTTTATAGTTGCTAGAGAAGGTTCAGTAGCTGGGGTGGGGTGGGGAGACAAAATCAAAGACTATAATTAACAAAAAGCTATTGTTGTGTGAAATATTTGACTTGAACCTCAAACGGCACTGTAACTGAGCCTCAGTTTATTTGATTTGCATTACTGAGTGAGCAGCAGTTTGCAATTAATTTTGTTTGCATCCACAAACTTGTCATCAAAGATGGTACAGGCTTTTTTGCTCTATTTGAATATTTGTGAATATCCAGAAGCTACAGTTTGATAGTGCAGTTCTAGTTGGAACCCATATTCATTGGGAAAAGGTCATATGGTGCAACAAAATATGGGCACTAATCCCACTTCTAGTTCTGGCATAGTAGTGAATCAGTGCTGTCTTGTGAGAGTGGACAGAAATCTGTCAAACCTTACCTTGCGTCAAACTTTGCTGTGATGTTCAGCCTGTGGGGGGAGGGGAGCAGGTTTATTCCATCTTGAAACTCTCTAGGAACAGAGTAGTTAAAAGTAGTTTCCAGGAATCACTTGATGTTGAAAGATTATCATGCAGTGTTTCACACACACAGTTTTACTGCTGTTTAACAGCCTCACACAGACTGCTAAAGTATGTTAATACATTGTAATAGTTATTTAACCCACTGCTGCCAATTCTCACAATAGCTGGTGATTTTCTTAAACCCCAAGTTCCTGGAATCAGGTGAGTGGAGGAGAATCTAGCTTTCATTTAAAATGTAAGCTTTTAGCCCTCCTGGTTGCAAAGAAAAGCTTGAAAATCTGTCCCAAGTGTATCCTAAAGCCTCAGAGACCAGAAAGTAAATAGATAGAACCAACACTTGTAAGTCTTTTAAAAAATTATTATGTTTAAGCCAATCTCATGATTTTGGGAGGACTAATTCATGATTATTTTTAATACTTGGGGTTGAAAGCTTTGGGTATTAGCCACACCCCTATAAACCTAAAGGATTACCATAGAACCCAGATAAAGTCCTCCACCTACTCAGGCCTGTAGGCTAATAAAGGTTCAGATATATTAAGATGTAATGACTAGGAGGGGCAGAAAAAAGGATATGGTCTGATTTGGGCCAGAATACATGCACGTTTTGGATCTGCTAGAGAGTTGTTTCTGATCAGATTCCTGAATCCTGGAGCAAATGTAGTGGCTAGATAATTTGTCCTAGATTTATAAAAGAATAGCAATAAACGTTACTAGGTTTATTATTTTCTATTTATATGATGCTGACTGAATAGATTTCATTCATTCATTTATTTGTGAAAAACCAATAGGTGACAAAAGTAAATAGCTTGTTAATATTGCAGGGCCTGATCCACCAGTTTTACATTTAATTCAGCAGAGATGTACCCCTTTCGTACACTGAGGAAAACCAGGTTTAATTTTTAAAAAAAGTATGAAAAAGGAAATAAAACCATCAAATATTCCAAAAATATTTACCATTAGGTTGTTGTTTGCTTCTGTTATCAGTGTACGAAAAGGGTACATCTCTGGTGAATTATATGTAAAACTGGTGGATCAGGCCCTGAAATATTAACAAGCTATTTACTTTCGTCATCTAACATTGCCTGGAACCTGCCCCTTTCTATAGGAGTAGTAAGATAATGATGGAGAACATTTCCCAAAAGTTCAGTTTAGAAAGGCATCCAAAATACAGAGATTTATCCAAATATCTTTGGAATCCACACTTGAGGTCTGATTCTGATCTCATGCCAGGTTTACACCAATGTAACCCTGCTGTTGAGGCATTCCCATTTTGACTGATTAGAGTTGAAATTAGACTCAGACTTGTGGCCTTGGACGTTTCCCAAAACCAGGCTCTCACGGGAGATTTCAGATATTTCCTGCATCCTGTCTAGTTAGAAGTACTGTCAGGCACTTAATACTGTGAGGAAAAACTTTCTGGTGCAATTTTGGTATTTTGACACTGGGTCCTGGTCAGAGCAGAAACTGCGCAAATGACCAGGGAAGAAAAGCTAAAACCTTTATATTCTCGTAAAAGGTTTAGTTCAAGAGGAGGGTAATGATTATGAGGGATTCCTACTTTATCCCCGGTGAAGAACAAGAAGAAAATGCAGTAAGACGTCTGAGCAGGAATGGTGACTGAGTTGTCTTTCCCTCCCTCTCTCAGCTATTCAGTGTCTCTCTCTTTCTCTCTTTCTATTTTCATATTATTTAAATTAATAATCTATGCCCCAAATCCTTCAGACTTAATGCAGACAATACTCCCGTTGAAGTCAATGGTTGCTTTGCCTGATTATAGACTATGGGTCTGAGTCTCTGTTGCCTCACACCATGTGCAGTCACTTATACAACCACAAATTCAGTGTGAAACATCCCCATGGCAGAAAGATGGCACTTGACAATGGTGAAAGTGACTACACATGATGTTTTGAGGTGACTAATTTGATCTAGGTTTTAACTCCTTAGAGTTGGGTTTTCAGCTTTTCCCATCTGTCCTCTTGTCCCCATCAATAATAATACTTGTATTAAGGGTCTTCTTTCTTCGTTTGTTGTTAGGAGCTATTTCCCCAAAGTATTTGCCTCTTTGACAGCACTAATACGCTAACTTAAATGACAACTTTAAAATAAAAACAAGGCTTATTTTTAAATCCGTCTGGCACATCTCTAGATACAAGTGCTATTGCTTAAATGATGTGGCCTTCCAGTACCCTGGCTCAAATTACAAGATAACTCTTTGGAATTCTTGTGAGTTGTTCAATAAATTCTCCATTGAAAGCTAAGAGCAAGTGGGTTAAATCACTCTTCAAGATGATTTACCTTACCCTGATTCCCTTTTCCACATAATGAAGATTATGAAGCAAATTCTTCTGCTTGTCCAAAATGCAACAATGGTTAAAACATTAAGACAATAGTAAAGTAAAAGATTCCTGTGCTTAGCAACAGTGACAACAAAAGTAGTGAGTAGCCTGGGGGCAAGGATCATGTCAGAGTTTTACTAACGAAAGAGATGGTTTTAAACACTTCAGCAGGCTGCAATGGGAAGAACTTATTAAATGAAATGCAGTTTGGCCATCAAATCATGAATTTTGCATTTCCTTGCATTACCTGTGAAACTGACTCTCTCTCTAAAAGGGGACAAAGAATGAGTAGGAAAGGAGACTTCCTCATTGTAGTGTCAGAATACACAACAAACAGGCAATGATGGAAAGATTCAGAGACAGAGTGCTGAAGATTAAAGTCTCCTCTCACACCAGTGGAGTTTTTCCTGTTCTACACCATAAACCCACTGCACTGAACACTAAGCAAGCTACAACATAAACAAGATAGAATGTAAACTTCTTAGTGCTAGGCAAACTCAAAACCAGCTAAACTTTATAACTTGTTATATAAAATGCCTGCTAAGAAAGGAGATTTTAAAGGAGTCACTAAAGGTTTGCTTATTATCATCATATTTATTAACAGAGCTGAGCATAGAATTTGATGAAGTAAATCTTTTTTTCTGTTGCATTGTCCCAGAACAGATCACAGATTTCTCCAGTTCATTCATTCCAAATTTGTTAATTTCTTGAACCAATTATTCTTAACCTACAGAATTATGAATTGCAAATATTCCAAATGAATATAAAATTCCATATTCAGGTTGACACTTATGTAACTAACTTCAATGTCCAGCAAGTTATGAGTATCAAACTGTATCTTATAATGTTAGCAGTTCTTGCTGCAGTGCTCAGCTACATTTAAATCATCCAGTCAGGAAGCAGAAACAATACCGTGTGATTTAATAATAGTATGAAATGGGCACGCACATTGTAAAATGTAAAATGTGATTTGTAGTGAATAATCAAACATTTGAGGTTAATGCAAAAATTCCCATTGATTTCAATGGCCTTTGGATCAGGACCTTACTGCATTAAATCAGCATAGTGATTATGCTGCCTTAAGTTCTTGGATAACTTGAGAGCTTTGGGAATTTTTTTCTTTTTGGGGGGGAAATAAAGAAAAATATTTGGGGCCATTTCATACCATTGACAATGAGGCAGGAATCCTCACAAATTTACATGAGGAGTTGAACTTAAAAAAAATCATGGCCTTTTGCTAATGTGCAGCATTACGTTTGCACAGTTAATTTCTTTTCCTTTTTTCTTTTCTTTAAGACCAGCAACGTGCAAGTTATTCTCACAGTAGCACTCGCTTGCCCACATTACACACATGCCGAATTTTTTAGTCATATTTTCCCTCTTATTATGTATTATTTGTAATGCAGTCACTCCTGCAGGAATCGAAGCCCAATTGCGCTAGACACTGCACACACCAATAATAAAGAAGATGTAAAGAGCCTACAATCTAAACATATGACAAAAGACAACGGGATAAAAAACAACCAAACTAAGGTGACAATGAAATAATTGTGTATGATAGAGCAAGCAGCAGTCACAGCATTCCCATTGCCGTGTCAAATATTTCAAAATAATACATCCATACAATGTAGCTGAGTTATCATTGCTGTAGGGATGTTCCATAACTGTTGATCTCTTGACTTTTTAAAATTTTATCTCTGCACACTTAACATTGCATTGGGCTTTCTCTGCATTGAATGTGCACAGTATTTAGAATATTCCTTTGTTAGATTCTATATTTTCCACCCAACTCAGTCATTCCAGGAGACCTCCTTTATGGCTAGTTAACAAAAGCCAGTCTTCCTTTTAGAATTCTTAAGAGTGGGTGATTTAGGTTTAATCAGGTTAAATATGAATCATTGGCTAGTTCACATCTGATGTACCCTACGGATAACTGGAGCCAGTTTTATCAATATCACTTTTTCAGTTCATTGACTTTATTTAGCCACAAGGGCTAGGGAGTATTTTCATGCACCTCTTCACCAACAGTCTGTTCTTGTGAAACTTTGTGGAAAATTACAAGGAATTGTCACAAAGCTGGAGTGGGGACCTTTTGGCTCAGCAGCTGTCTTGCCTTTCCTTTACCTGCCGGGCTCTTGTATTATGTTTGCCACCAGTACAGGAAGAGCTAAAAATTCAAAGCAGAGAAAACATACAGTGTGGGTCTCCTGTTGTTTTACATCAAAGAGCTGAGCAAGACCCCCCTAATAATTCTGATGTCAGTAATTCATAATAGCAATGCGAGGGGTGCAACTTACTTTCCATAAAAATGCAGTGCAAGGTTCAAAGAAATGACTCATTTGGAATTGTGCATCAGAAAAATGAAAATTAAAATGTATACCTTAAAGTCAGACAACTTCAGGGGCATGTTTTAATTCTGATTGCATGGCTCCTCTGTATACTTGGCATTCAACTACCCTTGACAACACACTGGCCTCTGTGATATTTGGTGCCTCTCAAGGTTTCACTATTCAGACTTTCACTATTCTGCAGCTCCTCATCCCAGACAAGTTTGGAGTCGTCAGATCCATTTTATTTAACAAAGGAGGACAGTAGCTACCTCAGTTGTATTAGTGGTAACGGGAGCTGAGCACCCAAGTATGCCTGAACAGCACTGCTGTTTGAAACCTCTTACAAGTTGGGCATGGAAAATGGATTACTCTGACCGGTTAATAGGAGTTCCGGTCATTAATAATATATAGAAAGTACCCACTTATACTCATTCAAGCATTCCCCTTTTTTAAAAATCCATAAATTGCACCATCACATTTCCTATGCAGTTAAAAGCGTTCCAATTTCCTGCCCATTTTTGTTTTTATTTGATAGTCACTGGACCAGTTGAAAGCCTTCTTCACTGGATCTTTCCATTTACTATTAGAGCACCAGCTGCTGCATTCAAAAGCACGGTAGGTGCCTAGTTTCCTACAGGGTTTTAATTTCTGTTATAAGAATCTAATTTGATGTTTTTCACTAAAAATCTGAAAGAAATCAGCCACTTAAAATGCTTGGGGATGTTTATAGGGCAGCCGGGCAGCTTTCAAGTTAAGTTTGTTTCCAGGAAGGCTATACTGAAAGCCGATAACCACTCATCGATTTACCTTTTACATAAAAAGTAACATGAAAGCAGCTGATTCATCTCTGAAGTGCTGCAGTGCGCAGTGCCCAGGAAAGGGAGAAATACTGTGTTTTTCATTGATGTTTGGCCACCAGAGCTCAACAGCACTTGGCAAGTGGAGAGACATCTACAGGGAAGGCAGGGGGTCTCCTCCACCCTAACAGTCTGCTTCAGAGGCAACTGAGCTGCTTGGGGGTTTTACTTCTGCCTAGAAATCAAAATTGGTAGCATTTTAACTGATTCTGGTTCCGTTTTCTTATGTGGGAATAAAATGCACAGGATGGGAACCACTCTGCAACCCAAACTCTGTGGTTGAACAATAATGTCTATCATAATGTGGAAGCCAAGAGTTTCAAAAGTGACTAGTGATTTCAGATGCCTCAATTTTTGAGTGTCCGATCTGAGACACCTTAAATGGGCCTAATTTTCAGAAATGATGAAGCACCCACCCTTTGAAAATCAGGCCTCTTGTCTCAAGCTGGCCATCCAAAATCACTAGTCACTTTTGATAATGATCCAGGCCCTAGGCTGATGTAAATAGGTATAGTTCCATTGCAGATTTGGATTTTCAACGTTTAATTGGAAACGTGACCACTTTTCTGTTAAAAATGCAAAACTATGGATGTCAATCTGATAAGAAATCTATAGTAGAAGCACATAGTCCTTCTGATACATCCCTGGGTTTTGGCAATCTAACGGTAAGGTCCAGAAGCTCAAGCAGCCATGCTTCTGGACCCTGCTCTTTGTGCAGCATTACAATTTCTTGTGCTTTGGGGCATGCAATACAATCTAGTGTTTATAGCCCCAGAGCATGCAAAATTTTAAGGCCTTGTTCCTGCAGATTCTCTCTCAAGCATCACTCCCCATGAAGCCAATGGAAGACTTGTCTGAGTAAAAGACTTCAGGATTGAGCCTTGAAAGAGGAGACATGGCTCCCATCAGAGAGGCTGAAGCCCAACTGACTCCTCCTGTGGCTACCTCAGGAGATAGGATTTTCCAAAAGAAGCTATATGGGTCTCCAACTGTCACCCAGATGAAGACTAACACTATGACCAGATCTTCAAAGAGAGAAGGGTAGGTCTGGTTACATGTATGGAAGAACCAAGTCTGGTCTTTGTGGAGAGAGAGAGAGTGGGGGGTCTGGGAGAGTCTCAGAGGACTGTGGGGACAGTGTGAGTAGCTGTTGAGATTGCAGGGGAATTAAAAAAAATATGGACAGGTGTCCAAAGTTGTGGATGCTTATCTGAATGTGACCTCCAATCCTTTTGAGATTTATTCTTTGTATCCCTTAAATCCTGCCTGAACTAATCACCCTCAAAATTTTGGGAATTATGATAATCCAGAATGGTTTTGGCTTTTAATTATTGAGTTAAGAAGTCACCACTAGCTACCATATGATATCTTTGCCAGTGGAAGGGAGCAGTGCATGGAATGGAATTAAAGGGTAAAGAAAACACAATTAATGAAGTGAGTGATGATTTGTAAATTCATGAGCACATGAAGTAAAACTATTAGCCCTTAGAGTAAGCCCAGGTGCTAAATTCTGGAACCTTAAAAATGGTATGTAGGTATAGTATAACAATTTGTGGCCTCAGCATCTCCCCCCCCCCACCGCCTTTTTTTTTTTTTTTTTTTTAATTCTTGGTCTTGCTTATTCATGTATTAACTCCAGTCCTTACAGACATACTGGGACTTTACAGATTCGGAAACAATAAATTGTAATATTAATATAGAAAAGATCATGAGTCATTAACAAGAAACAAGTGCCAAAGATGCTGCAGAGGGAAAAAAAATCTTTTCAACTTTTCTTTTTTACTATAAAAGGAGAGCCTAAATAAAGGCGGAAGATGTAAAAATAGTTATTTCTTAGTGCTGCTTTCAAAGAGGTCTTTAATGATGAGCGTAGTATTTAAATTCTTTTATAAGGTCTTTAATTTTTTTTTAATCTGAAAGTGGAAAAGAAGGCGTCAACTGAGGCAAGGCATTTTTGGTGGAAAAGAAAGAAAGAAAAAGGTTTTGGGGCAGTCCAGAGTTTCAGAAGCTCTCCAACATTTCAATCTTAAATAGAGATGTTCAGACTTTAAAGTCTATTTTATATCTCTGTGAAGTGATGTGTTGTTAATAAGAGGGGTTTTTTTATGTTAGCCTTTATAATTCCATTTATTAGAGGTTCTGCGGCTCTGATAAAGCATTTCTGAGGATCTGACCCTGAAAAAAAAAAAGTGTGATACAAGCTCCTGCTCTATAATTTGTGGGACAATCCAGGGAGGGAAATAGAGAAAGTAAAATGCAATTAGGAGAGGGCGTTAGGGAATAGTTTTGGACTCTAAAAAGGTGCAGGGTCCTGATTCACCTTTGTTTTGCCCCTTGGTCGTCTTGCACACCAGCAGTGGTAAACTGCTACCTACCTGATGTGGGAGCATTTCAATGGTAGAGTTCTAACTTTGTACAGGTATAAAGGAGTACACAAGGGGCTGGATAATAGTTAATCTGGCCTACAGTAATTAATAGGAACCAGAGAGGATCTCCCCCCTGTCAACTGCCTAATACTAGAGATGTGTCCATTGGCCAGAACTGGAGAAGCAATGTGACAGCGTACAGGGACACAGACAGAAATCATTACATGCAAAATAGCCACATTTTGGCAGTCACTGTTCATAGGCACCAGACAGAAAACCTGTCCCCAGCAGGGGAGATGACATTTTTCTACTGCAATTCTCTAAAAATAAACAAGTAAACAACAAACCTGGGTAAGGCAGCCTTTGGGTCCTCCATGATACGAGGAGCATTTTAGAGTAGAGTGTTAGGGGCCATGAGCTGGAGTTCTATCCATCTGTACATGCATATGGTCCTCCTCAGTGTAGAATCTGAGCACCTTTAGCATGACCTAGACCTACACATCCCCCTCCTGATTAGGAGAGGGGCGGGGCTCTACATGATGAGCATGATCTGGCTTTTGTAGAACGTAGGTGCACCGGTTTACAATTCAATTTTATCTTGAACATATTTTCATGATGAAAAAATGTGAACATTCAGCACAGTACAAAAATGTGCTAAACAGATTCAAATAAGGATAATGGGAATCTGGGATTTGTAAGTACAATACTTATACTTGCTTACATGTCATGGATGTGTGAAGTACAGTGGTTTAGGAAAAATGAGAACTGGACTTCACTTGCCTTGATTTGCGCATGCCTTGATTTGAATCAAACAGGAACACTTTTGAGGTTCAAAACACTTATGGGAGATTTATTGGTTCATGTCTCTGGATTCCCTGTTTTGGCAGATATCTGCTACCCCACCCATCTCACTGGGCAAGCTCTGGCTGTAAAAGCCAGACTACACTTCTAAAAGTTAGGCTTTGTCACATCGCTACAGCACATAGTAAAGGGTGGTATGTCTCTGTGCCACCTCCGGAGAACCCCAGGGAAAGAATTGTGGCCCAGAGAGTCCTTATTTCTCACTGTTCCTGGTGTGTGAGGAATGGATGGTACAGGTACTGCTGGCCTAACCAGCCATAAATCACTACCTACATCCCTCAGTGCACTGGCTCAGCTGCACCGGCCGGTAATTAGATGGATTGGAGAGAAGGCTCCCTCCCATTCCCCACTCCTTCCTGCCATCTGCTTTGGCATAGTCCAGCTTACTCCTGTGTGCCTGGCCAAAGGTCGAAGAACCCAGATGGGGTGTAAAGTGGATTCGTGCTCCCTTACCTGCCTGCAGGGGGTTGTAGTACGAGTCACAATCTAACCTTAATCTAAGGTTCCATAATGAATTGCTGGTAAAGCTAGGAATGAAACACTGAATTTCTGATTTCCTACTCAATTCTCTAGACTAAACTCCCTCCATGAGGGTAAGGAAGTCCCAGTCAGTTCTATTTTTTTCCCCCTATAAGCTTGGATACTGTGTCAGGTTTGATGCTTTGAGGCTAGTGTTTGACTAGGTACTTGCTAATTTTGCTGTAAACAGAATCCAAGCCCAACACGATTAGCACATCCACAGTGTTTTGTCTCATAGCTATATAGATACAGTGACCCTCTCACATCCCCATAATGATTTGGTATTTACTCTAACAACGAACAATGCTGAATTAAAATCTCTTTGGCTTCTCCAGCTACCAGCCCAAGCTGCACCTTTCTTTTCCCACCTCTCTCAACCCTTGTCTCACAGATATTTAATAAAAAGAACGAGGAGTACTTGTGGCACTTTAGAGATTAACAAATTTATTTGGGCATATGCTTTCATGGGCTAAAACCCACTTCATCAAATGCGTGCAGCGGAAAATACAGTAGGAAGAGAACATGAAAAAATGGGAGTTGCCATACCAACTCTAACGAGACTAATGAATTAAGGTGGGCTATTATCAGCAGGAGAAAAAAATACTTTTGTAGTGATAATCAGGATGGTCCATTTCAAACAGTTGACAAGAATGTGTGAGTAACCAAGAAGGTGGTTGTGTGACTGAGAGCAACGCTTCCTCAGCTCTCATCCCCTAACACCCCTACTCTGTTTGCACTACATTGATGACATCTTCATCATCTGGACCCATGGAAAAGAAACCCTTGAGGAATTCCACCATGTTTTCAACAATTTCCATCCCACCATCAACCTCAGCCTGGACCAGTCCACACAAGAGATCCACTTCCTGGAAACTACAGTGCTAATAAGCGATGGTCACATAAACACCACCCTATACCGGAAACCTACTGACTGTTATACTTATCTACATGCCTCCAGCTTTCATCCAGACCTCATCACATGATCGATTGTGTACAGCCAAGCTCTAAGATACAACTGCATTTGTTCCAGTCCCTCAGACAGAGGCAAACACCTACAAGATCTCTATCAAGTGTTCCTAAAACTACAATACCCACCTGCTGAAGTGAAGAAACAGATTGACGGAGCCAGAAGAGTACCCAGAAGTCGCCTACTACAGGACAGGCCCAAAAAAGAAAGTAACAGAATGCCAGTAGCCGTCACCTTCAGCCCCCAACTAAAACCTCTCCAGACATTATTAAGGATCTTCAACCGATTCCTCACTCTCACAGCTCTTGGGAGACAGGCCAGTCCTCGCTTACAAACAGCCCCCCAACCTGAAGCAAATACTCACCAGCAACCACACACCACACAATAAGAATACTAACCCAGGAACCTATCCATGCAACAAAGCCCATTGCCAACTCTGTCCACATATCTATTCAAGGGACACCATCATAGGACCTAACCACATCAGCCACGCCATCAGGGGCTCGTTCACCTGCACATCTACCAATGTGACATATGCCATCATGTGCCAGCAATGCCCCTCTGCCATGTACATTGGCCAAACCAGACAGTCTCTACGTAAAAGAATAAATGGACACAAATCAGACGTCAAGAATTATACCATTTAAAAACCAGTCGGAGAACACTTCAGCCTCCCTGGACACTCAGTTACAGACCTAAAAGTCGCAATTCTTCAACAAAAACACTTCAAAAACGAACTCCAACGAGAAACTGCAGAACTGGAATTAATTTGCAAACTGGACACCATTAAATTAGGCTTGAATAAAGACTGGGAGTGGGTGGGTCATTACACAAACTAAAAACTATTTCCCCGTGCTAATTTTCCCCCTACTGTTACTTACACCTTCTTGTCTACGGTTGGAAATGGGCCATCCTGATTATCACTACAAAATTTTTTTTTTCTCCACCTTAATTGGTCTCGTTAGAGGTAGTATGGAAACCCCCATTTTTTCATGTTCTGTATATATCTATATCTATATCTATAGATATAGATAGATAAATATCTTCCTAGTGTATTTTCCACTGCGTGCATCTGATGAAGTGGGTTTTAGCCCACGAAAGCTTATGCCCCAAAAAATTGGTTAGTCTCTAAGGTGCCACAAGTACTCCTTGTTCTTTTTGCTAATACAGACTAACATGGCTACCACTCTGAAAGATATTTAATAGTTCATTCCATTTAGACTTTCTGGACATTTTCCATAGCCCCTCTCAGGCTTTGACCATAATATGAACTTGTCATGCAGTAATAACAGAAAGAGTTGGGGGAACAAGCTTACCTGCGTATTACAACCCTCGGTCCACAACCACACTAAAACTTCATCAGATAAACAAATAAGAACTTGCCGTATGACTGGAGAGTGGTTAGGGCAAGGCTCCTGTCAGTATTGGTCACACAGGATGGTATGAGCCTGATGCAAACGATGCACAGTGGGGTCGTGCAGACGGCTACTCACCTTGCTGGAAGAGGCCCAGGGACCCCTGCAAATTAAATTTTGTTTCCATCACCAAATAGTCTCTTGCAGTGTGGCGAGAGAGCATGTGACTGTGCACTATAAAATACTATACACCTTTTCCTTAGAAACCCCTCTCCCCCGCCACACACATACCTGCCCCTTTGCTACTATTGCAAAGCATTCCTATAAGGGGCTTTCCTGGAATGGCAGCTAATTACTTGGCATGGCAGCACTTGTGTAGTAATCTTAAACCCTACCAGGGAGAAATTTTCTAATTACAATTTCAGAGACTCTTGATAAGCACTAGTTTACTCAGATTGTACAGAGGGAGGGAGTTCCCACCCCCTCTCCCTCCCTCTTGCAGTTAGAACTTTATTATGGCAAATTCAGCTACTAAACTACTTGATTAATTCATGAATAAAGAACATACAGCACTAAATAATTTAAAGAAATCTTGGGGTTTTTGGGAGGAGGGTAAGGGGGGGGAAACTCTTTGCTATGAAATTTCGATCCTGAGCTAAATAGAGCTGGTGCTGCATTAGAAGAAGAGTCTTTCCCCTGCTAAAGGGCAAAAATAACGAAGGGTTAAAAATACACACATACATACGCCAAGAAAAAAAAACACCACAAAGCTGTTACTTAACTACAGCAACATGTACGTATGGCAGTTATCGTAATATACATATAGATTTGTGACATAAATTTGCCATGCTTGAGCAAAGTGGACTTCAGCACAGCTGGTCACATCACATCTCTGTCAAGTTCAATGTATTATATTCAATTCCCAGGACTGTCTGATGTATGGCACCTGTCCATTAAAATGTTATTTTTGGCAAGTTCTGTCATCCAGGGGAAAACAATACCATGCAGGATGCACAACATCAGTTTTTATTCACAGGTACATTTTCATCGGCACTGCTGGGATGCACATTTTCTTTTTTGTTATTTTTATTCCCGGTGGCTTATTTTCCCCTGTTCATTTAATGCTCCAGCACAGTAGTTTCACCCAGATAAATTATTTGCAATTAAACCTGAGTCTAATGAAAAGGGAGACTTTATATTCTCCTGTTATCATTATTACGGCTCTTGTAAGAGATTTGAAGGCTCAGTGGATTGTTAATTGGACATGGTGACTTCCAGCTGTAGGTCACTGGTTTGAGTCGGGGGAGTGTGGAGAAGAGGGCTGCTCGAGATGAAGCGGTGAGCTGTGTGAAATGTGTTTGTGCTCTTGGGCCACCTCCTACTGGAGTGGTGTCTGCATCATGTTGGCGCTCTTCATCCAGAAGCCAAAAGTGAGTGGGTGTGCAAGTTGATCTACTATATAATGCCTGAGTAGATCCTTTCAGGCCCGCAGCACAGTGGCAGGGTGGTTACGGAAAGGGTGAGCATGTAATGCTTTGTCCCCTTCCACAGCATGTGATTTGGAAGATGTAGTCAGGTTAGTGAAAAGCTCTAAAGTTGCCAACTTTCTAGCTGCACAAACCCAAACACCCTTGCCTCGCCCCTTCCCCGAGGCCTGCCCGGCCCCTTCTATGAGGCCCCGCCCCCACTCACTCAGTCTCCCCTCCCTCTGTTGTTTGCTTTTCCCCACCCTCACTCACTTTTGCCAGATTGGGGCAGAGGATTGGAGCATGGGAGGGGGTGAGGGCTCTGACTGGGGGGCGCGAGCTCTGGGGTGGGGCTGGGGAAGAGGGGTTTGGGATGTGGGCGGGGGCTCCAGGCTGGGGCAGAGGTTAAGATTCAGGAGGAGGTTCACGGTGCGGGCTCTGGGAGAGAGTGTGGGTGCGGGAGTGGGCTCAGGGCAGGGAGGTTTGGGGTGCAAGCGGTCAGCAGTTTTCTCGCCTCTTTACAAGTTTCAGCCTTAGGGCTTTGTAAATAGTTTTAATTGTTGTTAGTTGTCAGTCAAAGTTGTAAATAGTTAGCAGTTAGAGTCCCAGCGGGACTTTGCCCCAGGCAGGATATGCTCCGGTCCCCTGGGTTTAAGCCCTGCACGGACTGTAGCAGGCCTATGCCTGTCAGCAATCCCCACGGCAGCTGCCTCAAGTGCTGGGGCGAATCGCATGTCAAGGAGAAGTGCCGCATTTGTAAAAACTTTCAGCCACTGACTCAGGAGTGGGATATCTGTCTACGGGCTATCCTTATGGAATATGCCCTTCGCCCAGCGTCTGAGCCTTCCCACCAAGACTCAGCGAGTACCCCGGCATCGTTGCATAGTGCACCGCTCCACGTCTCCAGTGTCTAAAAAGAAGACATGGAAGCACAGCTCCCTGACACCAGGCAAAAAGGCCCACATGTCCTCAGGCAAGGGACCCAGTTCAGCCCACCTGGCCACTCCAGAACCGCGAATGTGCGCCTGACCAGTTGGAGCTCTTCACTCCTCAAAAGGTCCATCACCAACTCAAGGGAGCAATTTAGGAACCCAAGTCCCTGCCGGCATCGGCACCCACCCAGGCCTCCCCGGCATGGAGAGAACAAAGGCCTCCCCCAGTGCTGTTGACGCAAGAGGGGCAGCAGGATGCGGCAGAGGCTCCCCAAGAGGGCAAGCCAGTCGCCAAGATCTTTCAAGGGTTAGTGGAGTGCCGACAATTCCCTGAGATGAGACAGTACTCCCCACCTCAGCTCCACAAATCCCTGGAGCTGCAGCCCAGATCCTCTGGGGCCCACTCCCAATCACTGGCACTTCGATCGTGGTCACCACCACCCAGACGTGGATTGCCTAGAGAAAGGCGTCGGTCTCCGTATCACTGGCACCGCTCGCTCTCCTACCGTTCGGCCTCTCGTCGCAGATCCCCATCACCTACCACGTGGGAATGCTCCCCATCCAGGCTCAGGTCTTCCCGGCACCGCTACCATTCACCCAGACACCCACACCACTCATCCCGCACCAGTTCCGACAGCAACCATCAGCAGGCACACCCCAAGCATCGATGGCCTCTCTGAGGTTGCCAGAAGTGGAGGCCTCTGGTTATCCCCTGGGCCCAGTACCACCCATGCAACTGGGGCCAGAGACCTCTTCAACTTTGACGGCGCAGCAATGACATCAAGGCCAGTAGCCAGCGCAGTGGCCTTACTGGAGCACATGGGGAATGCCAGTCATGGCAATGCCTTCTTCTCAATGGTCATTGTCAACCACCTTGGAGCACCAGGCTCAGTGTGTGCAGATCATTCAGAGGTCGGGATTGAGGATGCGGCACCCACCCCTAACCCTCCCTCCCCAGTGGTGGATGAAGCCGTGGAACCTCCTCCGGTAACCCAGTCATCATCATCGTCCCCAGCTAAGACAGTTGTGGGACTCTCAAGGGCCAGCCTACCAGATGACTTCAAGGGGCATCAGGCTCTGCTCTGAAGTGTGGAAGAAAATTTGAGTTTGCAAGTAGAGGAAATGGCCGAGCAGACAGACACACTGTTTAATGTTCTCTTGGCCACCACCCTTGCCCAGGTCACTCTACCAGCCCACGAAGGTCAAAGCCCTATGGCAAACCCCTTCTTCCATCCCTCCCACTTCCAAGAGGGCTGAGAAAAAGTACTTTGTCCTGGACAAAGGGTTTGAGTATCTGTATACCCACCCACCTCTGGGCTCGTTGGTTGTCTCTGCGGCCAACGAAAAAGACAAGCAGATACACTCCTCCTCCACTCCCAAGAATAAAGAGGTCAAGAGGCAGGATCTCTTTGGGAAAAAAAAGTATTTGATTGCCAGCCTGCAATTCCGGGTGGCAAACCACCAGGCCCTCCACAAGTTCCAGGAGTCTCTCCTACAAGGGTTGGTCCAGGAGTTCAGCATCCTGGTGCAATTTACAGCCTCCCTTCCATCCCAACCCTCCTCTTCCCCGTCCCCATTCAGGGACCCTTCTCATGAGCAACTCCTCATTCAGGAGGTCAAAAAGCTCCTCTGCCTGAGGGCTATGAGGATAGGGTTTACTCCCGTTATTTCCTAATTAGGTCAAAGGGGGCCTAAAATCCATCCTGGACGTGCATCACCTCTCTCAAGAAGTTGAGGTTCTGCATGATAGCCCTGGCCTCCATCGCTCCTTCCCTGGATCCGGGAGACTGGTATGCCCCTCTTGACTTAAAGAACGCTTATTTTCACATCTCCATATTCCCAGGGCACAGGATTTTCCTCCATTTCATGGCGGGAGGGCACCCTAAGGGTATTCACAAAGTGCATGGCACCAGTGATGGTTTACCTCAGGCATCATGTGGTCCACCTTTTTCCATACCTTGACGACTGGCTCATCAAGGGCAGGTTTCCAGATCAGGTTCAAAGTAGCCTCGACCTGGTGCTTTCTACTGCTACGACCTGGGCCTGCTAATAAACATGGAAAAGTCCACCTTATTACCAGTCCAACACATAGAGTTCATCAGAGCCATTCTAGACTCCACACAAGCCATAGCCTTCCTTTCGGAAGAACATTTTCATACCATGTCAGACCTGATCTCACATTTATGAAACCACCCGCTCACTATGACCCACACCAGCCTATGTCTCATGAGTCACATGGCCGCATGCACCTATGTGGTCAGCCAGGCTCGGCTCCACCTATGGCCCCTACAGGTGTGTCTGGCCTTGGTCTACGTTGCCAACAGACCAAGTGGTCAGGGTACCGGGCCATGTCCTTTCATCCCCAAACTGGTGGCTGAATCCCCAGTCGGTGCTGCAGAGAGTTCCCTTTGTGACCCCATCCCCGTTGCTGACTCTGGTCTCCAACGCCTCGTACTTGGGATGGGAAGCCCACCTGGGAAAGCTCAGCATCTAGGGCCATTGGCTGTGGGACAACCTAGCCCTTCATATCAATGTCAGGGAGCTCAGAGCAGTTTGTCTGGCTACCAGGCATTCTTACCCCCATCTAAAAGGCAAGGAGGTTCAGGTACTGATGGACACTACCGCCATGATGTATTACATTAATAGGCAGGGTGGGGCCAGGTCTTCGGCCCTTTGTCGGGAGGCTCTCATCCTCTGGGACTTTTGTGTGTGGCATGCCATTCATATGGTGGCTGCCCACCTACCTGGCATCAAGAACGTCTTGGTGGATCACATCAACAAAGCTTTCTTGTCTCGCCATGAATGGTTGCTCCATCTGGAAGTGGTGAGCCTAATCTTTCACAGGTGGGAGACTTCCCAGGTGGACCTGTTCACGTTCAGGCAGAGCAGAAAGTGCCACATGTTCTCTTCCCTGCAGGGAAGGGAGAATGGGTTTCTGTCTGACAGCTTCCTAATTTCGTGGTCGGGAGTGCTGATGTACACCTTCCCACCGGTGCCACTAATCCACCAGATCCTGATAAAGATGAAGCAAGACAAAGAAAACATCAACCTCATAACCCTAGCGTGGCCTCGCCAGCACTGGCTCGGCATGCTACTCAGTCTTTCGGCAGCTGCCCTGCTGCAGCTGCTACTTCAACCGGATCTGCTGTCCCAGAACCATGGCAATCTGCCACATCCATACCTGGCGGTGCTGCACCTGACAGCTTGGTTACTGGAAAATCATGGAGCAGGTCCTCAAGGAATCAATTCTGAAGCACTTTGAGG
The DNA here is from genome assembly GCF_013100865.1 of Trachemys scripta elegans. Classification (NCBI taxonomy): domain Eukaryota; kingdom Metazoa; phylum Chordata; order Testudines; family Emydidae; genus Trachemys; species Trachemys scripta. Next base: position 109,534,875 of record NC_048303.1, on the reverse strand, counting down.
AGAGGAAAGTGATCAGGAACAGTCAGCATGGATTCACCAAGGGCAAGTCATATCTGACTAATCTAATTGCCTTCTACAAGGAGATAAGTGGGTCTGTGGATGAGGGGAAAGCAGTGGATGTGTTATTCCTTGACTTTAGCAAAGCTTTTGATACGGTCTCCCACAGTATTTTTGCCGGCAAGTTAAAGAAGTATGGGCTGAATGAATGGACTATAAGGTGGATAGAAATTTGGCTAGATCATCGGGCTCAACGAGTAGTGATCAATGGCTCCATGTCTAGTTGGCAGCTAGTTTCAAGTGGACTGCCCCAAGGGTCGGTCCTAGGGTCGGTTTTGTTCAATAACTTCATTACTGATCTGGAGGATGGCGTGAACTGCACTCTCAGCAAGTTTGCAGATGACACTAAACTGGGAGGAGTGGTAGATATGCTGGAGAGTAGGGATAGAATACAGAGGGACCTAGGCAAATTAGAGGATTGGGCCAAAAGAAACCTGATGAGGTTCAACAAGGACAAGTGCAGAGTCCTGAACTTAGGACGGAAGAATCCCATTCACTGTTACAGACTAGGGACCGAATGGCTAGGCAGCAGTTCTGCAGAAAAGGACCTAGGTGTTACAGTGGACAAGAAGCTGGATAGGAGTCAACAGTGTGCCCTTGTTGCCAAGAAGGCTAATGGCATTTTGGGCTATATAAGCAGGAGCATTGCCAGCAGATCGAGGGACGTGATCATTCCCCTCTATTCAACACTGGTGAGGCCTCATCTGGAGTACTGTGTCCAGTTTTGGGCCCCACACTACAAGAAGGATGTGGAAAAATTGGAAAGAGTCCAGCGGAGGGCAACAAAAATGATTAGGGGGCTGGAGCACATGACTAATGAGGAGAGGCTGAGGGAAGTGGGATTGTTTAGTCTACAGAAGAACAGAATGAGGGGGGATTTGATAGCTGCTTTCAACTACCTGAAAGTTGCAGTGGGGGAGGTTTAGGTTGGATATTAGGAAAAACTTTTTCACTAGGAGGGTGGTGAAGCACTGGCTGGGATGATTTAGTTGGTGTTGGTCCTGCTTTGAGCAGGGGTTGGACTAGATGACCTCCTGAGGTCCCTTCCAACCCTGATATTCTATGATTCTATGATTCTGTGTGGCTGAGCATGGACGAGTGGGCATGCTCTGCTGGTGTCCAACAGGTCTTTTTGGGCAGCAGAAAGCCATCCATCAGAGCAACCTACCTGGCGAAGTGGAATTGGTTCATGTGCTTGGCCTTGGATCAGCAAATCTGGGCCAAGGCGGCCCCGCTGCAGGACATCCTAGACTATTTGCTGCACCTCAAGCTCCAGGGCCTGTCGCTGTCTTCAATAAGAGTTCACCTGGTGGCCATTTTGGTGTTCCACCCTCCGTTCCAAGGCAGGTTGATCTTTGCCCATTCTATGACAGTGCGGTTCTTAACAGGTCTGGCACACCTCTACTTGTATGTCCGGGACCCAGTTCTCCACTGGGACCTGACTCTTGTACTGGAAAGCCCCTAAGACCTCCCTTCAAACCCTTGGCTTCATGCTCCCTCCTGTTTCTCTCTTGGAAGGTTTATTTCTTGGTCCCTATAACTTTGGCCTGCAGGGTGTCCTATGTGGTCTTCTACAAGGACAAGGTCCAGTTGCATCCACACCCGGCCTTTCTGCCCAAGGTCGTCTCCCAGTTTCATACAGGTCAAGATGTATCCTTTCTGGTCTTCTGTCCAAAACCTCATGCGATGTATGAGGAATGCAGGCTACATACCCTGGACGTCAGATGGGTGCCAGCCTTCTACATAGCTAGAATGAGGCCATTCTGTAATTCAACACAGTTGTTCATTGCTATCATAGACAGACTGAAGGATTGCCCGGTGTTGGGCCTGAGAATTTCGTCTTGGATTACGGCCTGCATCTGTTACTGTTATGAACTGGCGAAGGTGCCCCTGCTGGCGATCGTGATGGCCCACTTGACTAGGGCGCAGGTGTCATCGACAGCCTTCCTGGTGCAAGTGCTGATCCAAGAGATCTGTCGGGCTGCTACCTGGTCCTCCATCCACACTTTTGCATCTCATTAGGCGATCACGCAGCAAGCACGGGATGGCTCTGAGCCTGCCTCCAAGGATTCTGCTTGTGACTCACCTAGAATGGAATTAACAGGAGCAAACACTTGAAGAAAAAACAATTACCGACCTTTTGTAACTGTTGTTCTTCGAGATGTGGTGCTCATGTCCATTCCATTTCCTGCCCTCCTGCTCCTCTGTCGGAGTTGCTGGCAAGAAGAAACTGAGATGGTGTAGGCCAGTGGCGCCTGATATACTGACACATGAGCGCAGCACTCAAGGGGTCGCCACAGCCGGCCCTCCGGGTATTGCTAAGGCAAAAGTCTCTGACAACTACCCACGTGGGCACGCGCACACCTAGAATGGAATGGTCATGAGCAACACATCTCGAAGAACAACAGTTACAAAAAGTAGGAAACCATTTTTTTCTATGTATAGAGATTACTTTGTGGGCATCCCATGCACTTTATAGTTGCCATCAGTTCTAAAGGCAGACTAACTGGGCAAGATCTTCTGCTACTAATGGATCCCATAGAACTTTAGGGCTGGTGTTTAATGTTCAACAAGACATGCGGAGACTGTATTGTGAGAGTGAAAGCTTTCACAAAGCTTGCATAATGGCTCTGTGACTATCAAAATTCACCTCCCGACCTGACAGCAGGGTTAAATGTTGCAGCACATTATTGTCAATGCTTTTGCAGATGCTGCCTCTCTCTACCTTTTCTGCTGGGATTCTTGACTCCTGAATGTGTGTAAGTCCATATGCCGCCCTATTAGTAGCATAGCATACCTCACTGATATGTTACCACTGCATGTGACCCACACATCTAGTCTAGAGGACTTAAATCCCCTTGCATTCCCTCTCTGGACAAAAAATGACATACACATTTGCTAAGGTGTTACAACATGTATCCATTTTTTGCTGTAATGCGGAATTTAAGCAAAAAAATTCATTGAAGAGTCAAACTTCAAAAAATGTGCAACAGCTGTATTTGAGCGATCTTGCACTAATATAACATGTGCCCTGGAGCATTGTATGTTGTAGCAGCTTGTCATTGAAGTACATATCATTTATTAGATATGGGCCAAAATCGGAACCTCAGGTCCACATTCCTTCAAATTTCAGGACCTCTGGATTTCAGAGCTAAATCTCTGATTCTGAGTCCACTCTTATGATTTTGGTTCAAGGTCAGATACAAAATCAAAAGGTTATTATTTTTTGGTGCTGGTTGACAGCCACAGCTGGCTGAAGTCTCACATGAATCAACTGTCTCCTCTCCAGAGGACAGCTAATTTAGGGAAATTTTTGATTTTTTGAGATTGTAGGAATATTACAAGATCAGTAGGACTTCTTTGGGTTCCAAAAGGAGCTTGATGTGCCCTCAGCAGGGAAAACTGCAGAACATATCTGGGTCGCCCCTTTTCTTAAAGCAATGTGCTGCTATTTAATTAATGTATTGAGTTTCAGAAATGTAATTCTAAGAATGATGAGGGGAATTCTATGGCAATTCCCCCACAAGAAAGTGAATAATTGTTCAAATGGGAGGTCGTTCAAAAATAGGCCCAATTTTCATATTGGGCAGTGAGCTTCCATGAGTTTAGATGTACCCAAATCTTTCTTGAGGGTACATGTCAATACCTTAAATAGGTAGAGGAGTCACATGTAGTCCATACATTTCTGACTAGGGGTAGGAAGTGAAAATCTATAATTCATCATGCCTGAGTGGGGGATGGACTAAATGACCTCTTGAGGTCTCGTCCAACCTTACATTTCTATGATTTCTATGTAGGACTTTGTGGTGATGGTTTTTATTTGCTCTCTGCCTCTATTAGTTAGATATGAAAAAAAAGTGACAAAAGTGTAAATTAATTAGAAATAGTACAAGTATATTCTGTAAAATCTGGGTATTCTAATATATGCATAACAGCTAGGCAGGTAACTCACCCATCAATGTGCAGTGAGGAGTAACAAAATATGCCACAGCACTATCAGAGCAAGTTTGGTTACTTTGCACATTCCTGCAGTTTATCCAGTCCTAGAACAGATACAAAGTTTAAATGAATACATTTGTATTTGGGTAGTGTGGTGTGGAGATCCCCAAACACAAAATTACACAGTCAAATTAAAGCAAAGAAATAAATTAACATATATCAAAGTTTAGCATATTAGAAAAAAAAACAAAGCTCAGTCAGTGTGGAAGAAAAGGAAAAAGCACATCTGAGCTATTTTTATGAGCTATTAAAATTCTATACCATGTACTGCTTTGATGCAGCCATGTCAGATACAGAACAAGTGCTGTCAGGATTCTGTTCAATTTTTTTTCAAAGCTTTCAAATTGAATTTCTGACTGGATCTGAAAACCTTTAATCATGTACATCTAATCTATAACAGTTTAGTACCAGAGGTAAAAATATGAAATTATTGTGCAAAAGTAACCAAGGAAGCTCCTGCTATGGTATCCATTATCTACCTTCCAAAAGTCATCACCTACTAGGTTCTCTACAACTCCATTTCGGCATATATCCCAGATCTTACTGGAACCCACTGGTGAGTGTGTTACATGTTCCCCTGTATGCCTGATCCACAGAGAAAATGAGTTTTTTACAGTTCCAGCTAGAGAGACTTGGCTCTTTAGCTCATGTTTTTAGCTCTGGAGGTCCCTGGCTCTTTCCCCAGTGTGTCAGCCAAGATGGCATCCATCACATATCTCATGTTTCAATCCTTCCTCCCACTTTGCTCTGCCAGCAATCTCAGTCTGGACTCAGAGGCACTATTCATTTACATGCTACCTTAGGTGTGGAATGGTTTCCCTATCAGTTCACCAAGCTATCACCATCCCCTCATTTGTAGCCTTCCTGAAACCTTAGATAGATATAAATGATAGTAGAGGATATAGAACTGTGTGCTTTCACACTTACAAAAGCATTTTGGCATGAATTTGGGATAGTCCCAGTATTAAAAGTGTCAGTGAAACCTTTGTATTGCACCATCGTGTATTCAGCTGTCCACTCAGAGGAAAAAAACTTGGCAGCGGCTGCCCTCTTTGGTGACTGCTGATAACAATGACACCTCAGCTTGGATCCACCTTGGTCAAACAGTCAGATGTACAGATGTACAAAACCTAGTACAGATCTTTCTGTCACATCCCCAGGTGGAACTAGAATACATAGATTCCTAGCCAGTTCCATTCCACCCTGATCTACTGTCTGAGTTTGTGTGTATAAAGCATCTGGGATGTGTGACTGGCTCGGTATTCTGTTGCGCCCTATCTTCTCTCTAAAAGACAAAATTGCCAAACATGGCTACCATAGAACTTCCAGTTGAACTAGGAGTGGAATTCAGCAGCCAGTCATATGAAAGACTCTGTCCCTCAAAAGTGAACACAGAGCAAAATTCTGAGGATGTGAAAACTGGTCTCAAAACCTTGGCATGATATAGGAATTTAAAACAAATTTTTGCACATAATTTTTCATCCGTTTGACACTGCGCTAGAGTGGAAAGTTTAGAGGAGAACTAGTATCATCATCTTCCAGAACAGAAAAAAACATTTCTAGGAAGTTGAGCCATTGTTTTGCCTGGAGAGGAAAACTGCCCCCTTTTTATATTATTTATTGATAGCAAAGAAAGAGGATAAAACTGTACAAAAGGAAGAAAGAAATCACAGTTGTCCTACTGAAACAAACAAAGGAGTGTGTCTTACCTTGTTTCTGCCCATTCCTCCTCCTCCTACTCATGACAAAGAGTACTGCATTTTTGGAACTTCTGCTGAGGCTGTATAGAAGGCCTCAGATTTGCTTTTATCATTCTTATTTACCTAGAAGTACCAACAAACATCAGGGTCCCACTGGTCCTGGGTGTTGGGCAACCATGTTCTGAAGAGTCTACAATCTAAATAGTCATTGGGTATAAGAACGGATAGTTGTTGTTATCCTCATCTGATAAAGGGAAGCTAAGGCACAGAGAGAGAAAGTCACTTGCCCAAGGTTACATAGGAAGTCTTTGGCAGAGAGATAAACTGAACCTAGATCTCCTGTGCCCCAATAAGTGCCTTTGGATCATATTCAAAAGCACAAAACCACCCTTCCTCTCTGAAGTGGCCCTGATCATTGGGAATCATCTACTACTCTGTCTCTATGGGTAACTGTCATTGATATCAGTGGGTTTTTCTTGTGTTGCTAGAGCAAAACATATGACTTTGGATGGTATTCTACTAGGCAACAGGCCTCTACTAACTGCATGCAGCTTTTAAATTGCTTTGGGGGGTTTAAAAATGAAAAAGACACTTGAATCATTATACTAATCATTCATGTTGGGGAATGAAGGATTAGTGAGGACTTAATGAAAAGCTTAGGTGGGTCCAGTAAAATTCCTAGATCTGAACACCCCTGCAATTTGGAAAATTTGGATCTAGATTCTAGTATGCCAAGATCCATTTAGCACAGGAGATGGGAGGAGGTTGAAAGCAGATGGGATCTGATTCACGATTTTCATGGTGCATCTGTACCAACCGCATCCTGGGGAAGGATAGAGCAGCATAGGAGCTGCTCTAAGTTCTGCCAGTTAGTCTCTGTGGAGCCATAAAACTAGAGGGGTTAGTACTCTAACACTATGTCCTCCCCATCGAGGGCCAAGTCATGGGCGATGGCACAAGCAAGAGTACACCAACTCTGTCACTAAGAGTTACCCTGCCCCAGAGCACTTAGCTGGCCAGATCCAGCTGCTGACCAACCCCTTTGTGCTGCCTGAGTGAACAAAGGAGCTGGAAGATGATAAGCAACTCAGACTTTAAACTTTATGGCTGATCCCAAATCTATACAAGGTTGAACCATAACTCTGGCTTACCACATCCTCAAAGTTTGGACCTGGAGTAATATTCAAATTTTGCAGCTCAGACATCTCTTTCAGAAGCAGAAATGCATTAGGTAGCAGGATTTTTACTATCTATATATCGCTGAGAATACTGAAGCGCTCACTTTTTTAAAAAGTCTTCTTTAGTATTTACAGTAAACTATATTTATGAGCAAACTCATTCAGATCTTAAAATTCTACAGTGTCCATAAATATGGTAATTTTAGCATTTGCCACCTCTTTTCATCCCAGAAGTGATGCTCTCAGCAGGCCCACCACTTCTGACATTTTCTTTCATTTTACAGAGATAAGTAGCAACCTGGAAGCAACTTCCCCCTGGTCCCCATGCCATTAGCATTCATAATATTAATTGCCAAAAATTTCCAGCTGCAAGAAGTTTTATCTAACAAAGCTGCTCTGTGGCTTTCTCAAGACAATTTAATACCATTTATGTCCCAAGCAAACACTTAAGTATGTAAATAGGAAGAAGCCCACAATATAATTAATATTTAAAAAGTAAAATGTCAGGCTCAGCTAAGCAGTTTTTCAACATCCATCTCTCCCCACCCCCTCTTAAATCACAAGTTCCTCACAAAAATATGTTTTGGGACTTAACTGAGCAAGTTACAATGGATCAGTGCTAAGTGTTTACTGCAAAGTGCCAACAGGTCCCTAGCTTGGTAGAAGGTAGATCTAGGGTTAAGGAGAAAAAAAGACATTTAACACAAACTACCAGACACTTATATACATACAGTATTATTTTTTAAAAGGAATAATGTATACACATACATAAATCAAGACAAGAGAAACATGTTACTAGATGCCATGAATAGCAGAGGGCACAGGCTGATTAACTGCATGCCAATACAAAGCTATATTTTGCATTCTTCTGGAATCTATGATGAAATCACTTCTATTGCCTTAATGATCTTGCAAATACAGCTGCTCCACATCAGTCCCCTTTTTCTCCAGTGAAGAAAATCTTAAGTCAAGAAGCGCCTCGATTTCAAAGTGTGAATTAGAACCAGTTTTTACATAATGGGTCCCGTCCGGCATAAACTTAAGTACATGGATAAGTAGTCCCATTGAAGTTAGTGGAACAACTCATGAATAAAGTTATATGCATGGGTGTTTGTGTCCCCGGGACCAGCTCTTGTGGGCAGGCACCGTCTTTTTATATGATAAAAATAGCTGTGTAGACAGTGTTTGAACGTTGGAGCACAGGCTCTGATGCCCACCTCCTCTCCAGGATTCAGAGCCTGAGGGCCAGTCTGAACTGCAGCTTCCAAAGACTGTTTACACAGCTGTTTTTTAGAGAGCTAGCGTGAATCCCACAAGCCCAAGTCTTGTATGTGTAGACCGGGGTAGGCAACGTTCGGCACGCAGCTCGCCAGGGTAAGCACCCTGGCAGGCCGGGCCAGTTTTATTTACCTGCTGACGCGGCAGGTTCGGCCGATCGCGGCCCCACTGTCCGCGGTTCTCCATCCCGGGCCAATGGGGGCGGCGAGAAGCGGCACGGGCGAGCGATGTGCTGGCTGCGGCTTCTCGCCGCCCCCATTGGCCCGGGACGGCGAACTGCGGACAGTGGGGGCCGCGATCGGGCGAACCTGCCGCGTCAGCAGGTAAATAAAACTGTCCCGGCCCGCCAGGGTGCTTACCCTGGCGAGCCGCATGCCAAACGTTGCCAGCCCCTGGTGTAGACATACCTTTAGGTGCTGCAGTAATATCAATATAAAATCACTTTCCCTCTAAAGATCTCAAATATTAATAGCTTAAACCTTACAACACTCTACAGAGGAAGGTAAATATAATTAGTCTCATTTTACAGAAGAGGAAACTGAGGCACAGAGCTTAACTGACCTGCTCAAGGTCACAGACAATGTTACAAATTCTATACCAAAACCTGCAAATAAATGCAGTTCTTCTGATGCCCAGTCTTCGGCTTCAGCCATAGGAATATCTTTCCCTTCAAAAGTCTGACAAAACAATTACATTTCCATGACCTCATAATGAAATCTAAGGCTACACTAACTGGAACGTACTTCTGTTTTGCTTTTTTTTTTTAAAAGATATGATTTACTTGAAAGTCCAATCTATATCTCAGAGGTCATTTCTTTTGAGCCTTTTGACTGTCTAAAGAAGCCAAAGAAATAAGACAATAGAAGTTGGCATAGTGATATTGTGATAAGCTTTTGATCTTTTTAGTGTGTTTTTGGGTAAATGGCCAGTCTCATCTACAAGTATCAAAAATACTTGGAAAAAACCACTGGCAAAACTTCTGGAAAAAAAACAAGGCAATTTTCTGTAAATAAATAAATAACTAAATAAAATAAATCAAACAAACACAAAAAGACCCAAACAAACAGACTAGCAATGAAGAGGGAACGAGAGATTGTTATCTGCTAATTACAACATACTGGGCATCAGAACCCGAATATTTTCCCACCCCTACCAATGGTTAGCTGTGTGACCTTGACACTTAAACTCTTGGTACCTCAGTTTATCAGTGGTAAAAATGGGTACGATTATTGTAAACATTTTGAGTGTGATAGCACCTAAAAGCCACAACCAGGCTGAGCCCCATAGTGTTAGGTGCTGTACAAACATAGAAAGGTGCAGGGCATGTTACCTTTAGCTCCTACTCCTGCTATCTCATATATGCTCATGTCAATATGCTCCACGCACAATTTTCGTGCAGACTTAGCTTTCTGAACCGTGAAAAAGCATAATTTTTGCTGTCCTATTGTGATCATGCAGCATTTCTGAAACATATAAGTGATATAATAATGCAGTTAGCCCAAGGAAGCTGGCTGAAAGCAACAATAAGTAGGTATTTTCACTAAGACATGTTAAACAGTTTTTGCATAAACTTTCCCCAGATGTTCACCTTAGTCAATGAACAAATATGTCATAAAAAAGAGGTTTGAGTGACTTCAAAAAGTCAGGTCATATTGGAAATGGTTTTGCATAGCAGTCACTACTGACACCAACTATAACTGAAAATATTTGCAAGTTTTAATGGTCATTGTTAAAAAATAAAAAAATTCTTAAATTGCTTAAGGGTTTCAAATTGTGTGAGCCTTCTATATAAGCGAGCTGTACTGTATGTCATTGCCATATGTGGGTTACTTTGCTATCTGTTGAAAAACGGTAAATACCAGGAGACATTTCTTTTGGCCGATATGGCTTGTGCCTGTAATAAGGTGATATAATTAATATAAGATCTCAGGAGAGAAATGCAATTAAATTAACATTTACAGAATCACCATTGCTGTTCTTGTGAAGCAGTATCAGTGGAAGAGAGGAAGGATTGCCCAGGGGTTAGGGCACTAACTTAGGACATAGAGATATGGATTCAACTCCCTACTCTGGCTCAGACTTCCTTGGGCAAGTCACACTTTGTCTTTGCCTCAGTTCCTTTTCTGTATAATGGAGTTAATAACTCTTTTCTACCTCACAGAGAGTGGTGCGGATGAACACATAAAAGATCAAGGACCTCATTACCATAGTACATAAGTATATTAGATAACTTTTGCGTGGAATGCTAAATATCAATAATGGGGCAGTCCCTTTAAAAAAGGGACCATTGACAAACATACGGTGCCTGGGCTTGCCTTCAGGTACTTAGGAAACATCCATGAAAGTTCCATTAGCTATATCCTCTCAAGAGAGGATTTGTTTACAATGATGACATGCCTACTGCAATGCACTGCAATGTCTGTTTTGTTTGTTCTTTGAAGTAGCTTCCACAGGTAACACACTAATATTATTTCAGGAGGTTTTCTATTGTTCTCCACTCTCTGAATTAACAACAACAGATAGCTTGGGAACATTTGTTTGATGGAATGGAGACAGCGACTGCTGATAAATTGCTTTGTTTCTAAACTATGTGGGTGGCTTTTGTGCTTTATAAGTATGATTTCCACACCTGTGGATATTTGCTAGTCAGTAGGACCATTAGCAAATTACAGATACTGTGTAATTTTAGGTACATTTTGGCCACATTTCATACATTATGGGTCAGATCCTTAGCGGGTATAAATCAGGGTCAGTCAATTTACAGCAGCTGAGGATCTGACACTTGCTCTTAATTTGTGAAGTACCTTCCCTGTATATATTGCACTACCTTTGCAATAATTCTCAGAGGGTGCCTATTACAGTGAGGTGAAGCATGAATAGATGCATATAAAAGAGTTTGCTTTAGCTATACAGTATACTGGCTTAAAAAGACAATCTGGCCCATGACCTGCAATAATTTATGAAGTCTCCACAGGCCCAAGAAATAATTAAAATGTGGTACCAAAAGGCAGTGTTTATACTTTAAAAATGTACAGTGTATGTAAGGGGGAGATTTTGACAACCAGCAGACTGCCTAATGCTTTTAGGCCACTGCCAGTAACTGGAATATCAATTAATTTTCTCATTGCTAAAAGCAGCTAAGCTAGCCACTAGACCTTTGCAGGAACTTTAGCATTACCAAGGCAAGCCAGAGGAGGGGGCAACCACTCAAAGACCACTGCAGATGTTAGTAATTATAGTTTTTTGAGGTGTTCTACTAACCTATTGCGGACATGTTTAAGTGCTTGAGACTAAATTAAGTAAAAACTTTAAATGAAAACACTCTTGTTGGTGTTATTTAGACCAACCACGTATCAGATGGACGTGCTGTGCCCAATTGATTTACTTCCTGACACCACCTTGCAAAGAGTAAAGTTGCCAAGAGCTTTGGGTTTAGAAAACGCTGGGTAATGTGCCAGAAGTGGCTGAAGGTGAATCAATGATGAAAAGGTTTAACTACAACAGACAGGACCAAACTGCATTTCAGCACCACTGCAGATACCAGTGTTGAGCCTTGCTTGAGAGATGATGAGAAGGACTTTTTCCTTAAGGAGTCAATATTTTTGCAAGGTGTGTGAAATGCTAAACTAATGGTCTGTGGTAACTGGAGAGGAGCTCAGTTTATGTGTATAGTGAGCTTATTTCTTTATCGTTCCAAACTCCTGCCCTTGGATATTATAAACAAAAGTGTATGTCATTTAATTGTGAATGTATTGAAAAAAAGATGTTTTAAGGCTCAAGGACCTTTCTGTCATCAAGAATATTAAACAAGGTGCACCAGAGGGGTGGAACTAGGAGAGAGAAGAGTGCTATTGCTCTGTAATCACAGACCAGGTGCAAAGTAAATAAATCCACAAAAATGTTCACTGGAACAGTTGTATTTAATGTGCACCCCAATGTTCTCTCCTCCCACACACAGAGCATATATATAGGATAGGAGGAAGGGTGGCCTTGGGGTCAAGGCATTAGACTGGACTCAGAAGAACTGGCTTCAGTTCATGACTCTGTGTCAGACACCCCACGTGGTCTAAGAGAAAATAGAAATCTCTGTGCCTGAATTTTCCCTCTGTGAAACAGGGATAATAATCCTTCCCTTGTAGCTAATTCTTCGGGGCAGGGACTTAAAAATGTGTGTCCTCCTAGCACAATTGGGTTCTGATCTTGGTTGGAGCCTGTCAGTACTCCTGTAGTGTGAACAATAACCACTAATAACCCATGTGTCTGACGAAGTGGGTATTCACCCACGAAAGCTTATGCTCCAATACTTCTGTTAGTCTTAAAGGTGCCACAGGACTCTCTGTTGCTTTTTACAGATCCAGACTAACACGGCTACCCCTCTGATACTTAATAACCACTAGTAATAGTCAGTGAGAGAAAGAGTCAGCTGGGGTGCAAAGTATGCTTCTGTTGTGTCAAAGCATAGCAAAAATAAGTGAAAATGTGGCTGGGGATGGGGTGGGGCTCATGTTGATGTGGTTCAATGACTAAGATAAATACCTCAGGTTCTCTTTTCCAGAAGAAAAATGAGACAACAGGTTGCAAGGCAGTCTTCTGCACCATTACCCTGCCTGACTGTGCAAGTGCTAATGGAAATAGCCAATGCTGTGCACTATGCAAGGGGCATTTAAAAAAGAGGCAGTGTTTGGGGAAAAAAATAGTACCCCCAGAATGCTAAGGTCAGAGTTACAGGGCTAGTTGCACATTTGTCCCCTTTCTGGTCTCTCTGAATGCATCCCTTCAGGTGCCTTTGCCTATCCGGGGCTACTGTGGGTCAATGTGATTACCCATTTAGTCATATTGGATTCAGGTACCTGTGGTTCTTCCCTTCAGGAGTCTGTGACCAGTGGTGAATACTGTGGTAGACAGCCTTCTTAAAGCACAGCAGTGTTTAATCTTAATGGTAGAAAAAGCATGATGATGCAAGGATTTTAAAACAATGAACCGTTTATATGCATGTCTATCTTACCTAGAGAGATACCATCACCTGATGGAAACCTAGGCAAGCTTAACTTCTTCAGACACCCCAGCAGTTTTCTGTGTGTGTCAGTCTTTTCCCCTTGAACAACTCCCCAATAACTGCCTCCCCCCACCGAGAGAGTGAGTCATTTTTTTATCCAGCCCAGAGTCCTCTGTTTTTTCAGTTTCCAGGCTTTTGGGCCCTGTTGTCGTAAAACAGTTTGATTGGCTCAGTGGAAGGTTGAGCCAATCTCATTGGGGCCAGCTGCTCTCCCTTGGCCTGTAAAAATACCCCCAGTGTTTTCTGGGGGAAAGAGAGTGCCTTATCTGGAGTTATTGTTTTGCCTTCCTGCTTGTTCCCCCAACTGCCCAGGATAGCCGTACTGCAAACATCCCCAAAAGTACTGACACTATTCAGACATTATCAGATCAGCTCCACATCCATCACAGTTACTGCAAAGAGTGAATCTTTGTCACATTCTCTCACACATCGATATAATTCCTTTCATACCAAAGGATTCCAAGTCATGTTACAGCCTTAGGCCCCAGTTCCGCAATGACATACACACGTTAAATTTAAATTCTTGAATAGTCACAAGGACTTGAAGGGGGGTGACTTCATAGATGACCCAGTGATGTTCATAAATCTTAGCAGGATTAGGTCCATAAGCAAACTGTAGTAGAGGTCACTTCATCCATGAGTGACATGCAGTCATCTCTGGGAAGAAATACAAATATCTGTTTAACTACACAAAACTGTACTATGCAAGAGTTTAGGCTAAGGCAGTGAAGAATACCTCATCCAGTGGAAACTGACGATGGAATTGTAGGGAGGTATACTAGAGTTACCCATATTGGAACCTAACCAGCTAGAGGTGAACAATCAGGGAGTGAGTGAGATGGGATTATTGTTAACAATAATTTCTATTATTGTAACACCCAAAGTACACAATAATAATCCCGTCCCCACTGCGCCAAGCGCTGCACAAGGTTTGGCGGGGTTGGTTTGGATACGCATACAAAATGTCAACTACTACTTTGAAGCTTTTCCTTTCTTCTCCAAACCTCTTTGGTTTGAAAGTCAGGCTGGAATTCTTTCAGAGCAAATCCCTGATCATAGGGCTGTATGTGCAATACTTCAACATGGTATTTTCCACAAAGGGGCTGTTGCTGCCTACCTGCCTAACCGTGAGCTGCACAGTCAATGGCAGTAACCCCTACTTACGCAGCACCTAAAGTAATTGCATCTGATTCTGTAATATCTATTTTGTTTATATAGCATTATCAGTCTGTATTGTTGTCCAGCAGGGAAACTACAGCAAAGTAAATCCATTCCCCAAAGAGCTTATATGTTAAAGAATCCACAATTGCAAATGAAGTCAATGGGATCTTCAGGTGCTCAGCTAGAATGTTTAATGAAATAGGTATCGTTTTAAAGGTTTTTCTAAGGTATTTTGTAATGTCTATTCCAGCCGTGACCAAAACCTGGTGGCATGGAGGCATGCACAAAACATTTCAACTGTTCGCCCTTGTAAGATTCAAGTTCAGTTTGAATTTGGAGCAAAGTTTTGGGCTGGCTTTTCTTTTCCCTGAATTTGTTCACCTGTCCCTATAATCTATACAGATAGGTATGTTTGAGTTTTGCATTTGTGAACTGGCATTTTATGCCAGCTGTTCTCTTTTCCATAGGTTCTTTAACCTAGCTGGGGACAGCTGCAACGCATTTAGGCTGATTGTCCCATTGCAAGTTGAGTAACCCGTATTCAAGAATATGCAACTACTTGCTGGGGGGAAAAGTAGACAAGGTAGCATTCAGAGTAAGTAACATTGCTAAAAGAGAAAATCTGTGTAATATACATAATTTATTTCTGGTTAGGGCCCTAAATCAGTATCTATGAAAGTGACAGATTAATTGCAAAATGACTATAATGCAGGAGTAGAAACTTTAGTGTCTTCTGAACTGAGAAGCAGGCTCTGTATGTGTTAGCCAAAAACTGATATTCTGCTGATAATGATGTGTGGTCAATTTGTTTATGTCTTACCCTGTTTTGTATTATTGTTATGGTGCACTGGCAGACAGCTGCCACACTACACTTCCGAAGAGGAAGCATTTTGTTAACTGATTTCTATATAAAGGACCAAATTCTACTTTTTCTTTCATTCGTGCAACCCCATTGCATTCAATGGTGTCACACAGCTGTACTTGAGGGCCGAATTTGGATCAAAGTCTGAAATGCTTTGATTATGTGAAATTAGTGTCCCTTTATTATTTGTATATGCACTATGACCAGTGCAGGGATCTAGAATTTCTTTTCCCGTTTGAGAATATTACTGTCCAAAAGTTACCTACCAAGATTATGAAATTATCTTCATTTCACTTTACAGCTAGGGTAACTATCAGGGGTGGGCAGAAGCTTCCTAACAGTGGGGGAGAGGGGACTCCATGGGAACCCAAACTGTGGCCCCACCCTGCCATGCCGCCCTTTCCCCCGAACCCCTGCCCTTGTGCTACCCTTTCCCTGCCCCCTTCCTGCCAAGGCCCCACCCTCACACCACCTCTTCCCCCTGAGACCCTCCTTCCCCCCCCATCATTCATCCTTACGGTCGGTAAAAAGTGGGAGGGCCATGGCCTCCTGTCTCCCCCCCCCCCCCTTTCCAGTGCCCCTGGTAACCATACATCCTGATTTTGAGAATTTAATTTGAAAAACATTTTAAACCTTCCCAAGGGGGTGAGACAGTTGAAATATCCAAATGGAAAGTACCTGGATCTTACTTAGCTGCCTATCACTTCTCTGTCACCTACCAACCTGTGCTTCCCCAAAGGGAGGATCTGCGTCAGACTGTCAATGGAGTTAATTATGATTTGGCACTAAATATTTATTAGGTGACTCCAGCCAAGCTGCTGCAACATGAATAGATATTGAAGTCAAATCAGTCAACCTGCTGTAGGGCTGACCCTTGATTTGAAGCCAACTGACTGGACTAGCATCCCTTATCATTTGTGCCTACACAAAGCGTGATTTTCCTACACCAGAACTCAGTTGTTGCAGCTTTGATCAGCAAATATTTCAGGTCATTCCATGAGTGAGAAGGAACAGCAAGCACACTGGCAAGTATCCTCAGTTTAAGAAGGACTTGTTGACACGCAAGAGATGAGGATTGAATTATTAGAGACCATCGAAGATTTGTACATAGAAAGGAGAATGGCTTCTGATCCAAGGGAGGGTCTAAGTCAGAAGAGTTAGGAGCTGTGCTAGAAAGAGTGTGAACACATCCGTCTAACACAAAAAGTCAAGTTTACTCCCCTGCTGGATAAGCAATTCCCAATAACTTTAATGAGAGTTACTTCTATCCTGGGGGCTGTAATTGGGCCCAAGCCTGGAAGAGAAACAAAGAAGGAAAGCCATCTTTCACACCCACATACAACTGAAAGATAGATCATTTAAAGAGCCAGGTAAACTTCATAGTCAGCAAATACCAAAAGGAGATGAAAGACCAAACAAAATAAACACAATCCTAGCACAAAGGGAAAATAACTTTGAGCAAAAACCAGAGCCAAACCACAGGAAACATAAGGAAAAGAATAAATAAAGAAGCAAACTCGCTACAAAAGAAACCAACACTTAAATTGCCCATTTACTCTATATGGGCCAGATCCTCAGTTGGTGAAAATCTGCATTGACTTCAGTGAGGCGAGGCTGCTTTACACTAGCCGAAACTATCATTCTAAATGTGCCAGTGGACAGTTAGGCACAATCTTGTTCTTACCTGCCCTTGTTTGGTTTGTAGTGTCTATGGGTAACATGAATATAGAAATGCATTATGGGATTCCATTAAAGCTTATTGTATCTTAACAGAATGAAAAAGTAAAGGAAAAAATTAAGACAAAGCTCATGGTAAAGAAACCAAAAACCAGGAAAGAGGAGAGAGACAATGAACATTTAAGGCAGTGGGGAAAAAATAATTAGGAAAGAAAAGGGGGAAAATCCCATCAGAAACAGACAGATGTTTTCTCTTTGCCTTTGTGATGTTTAATTGTCTGACACTGAACTTCTACCACCTTTTATCACCTTTATAGCAGCATTTTGCTCTTTTCCAGTTGCATCACTATTTATTTTATTTATGAGGATACACCTTCAAACCATTCAGAATTTGAAGTAACCTTTGACTTGTCTGACACTGAGGCCAAGATGAATTTAGGGAGAGAAACCTATACTATCAGAAGTTGCTGTGATGCATCATTCAGACCGATGGGTATTGTTTTAAATGATTCAGAAATTCTGAGGAAGAAATAGTGAGATAGTTTCCATGAGTTTAGTGTCGAACACTGCACTGTGATCTGGTGAAGTGGACTGAAGGATCCTTGTGCTTTTTGCTATGTTCAAGCACATAACAAAATAAATGTGACTTCTTCCTTCAGCTCTTGAATGCTGTATTCATAGCAAAATCTGCCATCACCTTGCTTTCCCTGAAGATAAAAGTGAAACTTCAAATGCAACTGCTCGAGTGACCTCAAGGCACTTTTAATGAGCATCGTCTCCACTTGATGGCTGCTTATTGTGTGCATTCGGTCTTCTGTGAATATTACTCTAAGTACCATGTCACTTTTTGGAAACGAAACAGAGCAGCATCACATGCCTGTAAACTGTCTACAATTCAAGCTTTGAATTGAGCAAAAATTCCAATTGATAAAATGGTTAAACTTGTGGAAGAGATATAGTTTGGGGCAAAAGGACGGGGCTACATTTCTAAAGGTGTTTATGTGCCTAAAGATGAAGATAGGCAAGTTTGAAAATCCCACTAAGTCCCTAGACACCTAAGACCCATTGAAAGCACATAGATGCTTTAGAAAATGCTGCTACGCACCTATATGCCATATCAAGTGGATACCATTTTGGTGTCTAAATGCCTTTTAAAAGCTGACCCTAAGTGATTTACCTCATGTCACACAGGAAACCTATAGTAGAGCAGGAATTTGAACCCAGTTCCTCCAAGTCCTTGGTGAGTGCCCTCCCTACCAGTGAACAGTTTTATCTTTCAAATGTTACCTTTGTTTTCAATGGGGGCAGAATTAGGACAATGCTTGAGTGCTTTTTGAAATCCCATCCTAAATGTACAGCAATAGAAACAGCTCAACAAAGAGTCTGAATATTAGTTATATTAGAACTAAAGGGCTTAATCCTGCTCCCAACTGTGCCTTCAATGGAGGCAGAATTGGGACCAAGGAGGTGGTTATATGGTACACAGTTTTCCAAAGCATATTACTTTCTCTTCACAGGGTTGGAACATTTTGTATGGTTTCAGTTCATAGGGGTTTTCACACCCAGTTTCCACTTTGAGTTTGGGGTTGAAATTAACCAAAAATTGAAAATCCAAACTTAGTCCTAACCTTTTTCTTCCTCTTCTCATCCCAAAGCATCTTTTGCAGACACAGGGAGCAGGGCAGCGTCACTGTTAATTGCTGTCCATGGCTCATTCCTCTAGTAAGCCCTGCCTTGTCATGTCCCCATGTACGATGTTCCGCCATCTAATCAGTGGTCAGCCTCGAGGTCTGACTGACCTTGGTTGTGTTTTACATTATTTTCTTTGGCATCTTCTCATCTGTTGTCTTCAGCAGTGTCCCCACCATCAGACACACAGATGAACATGATTTATTGGGGAAGAGTGAACACAGTTTTTGTAAAGGGAAATCATGCCTCACCAATCTATTAGAAGTTCTTGAGGGAGGGGTCAACAAACATGTCAACAAGGGTCATCCAGTGGATATAGTGTACTTGGGCTTTTAAAAGGCCTTTGACAAGGTCCCTCACCATTGGTCTGACACACTATGGCCATTTTTATGTTCTTATAATCTTTTTGATTGTAGCCAATCCTGTATCCTGACTTCATATCCTATTCTTCTAACTTCTTCATTTGTCTTAAAATCATTCCACTTTACACCTACCATCTTCTGAAGAACTCTCATCTCTACTGCCTCCAACTTTCTGATGTCACCACTGCTGCATTTCAACACTTTGATGTCCCTTTTTTCATGATGCAACGACTTTGTCTTTTTGGTATTTATTATAAGTTCAAGTCAACAATACCAATTTTCTAAGGTAACAAACAGTAGCATGATTAATTCAAATCATCCAATGTCTAGCCCTCCAACTAGTCTAACATTCTTAATGTCCAGTTTAAAACCATGCTGAAAAATGACCATGATTTCATGCCCCCTTGTCTTATACCAAACTGTGACTTGAACAAGTCACTTAATTGTCCATCAGTTCTTATGGTACAGCAAAAGTCTTCATCCATACATTTTCTAATTGCAATTATCTTATCTGGAACTCCATATGAGTTTGCTACTTTTCCATAATGCTTCCCTCCACACCAAATCAAGTCAAATCCATTTAATTTGTCCTGACCACTGAGTTTAAAAATCCATCTGAACCTACACATTTGGCACAAATTCTAGGTTCATACAGAAGATTTCTGTACCCAGATCACTTTTTGACAATGAAACCATAGGGTACACTAGGCAAATTTCACCTGGTTTGGGGTTTCATTCTGAAGATTTCTCCCAGGTCTCATAACATGTACATCTTAGTGTCAAAGAAGCACCCTTTGGAGAGCACATATAACATGCCTGAAGGAAAAGTAGATTAAAATCAGATTAAAAAAGATAACCGTAAAAGGGAAGGGAGTCCTAGGAGATTAAACAGGGCTAATAAACTCACAGCTGACTTGCTATTCCACATCTGAGCTAGGGATGCTTTCAATTCCATTTTGTTTTAGGTCTTGTGCACATGTGTAATCATTTTAATATCTGTGATGAACAAGATAACACTGAAGGATTCGATTTTTTGATTTTTTTTAAGGCCGGAAATAACAACTTCTCCATGACCCCAAACATTGCCCAATTATTTCAACAATCATATAATTGATTGGAATTGCATCTAGAGCATTTGAGAGGTGAAAATTGAAAAAGATTGAAATAAATATATAATCTATGCAAATGCATTACAAGAGGTCAGCGAGAGAGAACCAGAGAGGGCTGAATACCTCACCAAGGCTAAAACGATACATTTCTCCCGGGAGAGAAGTTGTCATGTTTATATTAAAATGGTAGGCCCAATGGAAACATTCAAGCTGTGGACTCAAAAATGGCCTTAAAGTAGTTACAGGAAGTAAGACAACTACAATGGATGAACAGAGACTAGATATCTTTGTAAGAGTTTTGGATTATTCAGACAGAAACAATTTGACTTAGCATTGTCATTAACTTCAGAGGGGTCCTTTGATGCTATCTGAGAGGAAGCAGAAGCTTTGAAGTTGAATGGTAGAATAGATATGTATAAATTGTACTCTGCGTATGCTGTTATTGCACCGTTATTGTCAGCAATTATTTCAAGAAGTGACCTTAGAGAGAGAAAGCGGCCTGCCTTGCTGCAAAAAGCAACCTCGGCAGCAACACATGGAAATGCATTAGATTTTGCAAACCTCGGCAAGCTCATTAGCTGTGCCCTTAGTTTTCCCTCTTCAAAAAGCCTATCTTGAACCTAGTGTTCATTTTAATGAATCACACAGCAAATGAAGTAGCTTTATGGTAAGCGGAGTGACAGAATCACACAATTTTGCCACTAGGCTATGAATGCCCCAAAATAAGTTCTGCTCCTTGATGGCGCAAAATCCAAAAATCTAATTTAAAAAATAATAATGCAATGAGCAGTAATAATGCTCATAACAAATAATGATAATGAGTAAAACAGTCTCCAAAGAAAATATAGGGAAAAACCCTACAACCCAAACCAACAAAAATCCCTCAAACAAAACCTTACATAGAAATACTCAGTCAAAGCTAGTCCCCGCCCCACAAAAAAAAAAGAAAAAAAAAAAAGAAAAGAAAACAATGGTTTTAAGAAGATCCTGAAGAAATCAGGCCACCAAAAGAAAAGTGATGCTTACCACAATACAAATCTCGTGGACTGTGCACTAGGCAGAGACATGGGACATGTAGATTCTATTTCTGGCTTTGTCGCTTACTGTCACCTTTCTGTTCTCAGCTTTCCCACCTCCAAAAAAGAGAATAATGAAACTTGCCTCCTATATAAAATGTCTTCAGATCTATGAATGGAGAATGATTTATAAGAACGAGGTATTTCTTTTATTATAAAATGTTTAACGTTGAGTCTTTCAAACCAAAGATTCAGGGAGTGCAAAGTAGGGCATTTATTTGGATTGATAAGAATCTATAGGACTCATCTTATGCTCTGAATGGTTATTACATATATTAAAAGACATAATATAAATAATAGTTTATGGGTTTTATGGCACCTTTCATCATAGTACAGGAATTGTTTTATTAGCAAAATGGAAAATTATAAATTGGAGGGGGGGGGGGAGACACACATTCCAGCCAAAGCCCACCTACTCCCTCATAGAGGATGGCAGTGACTTTGTCACTACTTGTACATAGCTACCAGTAGGAAATATAAACTTGTACTGTGCTTAAGTTGTCTGATTATGATATTTTTTGAACCCAAATAATAAAATTGGGTAAGGATTTAACTGGCTAGAAAGATCCTTCTTAAAGACACTGGTGTAGCAATTGGACATCACCTGTGCTAAGCTGTCTTTCCTTATGTTGCCAGAGCCTTCAAGCTTGGTAGCACTTAAACTTCTATAGATAATCTTAATTTTCCTATAAGATCATCTATTTTCCTACAAGAAAGCTGATGTGTTTAGAACAGCCTTAGTGTAGTGTTCATTAGTCAACGAGAGGGTGTATTTTCAAAGTGCTGAAGGGTAGGTATGTGTGAGCAGAAATCTCATTATCTGTTAATGGAATTTGTGCATCTATAGCCTTTGAAAATCCCTCACACAAAGCGGACAAAGATATTTCAATTTCATATTCTTTGTTTTCCAAGACTTCTGAACTATTCTTTTGCTGATATAGGTCTTTGGTGAAACAAAATAACACTCTGTACAGTACACCTTCATTTACATAATAGAAACTTGTTTCTTGCCAGATCCTTTTATCCTGTCCCTCACATAAATTTTGGCATGGTTTGGCACAAACGCTAGAAGGAACTTGGAGGGAGAGCGTACCAGGAACAGTCACCTAAAGGCTTCTAGGAAGTATTTAAAAATCTGATCATGCTGAAAGCAAATGATCATAGGTCAATACATTGAACACTTCTTTTTAACAGAACTCTTAAGAATTGTCAGACAGTGCTGGTCCATCGTGAACCTGCATGAGCAGGAATTGGAATGACAGATACGCCTCGTGGTGCTGACAGCAAGAAACTCCAGCTGAAAATGTGAATATGTCTCATGTCATTTTGATGCATAGATGTTGTGTGTGTATAAATTATGCCATGATAGGTGTTGTGTGTTCACAATGAAAGTGATGGTTTAATTAAACTAACCACTTCCAGTTCGCTCAGAGAGGCGAACTTTTCAGTGTTGTGAGGCATAACACATTTTCCTCCTGAAGTTTTATTTTTCAAGCTAGTGTTTTACTTTTCGCCTGAGGCTCAAATAAATGTACTTCAGTGACAACTCAATCCTCCCCATGGAGGCTCTGCAGCCACTGAAGTCTTACATCAGTGATTTTGGGGTCTGCAACAGAGAGAAAATGTCTTCAGCCCAAAGAAGGGGAAACAATATACAACAGAATCACATCGGTTTAGTTTGGGTTATACTTGCGGACGGATATGGGTGCCTATTTCTGGTAGGGAGGGGGCACATGTTCAGTATCATCCGATTTTAACCTGCGGGAAGGGGAGGGCAAACATATCAGTTCAAAAAGATCAAGGTGCTCCAAGCAATACTCCAGAGCAGAGTTCCTGCCTTGTCATGCTCCTTTGTACTACTCAAGGTTGTGTGGAGGGACAGTGCCTGCAGAGTGCTCTGCTCTGACTGTCCCCAGTGGATTGCTGCCAGCTGGCACAAGCTTGGGAGCTTCTCTAACCTGAGCTGTGTCAGAAAAATCAGAGAGCCATAACAGGTTGTTGGTTCTCAGCTTCTCCTCTTTAGCCACTCTGGGCTGCTCCGTGTGTGGGAGGGGAGCCAGCCTTTGCTAGTTGAGCTCCTATCGTGCTTTTTTCTGGGCCTCTCACAGCTCAGGAGGGAAGCAGGCAATGGAGCAGCCAGAGCTACTCTTTCCTGCCTTCTCTGCGATGCAGCAGGTGGTCAGCAGGGACGCTGATGAGCTAGAGGAAGGAAGGAAAAGACAGCAGCTGCTCTGAGTGCTCCCAGCTCACGTGAGAGGCAGAGCTGCTCCTGGGACTACAGGAGAAGTGGTAGGGAAGCTTTGGCCCTTACTGCCCTTCCATAACAATGCAGCTGAATTACATACTTCCACAGTACAAGGCAAGGCGCGGGGGCATATTTTCTTCTTAGAAAGATGAGTGCCAACAAGCAGCAGCTGGTACTGGCTGGACATGGAACTTGGTTTCAGGGCCTAAATATCCTGTTATATGCATGACAACCATGTGAGGTTCCAGAGTAGAACTGGTTGAAAAAGTGCTACATAGAATCATAGAATATCAGGGTTGAAGGGACCTCAGGAGGTCATCTAGTCCAACCCCCTGTTCAAAGCAGGACCAATCCCCAACTAAATCAACATTTATTTCAAATGAAAATGTTTTGAAGGAAGCCAAAAGCAATTCTAGACAGTGCAATTCAGTTTTTTGCCCCTTTTCTCCCTTTAACCCATTTTCTGTTAAAAATGTACGTTGCAGTCAAAAAGCCATTTTTGGTCAAAAATATGTTCTGCTTAAGAGATGGATCCTGAGGCTTAGAATCTCAATAAATCAAATCAATAGGAATTGGAGGTCAATGGAACACCCCAGTTGAGATTCTGACCCTGCATGTGGTTAAATCCTACTCACACATTTTATATATATATATATATGCATCTTAGAACAGTAACGTGAAGAAAACACTGATACGTTTCACAATAGCAGAAGTCTTTCCTAATCACACAATCATTGATGTGAAAAGCAAGATATCACCTGTTTTTACAAATATAACAGTACCCTGCTACATAATACTTTCCTTATATAGTGATGGTCTGTAAATATCAGCTGCTTCATAAATGTAAGTCATGAAACACATGACCATGACCAGGGAACAAGAATACAACATGCTATCTTATCCTGGTTTGGATCTAAATGTTCATGCTTTCAACAAGCTCCATAGCTCCATATCCAGGAAACAAGTTCTTTACTTCCCTCTAGTCCAGGCATTCACAAGTCCCATTCACTTCCTAAATCACTAAAGACTGATCACAGGTAAGAAAGAGGAAGGGGAGCTGTGAAGATGTTCCTATAGATCATAATCAAGTAGTAGTGGGAGGACAGGTGACAGGGGCCTACCATGTCAGCTCTCTCCCATGACCCTGTTGGGGTCCCATTGCTCATACTGTAGCATTGCTTGTCGCCACTAAGTCCAACTCCTCCTTGGGGTCTGGGCCATTTGTAGCCATCATGAAGAAAGGGCAGCTCCTGCTCCACCTTGCTGGCAGGTTTTGTGGCCTATCAGTTCTGCTCAGTTCTATCAGCAGCCAGTCTGGTTGGGACGCAAAGAGGCAATTTCTCCCTACTCCCACTTACTCCTTTGTGCCCAGATCCAAGGTCTGAGTAGCCTGCTTAGGGGTGTAAAATGAGTTCTTACTCCTTTGTGTGGTATGTGTCCAAATCTAGCCCTGTTTATATTGCAGTAGAACATAGATGCCCCAATCAGGGCTTTATGATTAGTGTCATACAAACACAGAGTATAATTCACTCTATATCCTCTACTGGGATCACTAGCATTGAATAATCTGATTACAATATTATGTATAATTGTATATTTACAATCTAGTGTATATGTGTAGTGTAGTTTATATGCAATAAACTAAGTAACAAAACATTAAGATTTACGGTAGGCACTGATTATCACAAGCTCAGTTCAGCTAATGAGCAAGCCAGTCACAGTCAACAAGCTCCTAAATTCTGCTACAGACTAACAAAGCAGCTTGAAATTATTTTGGAATATAATGAGCTCTGATCAATTACAATTATTCATTGCTGGACATCTTGGTCTATTATGCAGTCCAGTGTAAGTGTAATTGTCTTATTATAATGATATGAGTAGAGGTTCATAGAGATAAGAAGACTAATGTAGCTCTCTGGGACAATTATAGTCTATTGTCCATTAGCCAAAATGAAGTAAGCTCGGTTTTCATTAGTAAGAACCTCAGACTACAGCATAAGAGGGTGAGAGGGGAAGAGGAAGATGATCTGATGCACGAGTCATCCTGTTTGTCCTCTTTTGGCTGGGCTCCAGCACTTAACAGACTTGAAACCTTATCACTGCATAAGACCCCGTTTCTCTTCCCATCCAAAAATCAATTACATGTTACTGATAATAAGCATGATGACTTGCTCTTTCCTGACTGGACCAGTGACTGTCTCCTTTCTAGATACATTTTCTTCACCGTCTACTGCTCATCAGTGTTGCGAATCTAATTTACTTTGTGCATGATATAAAAGTGACCTCATATGACTGGATAAAAAAAATGCCTTGCACAAAAACTTCTTTACAATGTAGCTTTATTTAATGAGAAGATTTATTACATATTTGGCATCTTTAGATTTTATATATTTATTTTCTTACGAGGGAGAATTTTGTTACACGTTTTAGTACCTCATCTCGCCTTTCTATATATGGTAGAATTGTTGAACAGACGAATACATAAACCCATGAAACAATGAAAAATCCATAAACACTGGTGATTAGATTAAAAAAAACAATGCCATTAGTGTATAAGAACACACATTTTAGGACTGAGAGCCTCAGATATTTACTAGAAACAAAAACTTGTGTCTAAAATAACCCCACTGTGAGACTGTACTCCAATGACTTGTACCCATTCTCTGGAACTGAAAAAAAAAAATGCTGCTTACCCCATAAAAGTCTTATGTGGAGCACAGCTGAACATAACCTGCTCAGATGCAATTATCCATGTTTCATTCAGCTGTGTGATCCTCCTGATGGCTTAGAGTATTTTCTCCTTTAATAAGAGACAGCATTTACATTTCATTAACATGCAATGCCAAGATGGAGTTTTTTCTGAGCATTTTGTGAGAGAATGAAAAAACACTTCTTGTGCCCTATCTCAGCAGCAATAGTAATAATACAGGGAGTTAAACGGTGGCCATTTAATGGAGAAAGCTCTTTTCAATTTAAGCTAACTGTACAAGGTGTGTTTTGCTTATGTAAATATATATATAAACATAGATGTTAATTTAGATTAGAGACACACTGGCTTGAGACCTCTATTACCCACATGCCACCTGAGACCATCTATAAGCATCTGTGAACCAGCATATTTAATGCTACAATGTGGAGATGCTACAGTATGGATTTTTGCTGGCATAGCTGTGTCAGTCTGCATTGTGAAGAAGAGTGGATCACTGCCCAACATAGCCGTGCCAGTAGATGCTCCTGGGTAGATACACTGGCAAAACTGTGCTTGTACCAGTGTAGCTTGTTTTGCTCATGGGAGTTGGTTTCACTATGCTGGTACAAAGTGAATTTTTGCTGATATAGCTGCATCCCCACGGGGAGTGCTTTGCTGGAATAGTATACCAGTACACAGGTAAAGTGCCCCTAGTATAGACATACCCGAGCAATTACTGAGCTTCTAAGGACCCAGGAGTGCTTGCACAGTCCCCAGTTTTGTGCACGGACCTGACTGCTTTAGATGCACAAAACTGCATGCTCAAAACTCAGCCACAAGTACGCTCAGGCCACTTAGAAAATTTGGTCTAGGATATAATCCCCTCCAGAAATTCAATGGGCCTGATTCTCAGTTAAGTCCTCTTTACGTTGTCAGAATGCTATAAAATAGGAGAAAATTATATTTATATTCATTTTAAGATCTCTTTACATGACTAGAGCAGGGTAAAGGGGCCTTAATATAAATGAAAATCAGGTCCAACAAATTGAAAGGGCTAATTCTGTTTTCACACTGAAGTAAATAGCAGCATGATAGGGATTGAAGTATTGTCTAACCTGAATAATTCATACATCATGAAAAATGGTTGCTGGGGTCTGATAAGAAATACTTTCTCCCATTCCATGTTCTGGCCACCATGGTTTTTTTGTGTTAACTCCATTTACTCCGTGGGAACAATTGGTGCAACCATGAGATCTTGACCAGCAGTTGTGGAATCAGTGCATGTCATGCCTGTAGGTGCACAAAGACAGAGAGAGGAAAAGAGGCTGCAGTGCCCCTTACATATTGCATTGCAAATGGAACATTCTGCTATGCAGTGGGCTCAGTTTGGACCTAAATGGCAACATGAAAGTAGCATCATTCCTGCAATGCAATCAGACATGTGAGCATAAGCTGCTCCTCCTTTTTTTCTTTCCTGTTGTGCTTTGTGAGCATCATTTATGGGGAAAAGCTTGAAAACATGAACCCTGCAGTGCAAAAACCAGAAGGCAAATAAAAAGAAACCATTTATTATTATTGTTATTGTTATTATTTGATTATTGAAATGTATCAGTTTCCAAGCCATATCCTGATATTGGGGGCGTTGATTGATGACCTGCAAATGTCTGGGGTTGGCCACACTGAAATTGATCTTTTTGTAAAAAGAACAGGAGTACTTGTGGTACCGTAGAGACTAACAAATTTATTTGAGCATAAGCTTTCGTGGGCTACAGCCCACTTCATCGGATGCATGCAGTGGAAAATACAGTAGGAATATATATATATATATATATATATATACACACAGAGAACATGAAACAATGAGTGTTACCATACACTCTCTAACGAGAGTGATCAGTTAAGGTGAGCTATTACCAGCAGGAGAGAAAAAAAAATTTGTAGTGGTAATCCAAATGGTCCATTTGAAGCAGTTGACAAGAAGTTGTGAGGAACAATGTGTGTGGGGGGATGGAGGGGAGGGGGAATAAACATGGGGAAATAGTTTTATTTTGTGTAATGACCCATCCACTCCCAGTCTTTATTTAAGCCTAATTTAATGGTGTCCATTTTGCAAATTAATTCCAATTCAGCAGTCTCTCGTTGGAGTCTGTTTTTGAAAGGGTTTTTTTGTAATATTGCGACTTTTAGGTCTGTAATAGAGTGACCAGGGAGACTGAAGTGTTCTCCGACTGGTTTTTGAATATTATAATTCTTGACGTCTGATTTGTGTCCATTTATTCTTTTACGTAGAGACTGTCCGGTTTGGCCAATGTATATGGCAGAGGGACATTGCTGGCACATGATGGCATATATCACATTGGTAGATGTGCAGGTGAACGAGCCTCTGATAGTGTGCCTGATGTGATTAGGTCCTATGATGATGTCCCCGAATAGATATGTGGACAGAGTTGGCAACAGGCTTTGTTGCAAGGATAGATACCTGGGTTAGTGTTTTTGTTGTGTGGTCTGTGGTTGCTGGTAAGAATTTGCTTCAGGTTGTGGGGCTGTCTGTAAGCAAGGACTGGCCTGTCTCCCAAGATCTGTGAGAGTGATGGATCATCCTTTAGGATAGGTTGTAGATCCTTGATGATGTGCTGGAGAGGTTTTAGTTGGGGGCCAAAGGTGATGGCATTCTGTTACTTTCTTTTTTGGGCCTGTCCTGTAGTAGGCGACTTCTGGGTACTCTTCTGGCTCTGTCAATCTGTTTCTTCACTTCAGCAGGTGGGTATTGTAGTTTTAGGAACACTTGATAGAGATCTTGTAGGTGTTTGTCTGAGGGGTTGGAGCAAATGCGATTGTATCATAGAGCTTGGCTGTAGACAATGGATCGTGTGGTGTGGTCTGGATGAAAGCTGGAGGCATGTAGGTATGTATAGCGGTCAGTAGGTTTCTGGTATAGGGTGATGTTTATGTGACCATTGCTTATTAGCACTGTAGTGTCCAAGAAATGGATCTCTTGTGTGGACTGGTCCAGGCTGAGGTTGATGGTGGGATGGAAATTGTTGAAAAAATGGTAGAATTCCTCAAGGGTTTCTTTTCCATGGGTCCAGATGATGAAGATGTCATCAATGCAGCGCAAGTAGACCAGGGGCCTTGGGGGACGAGAGCTAAGGAAGCGTTGTTCTAAGTCAGCCATAAAAATGTTGGCATACTGTGGGGCCATGCGGGTACCCATAGCAGTGCCGCTGATTTGAAGGTACACATTGTCCCTAAATGTGAAATAGTTATGGGTAAGGACAAAGTCACAAAGTTCTGCCACCAGGTTTGCCATGACATTATCAGGGATACTGTTCCTGATGGCTTGTAGTCCATCTTTATGTGGAATGTTGGTGTAGAGGGCTTCTACATCCATAGTGGCTAGGATGGTGTTTTTAGGAAGATCACCAATGGATTTTAGTTTCCTCAGGAAGTCAGTGGTGTCTCAAAGATAGCTAGGAGTTCTGGTAGCGTAGGGCCTGAGGAGGGAGTCTACATAGCCAGACAATCCTGCTGTCAGGATGCCAATGCCTGAGATGATGGGGCGTCCACGATTTCCAGGTTTATGGATCTTGGGTAGCAGATAGAATACCCCTGCTCGAGGTTCTAGGGGTGTGTTTATGCGGATTTGCTCTTGTGCTTTTTCAGGAAGTTTCTTGAGCAGATGGTGTAGTTTCTTTTGGTAACCTTCAGTGGGATCTGAGGGTAATGGCTTGTAGAATGTGGTGTTGGAGAGCTGCCTAGCAGCCTCTTGTTCATATTCCGATCTATTAATGACAACGACAGCACCTCCTTTGTCAGCCTTTTTGACCTTTTTGTGGCAATCTCAGCAGACAGGCCTAGAAGATGAGCTGCCTTCACATCTCTAGGCTTGCCCTGCTGCTGTTGCTTAATGGGTTCATGAATACAGAGAGATCTTCAGTCTGCAGGGATAGCAATGTGGCACTCATTTAAATATGGCTTAGAAAACAAAACCAAAAAGGAAAAATCTGTGATTGAATGACTAAGATTTTATAACTAATTACGTGGCTTGTTCCAGATACAGAATTTCAGGACCTTTTGTTTTGTTTGTTTTTTCCCTCTGCTACAAGAGTATGGACAACATCTGGGACCTGATCCTTCTCCTAATGAAGTCACTGGTAATTCTTGGATCAAACCCTTAGTTTGCAGCCAAGAAATACAGGGAGGGAAAAGAGCTATAATAGACATGTTTCTGGTTTCTTCAGGAGGAAAGTTTACTAGGTTTGCTTTATTTAGTACTATGCAATCACAAAGCCATTTCTGTCTCCGTCGGTCTGTCTCTTTCTCTAGTGCACAACTCGTTGTTTACTTTTAACTCTTAACATTTTACCTCTTTTCCATTGCATCAATTGACTGGATGTTGGGAGAAAAGTTTCATTTTCTCGTGAGCGTCTTGGTGCTTTGAATCAAAGTTGCTTTCTTTTCTGAAACTGACTCACATGGCAATGAGAAGAGAACATTTGAACTCATTCAGACAAATGACAGAGTTTGTCTTCAATGTAGTCTGACATCTAATGCACTTTGTGCTTCCTCTTCTGCAGCTGTCCTTTAGCCTCCTCTATCGAAAGGGATGTTTGATCCTGGCATGGAGAAAAAATGACAGGAAGACATAAAAATAAAAAGTTACATACACAAATGCTTGCTTACCTGCTGTTTCTTGATCCTGATGAGGTTGGAAAGCAACCTACTGCAAGATGTAGAATAAATATATTTTATTCCTGAAGTTCTAACTGATGACGTCTAATGCCTGAAATACACTGCCTGACTGTTCGTTACCCTGTGAGGATCGTTAGGGAATGAGATTCTCTGTGATCAAACTTCCTTAGCGGAAATGTTTTTTGTCAAAAACTTTTTTGGTGACTTTTCTCACTGTTAACTTTTCTTTTTATGGCTTTTCCATTGTTTGCTGATTTCACCTACCAGCATGGGTGGCAACATTAGAATGCAACATAGAGTCCTGTGGCATGCATCCGACGAAGTGGGCATTCACCCACGAAAGCTTATGCTCCAATACATCTGTTAGTCTTAAAGGTGCCACAGGACTCTCTGTTGCTTTTTACAGATCCAGACTAACATGGCTACCCCTCTGATACTTGACACATTAGAATGGAGGATGCTGATCCAAAGCAAAACACTTTTTTTCACATTTGCCAAATATTCACATTTGTGCAAATGAATTGTATATGCCAGCCTGAGAGTAGTGCTTGAGGGCAGCCTGCACGATACAGTGACACTAATCTACTTATTAAATACATCCCGGACAGCTTCATTTAAATAACAATAAAACTGTAATACAAATCAACAGAACAACCTGCACGGACACTTCCAAGAATTCAAAATTAAGGCTGACAATTTGTTCTCATTCAGTTCTGACAAACAGGACAAACTGGCCTGATTTAAGCACAGGCTGCCTGTCTTAACTTTGAACTTTCAGACTTGTGGGTTTAGTGTTATTTAAAGATAGCTTTTTGTATTGCTTTTACATTCTATAAATAGTACTAATCATACTATTTATAGAATGTACAATTAACTGCTTCATGTATGTAACTGTCTGTGGGTAAATATTTAGGGGATCAGTTTTAAAAGGACCAGGGACTGGCTTCCTTCACCTGCAAAACATGTGTGTGTACGTACACACACACACTCTCTCTCTCTCTCTCTCTCTGCTGCTGAGCTCTCCTGTCTCACTACCTTCCAGGGCAGTCGGGGCCACTCAGCATTGGGCCCAAAGTTACCTGATATGTGCCCACCATAAGGCGGTTAAAGCATAAATACTCAAATGTGCTGCTGCAAACTAACTTCAGGTGCAGAAAGGAGCAGAAACTACAGCTTGCAGAAGGGAAGTCATTCTTTTGAAAATGTGGCACGTAAGTGGAATTTTTGCTTGGTGTGGGATTTCAGGATCAGGCCCTTCCACTGTTGATAGTTTAAACTGTGTACTGGAGACTAGTTGGAATAAAATAGTTCTATTAGATAAACATATATTCACTGTCTTTTTTATGTCTGTTAATAACATGATCAACCAAAAATGAAGTGAGCCACTAATGTGTCTGTCTATCTAGAGGTCAATTTTTTTTAAAAGTGCCTAAGTCCTATTGCCTAAGTCACTTAAGAATCTAAGTCCATACTGAGAAACCAACTCAATATTAACATGTATGTGAATCTTAGAACAAAGGTGAGAAAGAACAAGCTACTTTGGGTGCTCAATATCTGAATGTGAATAACTCAGTTTTATTTATTTCCTTATGTTTCAGCATAAGGAAATAAATAAACTAGCCCCTGGCTTGCCTGAGAATAGGGGACCCACCAGAATGGCTTAAAACCACTATTTCTTACTGTGTTCCTGTTCCTGGGATGAGCACAGTTTAGCCAGAACAGAGAATCAGGCCCCAAATGGTATTGCTCATGTGGTATTTCCCTTAATACCACATGGGGGGAGGGATCGCTCAGTGGTTTGAGCATTGGCCTGCTAAACCCAGGGTTTTGAGTTTGAGGGGGCCGCTTAGGGATCAGGGGCAAAAATCAGTACTTGATCCTGCTAGTGAAGGCAGGGGGCTGGACTCGATGACCTTTCAAGGTCCCTTCCAGTTCTAGGAGATAGGATATCTCCATTAATTAATTAAAAATTAATTAAGCAGCCAATAAAAAACTTAGCTGTAGTCACTGAAATGCTGGAATCCATTGGCTAGAACCTAGCAGTTCCATTCCTGTACATTTATATCTCCATACATACGAACTGCCCATTGTTTTGGAGTGAGAATTCCATTTTTCCCCATTTTTTAGTTACTTTTCTCCCCTGCTCTATCCCTCTCTTAACTCAATGTATTAATGTACATCAGTGTCGTTGCAAGGTATGTCCCTGTTTTTCTCCACAAAAGTCCTTATAGATTATGGAGGTTTGTAACAAATGCATGGCTATCTAAGACTTTGTGATTGTCACGGTGCTTCCCACAGCAATAGCAGGGATAGAACTCAGAACGTTCTGCTACACAACAAGAAGCCCCTGCCATTTGAAGGTAATGCAGACTTTTTAGAGTTCTTAACTGTATGAATCTAGGACACACAGTGCCGGATCTCTCCAATAGAGGTCAGTAATACAGACACACACTGGCTCGTTCATTACAGTATTCACAATTATTGTGGTATATTATGCTATACATTGAAGATGTTAGGTCCTCTGGAAGGCCTCTCTATGATTTATAGATAGAGACACGTTACAGTGCTGTACTGCATGGTCTAGAGGAAGAGGCAGTCACATGTTTTAGAGTGCCACTGTAGCTTAGTCCAGTTCCAGCTGCATTTTCCTACTGTGTCTTGTGAGTCATTTGGGGACACGCCAAGCACTAAACAATCCTGATTTCTCTTCTTTCACTTACCTGCAAAGAGTAGCCACGACAATTACAAGCTACATTTCTGATGGGAGCTGCCTAAAACTAATGGGAACATTTTCTTTTACCCATGGTAGCTCACTTAATTTGTTTTGCTTTTTTGAAAATAACTACAAACACTTGAGTAATTTTCCTCTGACAAGCAGTCCCACTGGGTCTCTCCGTTGGGAATAATCCCATGAGTACAGGCATTCACAGATATAAACATTTGTAGGACTGTGGTCTGCAATCAGTGTTCGGAAAGGTTCAGGAGTTCTGCACTAAATTGTGACCTTCATATTTTATTATGCAGCTTACTTAAATACTGTAACATGTGTTAGCTAAGCATTCCTTCCTTTCAGACATACCACACAAACAGGTGTGGAACCACTCTACTAGTCTCCTAGGTAGCTACATATTTGAACGACTAAGATATTCAATTCTCAAGGCATATCCAACCCACTGCCCCTTCTCTTGCCTTATGATGGGTTAATGGTGTATGAACCAGCTCATTAAAAAGCTCTGTCTAATGCTGCTGCTAAATCCAATATCAGTTTTTTTCCTCAGCCTCAGGGCTTTTTTCTTTTCACATGAAAACCCATCTTCAGAGTCCAGCATTGTATAATGAATAACATACGCAGTGGCAGGATTATCACACAAATTCATCGGTATAATGATAATGTTTCCTGACGTTTTCAGAGCCTTGTTCTGCCCTCACACTGGTCAAGGTACCTCTTGTCAATATTTAATCTGTATTGACCCATGGCTTGATTACAATGCATAATGCTGATTACATCTATCTTCCCATAAAGCCTGGTTGCTGTTTGTGACACAACTCTATTGATACATTTGATTTATCCTGACAGGGCAAAGCTGAGAAACTGCTGAGATTTCCACTTACCACTGAATTTCTTGTATTTTAGCACCGAGAGGATGCATGACAATGTCCTGCCAAGTTAGCTGCTGCTTCTGTTTACTCTTTCCTGTTTCACATGCAAAAATTTCCTTTAACTTTCAATTGTATATTATATAAATATGTGCATATATATTCATTCTAGAAAAAATATCATTTGTTGGGGGCAGGAAAAAACAACCCTCCCCCCAACAAAAATACACCCTCCTACTACTAGTAGTCCCAATTCAGCTTTGCTGAATAGGTGCAGATTTAAGCACATGCTTAAGTGCTTTGTTGGATTGGCGCCATGATCATCTGTACCATAATTCTCCTACCTTGTAACCTGTGATACGGTAAATTGGTACATTAGGTTGCTATCTCATTCTCTGAAAATCGTCATAAAATTCTCCAGAGTAGAAATGTGTTTACTTCTCAGCCACATCCTGCTTGTACATTAAAAGCCTGACTTCCAGTCTCCAGACTCCATGTATTTGTATGAAAAACTGCACATACTCATACAGGCACTTTGGGCCTCATCTGAATCCCACTAAAGTCAATGAAAAGGACAGTATCTGCTGAAACAGTTGGTGAGTCCTTTAGTGACCCTCACTGTCTTCTATGTTCCAGAACCCTGCCAGAGTATGTAGCTAGGCCTTGTATGTTGTATATAATTAACAAACATTGTTATTAGGACACCGCAGTACCCGTGTGGTTCCTTCATATTACATTTGTTATGTAACGAGGAAAAGACTGAGGTTAGTAAGAAACTTCCCTCCTGAGCATATTAGAACTTAGGCTATGTTTACCCTTGGAGCTAAAGGTGTGATTCGCACCTTGTGTAGACTCCCTTGTGATAGCTCTTGTCAAGCTAGTGTGCTGAAAGTCGTACCTTAGCCATAGTAGCAGAAACAGCCTGGACTGTGCACCCCAAGTACATACCCATGGGGTTCAGGCGTGTTTGTACTTGGGTTAGCTAGCCCATGCCCTGGCTCACCACTGGCTATGCTACCATGGCTAAACTGCTATTTTTAGCTTGCTATCCCAATGACACCAAGTTTGACTATGTTTGTGTGAGTTGGGAATTACACCCCTAACTCACAGTGTAGATGTAGCCAGTATGTTCCCTTACAGTGAGTTTATACCTTTCTCTGAAGCATCTGACACTGTCCATGCCCAGAGGGCAGATATCATTCTAAATGGGCACTAGCCCGATCCCATTTGACAAGTCACATGTTCCAATAACACCCCCTCCATTTTCTAATGCTCCATGTGGTGCTGATAACCATGACTGATTAGAATTCCATGGATTAGAACAACATTTATAACACCCAAAGAGTTTATATCTATATTTTTCCATCTGCTTCAGGCAATAAGATTCATACTACCTCCTGAGCTACCACCTCACATTCTTTAAAGTAGTTACTGTCACCATGCACCTTTAAGGTTGTAAATAACAGGGAGGCTAAGGCCCAGAATCTCCAAGATATTTAAGCACCTCCCTCCCATTGATTTCAAGTAACATATTTAGGCACCTAAATAACTTTGAGGATTTGGGCCTAAGCCCCTTGTCTTCATAAAACCAGGACTTAAATTCAGCCAGAGCTGTCTGGTGCAGAACTCTGGTAAAGATTTTCAAACCAGCGGGGCAGAAACCCCGAGCCCCAGCGTGCCCCATGGGACTGAAGTCCCAAGCCCTGAATGAGGGATGGTGGTGTGGGGGCGTAGCTCGGAAAATACTACATGAGAATTTAAGCCCTGGATAAAATGTTGGCGTGAATTTGACAGTCATGATATATGAAGAGCAAAATACACTTGCTTGAGGGTGACTTGGAGCGGCGCAATAGACCATCTTGCTTCCTATTAGTCCTGACCTGTAACATCCTTACAACAAAACAGGCCCCTCCTCAACAGAGGCTGCCAATCATGGCAGATCACAGATCGGATGCAGATACACATTTATTTTAGGTATGGGGGCACAGTCAGTATAGAAATCATAGGCCAAGTTCTGTTCTCAAATGCTTGGATGGAACGCCTGACTTATTAAACAAGAGACTTTGAAACACTCTGGTTCTTTACATGTTTTACTTCTCTCAGTTTGGCTTTAGCATAGCTTGGGGGAACAGCACAAAGAACCTTCTCCTTTACACATCCCATGCAGGCGCTGAGGATAATCAAAGCCCTTGCACTTCAACTCCCCCTATGTAGCCACGGGGGTGCAAACGGACCCAAAGGAGAATAGAAGGAGGTAGGGACCTACTGGCTGTGGGAGAGCTGGCCAGTTGCCGTGGGAGGAACAAACTATACAGTCCCAAGCAACTGTGCAGTTTGTGCACTCACCCTGCATACCAAGGCACTGAATATGGGATTATGCCCCTTGAGATCCCATACTTTATGGGGGGGTCCCTCTGAGGATGTGCAGCTGTTCAGCACTTCAGGTTGAGGGCTGTGACTAAATGCTACAGTCTAGCCCTATAGGCAGACTGGCCTCTTCAGTCAGATTCACACTGATTTTCAAGTCTCACCCCCATACTGCATATTTGGAGGTTGGTTTGTTTTCATATTCCAAGGGAAGGTTCACATAGAAAAGAAAAACCCCTAGCTTTGTGAAGCTGTTCTAACTTCTTTGGGGGTTGGTTCACCCACTGGAAGCAGCTCATGGACGTGGAAGCAGGGCCGGCTCCAGGCACCAGTGCAGCAAGCAGATGCTTGGGGCGGCACGCCCGGGTCTTCGACGGCAATTCAGCAGCGGGTCCCTTGGTCCCTCTCGGAGGGAAGGACCTGCTGCCGAATTGCCGCGGAAGAATGAAGGGCGGCGGTACAGCTGCCACCAAAAAGCTGCCAATTGCGTTTCCCCCCCCCCACCGCTTGGGGTGGCAAAAACGCTGGAGCCGGCCCTGCGTGGAAGGGCAGCACAAAGTGCCTCCCTGGGCAACAAGCCCTGCTGTGATGGCTCTAAGACTGTATTTCCTTAAGAGGCCATGTATTTTCTCATCTTAAAGAGAAATGACCCAGATCCTGGGTTATGTCCTGCTGATGCCTCACTTTATGCCCAGTGCCCACACAGTACCAAAGGCCCATTCTGGCACGCATGGAGCATGAGTGGGTGACGATGCCCTGACCATGCCCACTTTCCACCTATAATGGTGGCCAAGCGGGGCTGGCCAAGGAACCATTACAGCAGCCCTATGCATCCAGAAGATTCCATCCTACATGAAGGAATCATTGATGTGCCAGTTAAGCTGGCTTTAATATGACTCCATACCACTGAAGAGGTGCCTTAGTGGTGGGGTCAAGATTTGGCCTGAATGTCTCTGTTGCAGTGAGAGCCAATAGATCAATGCTCCAAGCCATACTGCAAACAACATTAAAGACCAAACCTACCTTAAAATAACTCTGTGACTTACAGTAACCCCATAAAAGAAAAGCAAGGGTAATCAAAGTGACAGGCTCCATACATACCAGTGGGAAGCTATTTATTTCCACAGTATGACTTTAAGCATGTGGATAAATATAAATAGTTTATATATTGCACGTGCTCCTGTATTACCAGCTCTATGTAAAGAATCAGCCAGGATACAGAACATCTCTTAGTGCCG
The DNA here is from genome assembly GCF_013100865.1 of Trachemys scripta elegans. Taxonomy (NCBI): domain Eukaryota; kingdom Metazoa; phylum Chordata; order Testudines; family Emydidae; genus Trachemys; species Trachemys scripta. Next base: position 109,496,843 of record NC_048303.1, on the reverse strand, counting down.
TGGGCGTTTTTGGGAGAGGTCTGTACCAGGTATGCTGCAATGCTTGCCCAGCAGGGGGCAGGTTTAAGGCTGGACAATATGAAAGCTTTAGTAGATTTTCCTAATTTTTGCAAGTTTAACTCTATCCCTTTCCCTTAATGTTAACGGAATATGTTACCCCCCTGATTTAAACTGATTGCAAGTTCCCCTTTATATGAGGGCCTCCAGGAAGGCAGCTCACTCCTATGTGAAGGAGGAGATGCATTCCTGGCAATCAGAGGATGCACTAGTTTTAGCACTAGCTACAGTTGTCCCTTTGTAATTGCACTACATAACTTTATGAGCAGTATTATTTCTTGATCATAATAAGGTAGGGGAAAATCCTGGACCCACTGAAATCAATGGCAAAACTCCAATTGAGTTCAGTGGATTTAGGGGTGTCATCCATTATTTCATTTCTTTCTGCTACATGGGCCACTTGGAAGTGCATTGTTTGACCTGCATGGGTTTTTCCTGGTGAAAATAATAATAGATTTCTATGGTTACAATAAGCAAGTCCTACCTACATGCCCAGCCAATTGCTAGTTTAAACATTACTTTAAAATGTCCCGAAAGATGCTGGACACTCTGGCCCTTATCCAGCAATGCATGTGTTTATTGACTTCAGTGGGACTTAAGCACATGCTTAAGGATAAATGTGTGCTTTTGCTTAAGCACTTTGTTGAATCCGGCCAAAGTGCTTAGCCCCTTACAGGATCTAGCCCTGTGAACATCTGATTTCAGCTGTGGTGTGTGAAAACTGTCCCTACCAGTGCTCTTTATGATGGTCTTCCCCATCATTCCCTTATATCATTGCTACTGTCTGAAACCCCATAAACAAAGTGCTTTGGCATCGTTAGTTAACTAAGTAACAAAAGCAACTCACTGCTCCGGCAGGGCAATACAATTCTGAAGCGCTATTTGGTAGTGTACAGAATAGAGCAATTATGAGAGGGAATGCATGTAATTTAGCTTAACTCAGTTCTTTATTTTACACATAAATGAATTCAACCCAAATATATGTGTCAATATAATCTTTTAATTTATACAATTAGCATAGTAATTGTGAAGTACTTTTTAAAAAAAAATAAAACATCCCCAGACTAAGTATTTCTACTTATCACTATGCTGCAGTGCACAATTTACATTTAAGGAGCCATTTATGCCAATGCCATCTTGAGTGTTACCAATTTACTATTTTTTCCTGAAAATTATCAATTTAAGCAATTTGAATGCCCATCAATTCACCATAATATTCTTCACTTGTGCTTTCAGTACCATAAAGCCATTCGGCAAATCATTCTCTTTGAGAAGCGTACATTCATTTTGCAGAGTAAGAGAGGAAGGGTTGCACACTCAGTGCCAACTCATGCAACATATAGGACTTTTCTGCCTAAGCAGATAGTGTGTGTGTGTTGCGGGGGAGAGATATGCAAACACACACACAAAATGTAGAATTTCACCCTAGTGAAACTCTGCTCGTTTCTTAAACAAGCAAAGTCCCCAAATAACTAAGGACCACATCCAAAGACCACTGAAGTCAAAGAGAATCTTTCTATTGACTTCATCAATGGGTTTTGGACTGGGCCCTCAGTGCATTTCAGTAGACTTTCTCAGTTATTGCAGAGTCTGATGCCAAACCACTGAAGACTTTGCCATTGATTTCAGTGCACAGAGGACCAAGCCCACAGTGAAGGTTCATGCCTCTTGAAGAGCCAATCCTGCTCCTGCTTCCCCAGCCATAGAGGCACCACTGGCAGTGAAACAAGTGCAGTCCTGCTCTGCAGAGTTGGGGAGCGTTGCAGACTGCACACTCCCTGCATGGTGAGGAGCTCTGCTCCATAAGGTCCCACCCCCTCCTGTTCTTTCCAACATCAGGGAAGGGGTGAGCAAGAGGCTATAGAGTGTACTCCAGCCCAATAGCTGGAGTAGCCTCCGCAGAGCAGCTCTGTAGCCACTACATGACTTGAGAGTTGGGGTCATGCCACATATATCTGGGCAGCTACTTGGAGTAAGAAGAGGGCCTGAAACATAAGTCCATGTATCAGAGGCCTTCGTTGAGGCCTGAAGCCTGGGCTAAAGTAGTCAAAACCTTGCTGATATAAAACAAAGTTAAGTTGTGAGCAAGAGGCAGGCCCTGCTCACAGAATCTGGCAAGAACAGGGCTGATATTGCAGAAACACACATTCCTCAGTAGTGCTAGGCACACAAGAATATATACATAAACACATTCCAGAAAGGTGGTACCAGAACACCCCGCTACCAAACACATTCCCCAAAGATAACAGGAACACACTGACCCATCTTAAGCATAAGGTCAGGATGATGGATAGAGATGTTTTGATCAAACCAACAGGTACAAGGTAATGGGTGGCACTCTAATACGTCAGAGGGTGGCACCCTGATACATCTGGGGTAATACGCAACTTGTTTGTATTGGTGTATAAAGATGTATCTCAGAGGGAGTGTCCCACCATTGACTGAGCTGCATCCGTTGTCATGCGCATACACATCTTAGTATCCTCGCAGAGTCTGCCAGGTGCTATTACTATGCTTTGTCGACAATAAACCTGGCCGGGCGCCTTCACTACTAAACCAAGTCTTGTGATCTTATTGGGCAGTTCGACCAGAGCCTGCTGTATGGGCTCTCTGGACAGAGCCAGTGCAGCATGCAGAGAGAGAACATCTGATGACCCAATTATGTTGTTTCTCTGGCCACCCACCAACAGGAAAGTGCAGTACTGTTGCTTCCCCTCTGCAGCTGGCTAATGCTTCCTCCTTTCCCCTCTTAAATGTCTCACTGCAGAAGAAGAGAATTATAATCCTGTGGTGGACTCTGGCCATAAACTCCAGAGCAGCTTTTATATTGCATAGTCAGATTAGCATAGGTATTGTTGCTCCAAAGTGGGAGAGGATGACACCTAGTCATCCTTAGATAGAGAGATGCAATGAGGTATATTGCATTGGAATGGGCTAAAGAGATCTGATATCAGGGTGAGGGCTTGGCTTGCTGACTACTGTCTGAAGGCAAGACCAGTTGTTGGAGGAGGAGGAGCTGTTCACAGGGTTGCTGCAACAGGTAAGAAGTTGAGGGAGTTGCTGGAAGGATACACGAGTCATGTTAAGGTACTCAAAACTGATGTTTAACAATGACATGTGACATTTGCTGGAAGTTACCATATTCCAGTCCAGAGGTGGATGCATTTCAATTATATTGTGGCGTGTAACATTCTGAAGCACTTCGGGATCCATTGGGATGCAAGGTATTGTACACAATATCAGCTATGTTGTATTACAGTCTTACCTCTCAAACATTTCATATTTGTCTTCAAATCAAACTTAAAAACATCTCAACTACCCAGTAACAAACTGAAATATTTAAAAAAATATGTGTGGGACATAACTATATTGTGCAAACATATTTAAAGAGAACTTAGGGAGTTCTTTGCAAATATTGTGTAAAAACGCAACACAGGTAAGATACTATGAAGCATTAGATGCATCATAGAGTTCTGGCAATATCACAAAACACTTGAACGTTATTATTGCGCTATATTGTGTTATGTGTACATATAACTCCCTAACACAATTACAATATGTAGGATTTTTTCTAATGCTCGCTCTCATCCTTTGCAATATTAATTTTCGTGAGTGAATTTTCTGGTGAGTAATTTTCTGGTAAAATGGTTATTTATCTATTTCTCACCCAACTTCTTACATTACTGTGCCTAAGTAGCAAATAGCTTTTTATTTTGGGCTGAGATTCCACATCTAGGCCATTTAGCAAGATTAGTCTGGTCAATTCCCATATATATTTGAGCAGTCTAGTGTATATATTGACCTTTAATTCTACCATTCCAGGACCTCAGTCCAATGATGTCCTTCCATTGACTAAAGTACCCTTAGTAGCAAAGTAGTTATAATACCTCAAAAAATCTATCAGGCACTCAGGAGGGATGGTACTTTTTGAGCTCATGACTGATGCTGCAGATCTGGGTCCCAGGCTAGGCAAGGCCAGCCTTACTGAGGAGGAGCCTTAGCTGTCCAGGAAGAAATGAGTAAAACTGACCATCAAAGACTTTGCCAGAGCATTTTATGGGTTATATGCGTGGAATACTTGAAGAGAACTGCAAGGCAACCACTTAGGGGCTAAATCTCTATTTCCGGGGGAGATTTTGTCCCACCTAACCCTTGCATAGCATCCTCCCCACCCTCATTGTAAATCCCAGAGTACACAAAGGCCAGTAGAGATAGGGACTGTCAGAAATGGCATCTGAAATTAGTTGAGGAGCAAGCAACAATAATACAAACAGCTCCCTGAATTCTTACAAACATCTTCATTGCAGAGAATCTGGCAGAAAAGGATTAGCAACCCAGAAGATCACCATGGTCAACAATCACATCTAAATGAATAGAGTTCCACAGACACTAAAAAACAACTTGCAACCCACTTCTAACAGCCTAGACCAGCCTCTGTATTCTAATCCTATGCATAGCCAGACTTTCCTAAGTCAGAGGCACCCAGAATGCAGTGCATGTTTTTAACCTGGGAATACCCTTTAGCATATGAATTTTTAATACAACAGCTGGCCTGGATCCAAAAGAGGCTGCCAGAACTGCTGGAAGCCAGGTACCTTACAATGAAGATATTTACATAATATCAGTCAAAACTATTTGGAGTCAGGGAGAAGTGAGGAGTTTATCATGAGAAGAAAACAAGGCGTATGGGTAAAGAAAATGACAGAACTCACTAGGGCCATGCCAGGAGAAAAGGGTATAATAATGAGCATAAAAAAACCCAGCGATGTGTATTGGGAAGGGCTATCAAACCTTTTGTTTCAGGGTTTAAACCAATCTCTAGCAGTTAGAGATGAGGATGAGAAATATATGGGGCGGGTGTGTGTGTGTGTGGGGGGGGATTTTCCCACATCTGCCTATTGCAGGGTTCTTACACCTTTGTTTCCAGCCACAGTCAGGAACAGGACTACATGGACCGAGTGTCTGATTCACACTGGCAATTCCTGTGTTAGCAATGAAGTATCCAGAACTTGTGACCACCTAAATTTGTCCATGCATTGTTTGGAGGTAAGTCTGAGGTTGATACTGGTTCTTTAATTTTTCAGACCAATTTGTTCTTCCTTAATAGATATAGAGACATAAATGATGTAGAGTAGAACCATGATTAGCCATTCCCCAGCTAACTGAAGTTATGTAACATCTATGTGTACTGTATACTGTATCCCTCCTTATAATTCCTCCGCCTCCCTCAGCCTTATGAAAAACCGAGGTTATAAAATATGTATTGGATGTCTGCAATATGCACATCGGTTACGATGAAAATGTACAAATTCAGGCAGACTGCAAATAAGTTTCTTCTGCTAACTTCAAAACTGCACAAAGTGCTCTAATCAGTGGAAATCCACCCAGAAGCCAAAATCGTGCCTTCTTGTAATATATGGCTTCCTTGGGACCAGGAGGCTAACAGTTCTTGCGTGACTGCATGACGCCAAATGGATAATTTTTTTTAAATGTAACAGTAGATTCAGTCACCCATCATAACGCTCCCTTTCGAGTATGTCAGTGACATAACATCCCCCAGGTGGGCATGACAGTAAAAGAAAATTAACTCTTGTCATTTAGTATCCTGGCTTTACCTTACATTGAGGCTAAGCGGAACAACTAGAGCAGCAGATGCTGCTATTGGAAACAAACATGCTGTGGTGAAAATAAAGAGAGAGGAGTACAAAAGTAATGGGATTATGCATCCTGTTTCCCATGTGCATAAAAAATACATGGAATTAGCCTAGTTCTGGGTATTTATATCTCCTTGTTAGAACCTGTCATACAGTATTCATGCAGGAAAGGCAGGTCAATTCAGGCTTTACACAGCTTGCAAGGCAAAAGCAAGTTGGGGGATGATAGAAATCTTTCCAGAGGATTCACATCCTTACTGTGGATGCTGTGGACTTCTGAGGGAAACAGGGATGGATAGAAGTTTTGGAAATTCTAGCTTTGCCTCGACTCCAAAGAAGACAATAAGACTCTGCCAAAAATAAAGGGGCGGGGGGGGGGGACTAGGTGACTAGGTCACATCCAATTTGAAAAAAAAAATCAGAATTTATTCATAACAGAAAATAAACTATTTATAATGGGTTTGATCAGCTAGCTCTGCTTGGGAATTGTCTCTCGGGGTGGAGGGGAGAGAAGAGACTGGAAGCAAACATCTTTTAAAGGTAGCTAGGACAAACCATTTCAAAGTAGAATGCAGGAAACAATCTGGCAGTGAGGTGGGCAAGATAGCTTGATGCTGTAGGACTTTTCTACCTCTAAGAGTTACATAAAAAAATAGATAAGAATCTGTTACCTCTTTTGTAGTAAAATGAGGAGCAAGGGAAGGTTGACGGGTATTTGCTCAAAATTTCTCCATCTGAATTTATTTAAAGCCTCTCCTGAAGCTTCTGATGGGATATTTTCCATTTGTATTTTGCATTACTGGTCAGTGTTCTCCATCAGGTCTATTATCGAGGCTCATCAATCAAATGAAGACACCACAGCATATTTGAATGAGGCTGGGAACAACATATCACACACACTCTCTCTCGTAACCTTCCCAGTTTGGAAATAAGCAAAAATAAGGTCATTCATAAACTCTAGAGCAGTGGACATGTCCTTTGATCAAAGTTGCTTTTCTTCTTGCACAGAATAAGACTAAAGCACATAAATAAGGAAGACTGCAGCAAAACAAGCAAGTAAAATTGAATTCCTGATACTGATACTAATGTGTTATTTAGCATTTTTAATAAATTGGTTGTCTGTTAGTTAGCCGTGCTGCAAATAGTTGCTGGGCCACTTATTTCAATTCCATGAAGACTAGATCTGAGTATTTAATGTGTGGTCTATAGTGGCATAATGCCCTCTGAGGGCAAACACAATTTATCTCAGTAACAAACTGGGTAAGCTGTACTGGTGCAATCATTGCAATGACTGTATCATTGTATTCAATGAAAGTTGATTCAGACTTTAAATGTGGTTAGAGCTAGTCAAAATATTTGGATCCAATTTTTTCCCCCTACAAAACCCAGCTTTTTTGGCAAAATGGGAATTTGTTTTGTTTTCAACTAAATTGTTTTGGTTTTCATTGAAAAATCATTCCCCTCCCCAGAAAAAAAAAAAAAAGAAAGAAATTTTTCAGTTGCTGAAAACAGAATAAAATTCAGCTTTTGCTACCTGAAAACTGAAAAACTTTTGAAGAAAAGTTTTGACAAAATCTTTTTGCTTTCATCAAAATGCTCTGGCCACAAAAACATTTCCTGATGAGGTTCACTTGTGGTACTTGAGGAATTAGGGCAGGCCTTGAATCTCTGCTCTGCTGTACCAGTTTTATGCTATACAAGGCCATTCATTAATTCTATGGATTTAGATTAGCATATAAAATTGGATTAACAAAGTGGAGGATCAGACCCAAGAAGTTTTTAGCTTGTTTCCTTACAGTTTGAGGCTTATAGTTTACCATTAGTCGATTCACATATCTCGCATTGGTTTTTGGGGAGTTTTGTGTTTGCATGAAGAGCTCCCTATGGCCCTCAAAATAGAAATCAATTTGCAAACACTAGACCACACACATACACACACACACATATAAATCACTTATCAAGGACAAATATGGTGCAGATCAAGAAATGTTTATTTGATAGTGATATCCAGTTACATAACTGTTGAGCTTCATAATCAGTATGAAGGTAGGGTAAATAATATGTCTGCCTTTTAAACTGTGCACTAAATCCTTATTTGATCCTTGGGTGAACATGGGACTTAAAGGAGACATGTTGACAAAGAGCAAACACTAAATCTTCACAGTGCATCGGCACCAAGTTATTTAGCACAGGGGTTTCTGAAAGCGTGATGTATTGGGACATTTCACTGTTCAGTGACCCTCACACTCACCCTTCAACTTGTGTAGGGTAAGTGGTCAAATGTCAGCACTCTACACGGAGTGGTCATATAAAACATTTAGGACTGCTTGAGTTTTCAGATTTATTACTCAATCCTTGAAATCCTTCTTGCAGCCAACAGGAATTTTGCTTGAGTAAGGACAACAGAATTTGAGCCTAAACGTTTGTTTCCTTATTATGTATGTGTTCTTCTTTACTCTACACATGCTGCTCTCCTCCTGCATTTCTAACATATTTAGGGACTAACTTGTTTTTTTCCAAAAGGGAACCAATGGCTTTGAAGTTGAAAATCTCTTTCTCTTGCTCACACACATACTCACTCACCTACTTCTAACTCCTTAACAATTTGTTGTGTGATATTATATGACTGAATAAATCATGGCTTCCTTTGTTTGCCTATATATTGGCACAGATGGAAATTTTACAACTAAAGATGTATGAAACATTAAACTCAAAAGTCAAAATTACTAATAATCAACTTCCCTCCCCCCCCACACACACTGGAACTACAGTTTTTCATTAGAGGTAGTTTTTCAGATGTAAAACATTTTCCAAAAACAGACACCTTTCCCCCTCCCTTTACCCCCAGTATCTAGATATGTAAGAACATTCTGAAACTGTGTTTGTGATATATTGTTTGAGGTTTTTTTGAGATGGTTGGATCTGGTCACATGGTTAGGATCAGGTGGAATTTCTTCTGGTCTCCTGATTGGTTAAACATACACTATATAATCACGAAATTTAGTAGAAGCAATTTTGATTCATTTTCTTAGAAGGAAAGGCTGTAATTTGTCTCCTATTTCTGACCCCATTGGGAAAAAAACACAACTTAGCCTCTCTCTCTCTTACTGAGTTGTGCACTGCCATGGGCTACTGTCCTCTGGAACTGCCTCATATGTACAGTCTCAATTTACTGTCAGTGAGTCAATATGACGTTAGGATACCTGTCTTGTAGGTCTTTCTTCATTGATTATCCTACCACATCAATTGCACTTATGGTAGATCACGAATATTGCTTTTTAAAAGATAATGCAAAAGAAACAATTTGGAAGTCATTTTGGCTATACCGCCATTGTGCAACTCTTGTACTGACTGACAGAGACACTTCTGCTTGTCCCATATGGCTGCAATGTTTAAGTTTTATAATAAGAAATGTTGTGCTGACCTGTCAGTACTGCTTTGTCTTTTTTAGGCTTAGGAATCTACATTCACGCATATAGGCTATGGAGATCAGCCTGTCTTTATTCACTGGGTTCATGCAAGCACAATGCAGAAGTGGCTCTGGAACAGTGGCATGAGTTTTCCTTTAAAGTGAACTATACGTGATAACTATAGTCTTGCATCTGAAGAAGTGAGGTTCTTACCCACGAAAACGTATGCTCCCGATATTTCTGTTAGTCTTAAAGGTGCCACAGGACCCTCTGTTGCTTTTTACAGATTCAGACTAACACGGCTACCCCTCTGATACTCTGTCAGCACAGTTAATCCACCTCTCCTTTTGACATAGCGCTGTCTACACTGTGCGGGGTTAGGTCAGTATAACTACATCACCTAGGGGTATGGATTTTTCACATCCTTGAGTGGTGTAATTATACCAATACAAGTCTGTAGTGTAGACCTGGCCTGAGGATACTGATTAATTATTATTTGCACTGGGCTCTGTAGTACAGTTTATAGGTATAGCTAGAGGGTCACCATGTAACTTGTGTACAGGTTGAGTAACTGAGTATTTTGATTGCTTTGGTCCATAATGGTTACAAAATCTCTTTTGGTTCTTTGTTTCCCTTGGTAGTTCTCTTGCCATCAGAGGTTTCAGCTCATTCTCCTTATTCTTTGTTGATAGAAACACTGCTCAAATGTCTTTACTTCTGTAATGTCTTTTGTCTGTGTTTCATGTGACCTGGTGTGTTCTACTGGCATCAGAACTGTGGCTGGGAACCAATGACCATATTATCCCTGCATCTTTATACAGTTGTTTATCAGAAAAGGTCTCAATGGCCTGGCAATTCCTATCATAATAGGATTTCTGTCTTCTCATTCACCTTGTCTCAGTTTATCATGTCTTTTGTTTCATTTGCTGCTGCCTCACTTTAGTGGGTTTTAGAGCATACCTTCTGCTTGTCATCTGTGCTGGTGAAGCCACTGCCCCACCCCGATTCACTCTACTATTTGCTTAGTTGTGTGAATGTTTTTCAGCCATGCCATTCATCTGTCCTTCCAGGTGGTTGGCAAGGGTCCAGTTCTCCACACCAGTCGAAAGATGCCCAGAAGTGATTCTGCTACAGGGTCAATAGCACATTTTAGCAGCTCTGTGGGGATGCCATCAGCGCTGGCGCATGTCCATTTTTCAGTTTGCAGATGGCGCGCTTCACTTCATCCAATGTTGGTGCATCAGAGAAGGGCGACTAAGATGATCAGAGGAATGGAAAACCTGTCGTATGAAAAGAGATTAGAGGAGCTTGGGTTGTTTAGTCTGACAAAGCGAAGGCTGAGGGGGGATATGATTGCTATCTTTAAATATATCAGAGGGGTTAATACAAGGGAGGGAGAGGAATTATTCCAGTTTATTCCCTTCTCTGCACCCGTTCCAGTTTCGAGGTTCTTCCACTTGGCATTGCAGTATCAATCAGCATGGAATCAACATCATCTCAGTACAACAACCAAGTTCAGGATCTCTTCGAGTAGTATCCTCTCCATACAGTTGTATGGTTGCAAAACATGGACACTATGCCACTCAGACTGGGCAAAGCTGCAGGCTTTCCACATAAAATGCCAGTGTCATATATTAGTCATAAAGTGGAATGACTTCATTTGTAATGCAGAAGTTTATGGTCTCTCCAGTCTACAGACTACTGGGGACATTGTCTGCAGATGGAATCTTATGCTTTTCGGACATGTCACAAGAATGCCACAAAATGTTCCCGCGAACGCCATTCTCCGGATGGCTTGTAACATCCAGGATAAAATTCCACCAACCAAGGGATGGAGGCAGCTGAGAGGCAGACCCCTTATTACATGTGTTCATCAAGTTTGTTAAGATGCTGGACTCTTGGGCTGTCAAGCCCTGGCGGCCGCAAAGAAACAGACTAAATGGTGAATAATCGCTACGGCCGACTCTTCGGCTAAGCGTAGAAGACGATTAGTCTGTGATGAAACCCCATTCTTCTGCAAATTTACCGAAATCCTCAGATATAAATTGAGGTCTATTGTCAGAAAGGAGCATGTTTTAAATTCTGTATCTCGTACACTTTGCTTAGGTGTAATTCATTGGCTAGGATATTAAAATTGTTTTATATGGGGAGGAAAATGACCGAAATAGTTTGCTAACATTGTGCTCAAAGAAGTCAGTTGCCCTTTTCCATCAGGTTGTGACATTTGGTATGGGTTGTTTCATATTTAGAGTTTCTGATTTCCAGTTTTAACCGATAAACATCCGTACACAACCCAAGAAAAGAAACAAGATCTGTGCTTATCCAGCTAACACTGGAAAAACACTGGAAATGGTTACTTGTATGCAAGAGTGTGTCTATATGGAACAGGAATGCAGGCTATGGAGGTGTGATATCTAAAGTGTACTAATGTGTTGTGCACTAATTTGTCTGAGTTGTACACTAAAGGTTCCTTGGCATACTTTAACGTATAGTGCTGTTTGAAACAATACCATGATAATGTGAACTAGGGAACATTACAAAGAGATTATTCATTACAGTATATGATTTATATACATTACCCATTAAAGTATATACAAAAGAGAGCCCTGAAAACCCCTGATTTTTGGACAACTACATAAAACTCAAAAATTGCTTAAAATACCCCCCCAAATGATATTAATAACCCCCCCAAATAGAAGACCTATTTATATTGTGCTTAGCACAAATGCGATATAATTAAATAGGTGCTTACATCAAAAAATACTCCCATTTAATTTGATGGGACTACTTGTAGAATAAGGCTAGATTTTAAAGGTATTAGGTGCTTAACTTCCACTGATGTCAGTTGGATTTAGGTGCACAAATACCTTAAAAAACTGGGTGTAAGGTTCTTCTCAGTGTAAGGGTATCACATACTGGGCCTGTAGAAGGAAAAGAATGTATTCTATTTCAGTGGATCCTAACTCTCAGAATTGAGTATTTTGGATACTAGAAATCTTTAGCTATGACCAAACTGCTGATGTTATTTTAAAAGATATCCAGAATGAGGAACAAATTTCTAGCAGGAAGCCTGGTTTACAAACTCCAGAATTGTGTTTGTTTTAAGTATTCTTGTTCACATGGTCTGTATCAGCTCCCTTCTATTTTGGGGAGAACATTTCCTTCTCTTTTTCCTAGATAAAAAAGAAAAAGCTGCCCGCACCCCAAACTAGAGTCTAGGGTACTCAACAGTTCTTCCTGGAGTTTTAAAATAAGCAGTCTGAGTCTGTGGGGAAGCAAACCACATAGCAAATGCTTCAAGCCTGGAAATAAGCAGGAAGAACTTGAAATGCTAGTTAATAAACATAATTATGACATAGTTCGCATCACAGAGACTTGGTGGGATAACGTGCATGACTGAAATATTGGTATAGAAGGGTACAGTTTGCTCAGGAAAGACAGGCAGGGAAAAAAGGGAGGAGGTGTTGCCTTCTATATTAAAAACTTGGATTGAGGTTGAGATTAAAATAGGATACAGACACTGAAAGTGTAAAGATAAAAGGGGTAAAAACAAGGGTGATATCATGGCAGGGGTCTATTACATACTACACACCTGGAAAAAGAAATGGATGAGGCTTTTTTTAAACAACTAACAAAATCATCCAAAGCCCAAGACTTGGTGGTGGTGGAGGACTTCAACTACCCAGACATCTGCTGGGAAAATAACACAGCAGGGCCCAGATTATTCAACAAATTCTTGGAATGTATTGGAGACAATTTTTATTTCAGAAGGTGGACAAAGCTACTAGGAGAGAGACTGTTCTAGATTTGATTTTGACAAAGAGGAAGAAACTGGTTGAGCATTTGAAAGTGGAAGACAGCATACGTGAAAGTGATCATGAAATGGTAGAGTTCATTATTCTAAGGATTCATAGAAGGGAAAACAGCACAGTAAAGATAATGGATTTCAAGAAGGCAGACTTTAGCAAACTCAGGTTAGATCCCATGGAAAACAAGTCTTTCAAAAATACATTATTAAGGGCATAAGAATAAACTACCCCATTGCATAGGAAAGATAGATATGTATGGCAAAGACCACCCTGGTTTAACCAGGAGATCTTCGATGATCTGAAACTCAAAAATAAGAGTCCTACAAAAAGTAGAAACTGGGTCAAATTAAAAAGGATCTCTATAAATAAATAACACAAGTATGTAGGGACCAAATTAGAAAGGCCAAGGCACAAAATGAGACTTAAACTACCTAGAAACATAAAGGGTAACAAGAAAACATTCAACAAATATATTAGAAGCAAGAGGAAGATCAAGGACGTGGTAGGCCCATTACTCAATGGGGAATGGGGGGGAACAATAAAAGAAAATATGGAAATGTCAGAAGTGCTAAATGATCTTTTTGTTTGAGTTTTCCCAGAAAGGTTAGTAGCAATTGGACGTCTCACTTAATGAATGCCAATGAAAAATGAGATACTAGGCTAAAATAAGGAAAGAACAACCTAGATATCTTCAAGTCACCAAGGCCTGATGAAATGCATCCTAGAATACTAAAGAAGCTGACTGGGGAGATATCTAAGCCATTAGTGAGTAACTTTGAAAAGTCATGGAAGATGGGAGAGATTCCAGAAGACTGGAAAAGGGCAAATATAGTACTAATTTATAAAAACGGAAATAAGGACAACCTGGAGAATTACAGACCAGCTTAATTTCAGGACCCAGAAAGATAATGGAGCAAATAATTATCCAATCAGTTTGCAACATCTAGAAGATAATAAGGTGATAAGTAACAGTCAGCATGGATTTGTCAAGAACAAATGGTGTCAAACAACCAAATAGCTTTCTTTGACAGGGTAACAAGCCTTGAGGATGGGAGAAGCAATAGATGCAGTATATCTTGACTTTATTAAGGCTTTTGATATTGTCTCATGTGCCTTCTCATAAGCAAACTAGAGAAATACAACCTAGATGTTGCTACTATAAGCTACATAACTGGTTGGAAGCCCGTTCCCAGAGAGCAATCATCAGTGGTTCACATTCAAGCTGGAAGGGAATATCGAGTGGGGTACCACAGGAATCAGTTCTTGGTCCAGTTCTCTTCAATATCTTCATCAATGATTTAGATAATGGCATAGAGAATACACTTATAAAGTTTGCAGAAAATACCAAGCTGGGAGGTAATGCAAGTGCTTTGGAGGATAGGATTGAAATTCAAAAAGATCTGAACAAACTGGAGAAATGGTCTGAAGTAAACAGGATGAAATTCAGTAAGGACAAATGCAAAGTACTCCACTTAGGAAGGAACAATCAGTTGCACACATGGAAAATGACTGCTTAGGAAGGAGTACTGAGGAAAGGGATCTAGGGGTCATAATGGATCACAAGCTAAATATGAGTGAACCGTTTAACACAGTTGCAAAAAAAAAAATCAAACATACTTCTGGGATGTATTAGCAGGAGTATTGTAAGCAAGACCCGAGAAGTAATTTTTCTGCTCTACTCCACACTGATTAGGCCTCAATTGGAGTATTGTGTCCAGTTCTGGGCACTACATTTTGGGAAAGATTGGGAAAAGTCCAGAGAAGAACAACAAAAATGATTAAAGGTCTAGAACAGGCGTCGGCAACATTTGGCACGCGGCTCGGCAGGGTAAGCACCCAGCAGGCCGGGCCAGTTTATTTACCTGCTGACGTGGCAGGTTCGGCCGAATGCGGCCCCCACTTGCCGCGGTTCGCCGTCCCAGGCCAATGGGGGCGGCGGGAAGCGGTGCGGGTAAGTGATGTGCTGGCCGCAGCTTCCCGCCGCCCCCATTGGCCCGGGACGGGGAACCGCAGCCAGTGGGGGTCGCGATCGGCTGAACCTGCCACGTCAGCAGGTAAATAAACTGGCCCAGCCCGCTAGGGTGCTTACCCTGGTGAGCCGCGTGCCAAACGTTGCCGACCCCTGGTCTAGAAAATATGACCTATGAGGAAGATTGAAAAAAATGGGTTTGTTTAATCTGGAGAAGAAAAGACTGAGGGGGTGATGATTTCATGTACATAAAAAGTTGTTACAAGGAGGAGGGAGAAAAATTGTTCACCTTAATCTCTGAGGATAGGACAAAAAGCAATGGGCTTAAATTGCAGCAAGGGCGGTTTAGGTTGGCAATTGGGAAAATGTTCCTGTCAGGGTAGTTAACCACTGGAATAAATTACCTACGGAAGTTGTGGAACCTCCATCATTGGAGATTTTAAAGAGTAGGTTAAACAGACAACTCTCTAGACAGATGGTCTAGATAATACTTAGTCCTGCCATGAGTGCAGGTGACTGGACTAGATGACCTCTCCAGGTCTCTTCCATTCCTATGATTCTGTGATTGTCTTTCATCATGAGTTACTAAAGGTCAAACAACCAGATTCTTAAAAGTTATCATACTCTTGTTTTTTCCACAGACACATTATCAGGTGACCACTGTACAATACACACACACACACACACACACACACACACAGAGAGAGAGAGAGAGATGCTGTGTATCAAACTATGCTCCTGGCAAGGCCGTTGGGAATTTGGGCTCTCCTGCCAAGAAGAAATGCATTGACTTAAGCTATCCCTTCAGTGAATCCATCTCTACTCAATCAACAAAAAGGCCCACCACATAAACGAGCCTAAACTTTGAAACATTTCTAAAGAATTATAATTTTTCTGGTGGGTACTCTTTCCAACTAAAAGTATCTCATCATTTTCACTGTAAAGGCTTTCGGGTATTTTTCTCCTTTCTGTATACAATGACACGAGTGCAAACCTATTGTCTTTGAAGTTGCACATACGTACCTGGGAGCAGAATTTGGCCATGTTGTTGGAGCTCTTATATTATTCCCAAAAATATTGTTATTGTTGGAGGCTGGCTGGTTGCAATATTTCTGGCAATGATACAGTAAACATGTCACTACTGGTAAGCATCCATTATGGAAAAGTCTTACAGAATTTAAATGATAACGTTTCGATAATATTTTGAATTATCATTACTATTATTTATGATATAGTAGTGCTTGGAGTCCTCAACTAACATCAGGGCCCCATTGCGCTAGGCGCTGTAGACACACATATAAGAATGGTACCTGTCTGGGGAGCTTACATTGAAAACAGATGAAAATTGAAAGTGGTACAACATCCAAGCAGAAGGCTGGAAATTGAGGCATGGATTGAGTGGCAGAGATGGGAATTGAATCCAGGTATCCTGTCCAGTGCTGCAACTGCAAGACCATCCTTCCTCCCTTCTATAAAACAGAAATGAAGGCAGACTTATATCCCTCCTATTGAATTCCATGGCATGGTTCAAAACACCATTAACATTTTCCATTAATCTCTATATGTAACAGCAGTAATTTATGTAGAATCCTATTGGTTTGAAGCTTTCCCAACACACAGGCCTCTGAATAATAATGGCAATAGTTAACTGTAGTTATTGAACCATAGTGGCAATATGAGTATAATAACTGGCATTTAGCATCCTTCACCCAAAAAGTGCTCCTCAGCTATTACAAACCCTGGGCAAGTTGTGCCTGCTGCTGCACAGTCACACCAGAGAGGAGTAGGCACAGACTGCTCAGAAGCAGCTCTAACTTTATTAATTATATTATTATTTGTATTAGCTCGTAGGAGCCCTGGTCGTGAACCATTATGCCAGTAGAGGATTGGATGTAGCCGAACTCTGCCCCATCACACCCCTACTCCACCCAAAGAACATCTCCAACACACATTCTCCCTTCTCTTAACATAGGGAGATGGGCACCTATACTGCGTTAGCCATCTTTACACCAGGGGAGAGCTCCCATACATATCTGTCTCATGGATGCTTTATGTCTGCTTTTCTCCTCATAGTCCCCAATGTAAATCAGGAGTAATGGCACTGATATCCATTGAGTTACACTGGTGAACAAAGAGTGCAAGTCATCTCAGACACAGTCCCTCTGCCTATAACTGACTGCTTCACAACAGCAAGATGGGTTTTAAAAACAACCGTCACCACCCCGCCCCATTAAAGGGAATCCATTTAACTAACTCCTGGCAAATGCACGAATGTTCTCTTCTTAAACAAACAATTCCAAGAGTAACCACACAAACATTAGCTATTTCCCCCCTCCCCTCTGCCCCGACTGATAGGAATGAAATGTGGTTATTATGCATCCTGAAGCTATTATTAGAGCAATGCTGAAAACACAGGAAGTATGAAAGATGTTTAATAGACTTCTAAACAGGTTTTGATTAGGCTCTGTACAAGGAATGTTTGGTCAATGAATCAAACACCACTGTAGACTTAAATTACCTGCCAACCATCCCAAAATGCTCTAACAGCCCCTTTAACGATGTTTCATTAGCCATTATCTGAGAGTTCTTTTTATAAGGTTTTAATCGACGTATTTACAGAAGCAGGTCGAGTAAATAATAACAGCTCCTGATGACTATATTTAGAAACAAATTATCAAATAGATTAAAATGGCCAAATTTCCAAAATACCTCATTCCAGTAAAGCTTCATTTCGATCTATCTACTAAACTGTGTAACAGCTCACTGACTCACATCATTTAGTTATCATTATGAGAGGGAATTTACTGTGGCAGATATCTAAAAGACACTCCTAGCCAACAGTCATGCTTTTCTCTGGAGAAATTCAATGAGTCGTCACAATATGACAAGTGTGTGATTTCTTGTTAAAAACCAGTAGCTATTGTAAAACACCAAAATTACAGACTTCATTTCAACAAGATTGAGGTCTCTGAAAACACTTAATTTAGAGAAAGTTTAGATGACAAAGGCTGCAGAGAGTGAGAAGCGAGGTTGGGGGGGGGGAGGAAGGGGGAACAGAAACTGCATACAGCAGGTTGCTTAACTTAAAAAGCAAAAGCAAAACTGAGACTGCACTAGATATAATTTCAGCATTCCTGGGCAGGAAAAAGGCAGCATATTTAGCATAATTTAGAAACAATTTCATGTCACTCTTGAAGGTATAAAAATCACAACCCCCCAAGTTCAGACACCTTGAATGTAACGAGCGATATTTTAGCAGTAACCCAGCCAGAGAGTTGGCAGTTTAAAATCCATTTCTTGGTTGGATACAATCGTATATTTTGACTTTTCAATCTTCTGCCCAACATAACTACCAAAAGCTCATAAGAACTTGCAAACTGTGCCTCATCTTAAGCAAATGGAATTCATTTGATCACTCCATTCCCACTCTGCTTGCCATCGTTAAGGGAGCCAAGTTAGTGCTCCATAGAATATTTTACATAATTTTATTTCCTTTTGTTTCAAGCTCTCCTTCCATTCAAAATTTCTCTAGTAGAAAAGTTTTGTCCTGTTGAACCTAGACCACTGGTTGGTAGCCAAGCTGCATCTTATTTTTCTTATGTACTCAAATGACTCAGTGGGGAAAGTTCCTTTAATGGGAAGGTCACACAAAACTTTCTTCAAGGTCTGGAGCTTTTCCTCGTGAATATGGAACAAGAAGTGCCTTTTTCCCATTTTATTTAGCTATGCAAAGGCTATTCTCTCCCCGATGACCTGACACAGACCCAGCCAACACCATCCATAATGAAAATCAATGGCACCAAGTCACTAAACAATTACTCCGTCTTCTTTAAAAATGCACAAGTCTTCAAAAAACAAGGATCCAGAGACTGATTAATTTGCCATTTGTCTGGGAGATTGCACAAGTTGCATTATTTAAGAAGCTGCCTTGTCTTCATGCCCTCAAAGAATGGACCAAGATCAAAGTCTCAAGGGTCACCATGTCCACTGAAGGACATTTGATGACAGTGTGATGAGCAGCACATAGCTGTACCATGTGACAACAATTGTTTTAACGTCTATCTTCTAGTATGATCCTCATCATTGTAGTATTTACGAATGACGAACGCACAACTTGTCTTTCCAGTTTTACACAAATGGCAAATATGGGCTGGAGTTGTGGGAGGAGTTTCATTTATGGTGTATTAAAAGGAAACACTCAGATGAAAAATAATTCAAAAATTATAAATTACTTCGACTAGAACATACAGATTACCTTCTTAAAGACAATTTTACAGTGGGATTTTCAAAAGAGCATTTAGGCATCGAAAGTCAATGAGACTTGTGCTCCTAAATCAATTTGACTCATTTTGGAAAAAATCCCAGCATTAATTCTTTCCAGTATCTACATTTCATCACCATCTTCCAAATGGGCAGTCAGTACATTTCTCCATTTCCCATGCGGTCGTGTTAAGTCTCTACTATACTGCGCCACAAGTATCTGAGAGCAATTGTATGTGTAATGTAATCAGAGCACCTGAATACAATAAGTGTGGTTGTTGCTGTCTACTCTCTTGCTAGGCATGGCACGAATCCCTAAGCCTCCTGTTTGGAGCTGATGCGCTGTATTCAGAAAAGCCTAGAACTGAGCAAAGTGCTTAATTTTACTTCTCATCTCTCAACAAGTTATGCTGAGTTCTCATTGACAGTGGAAGGAAAGGGTCCATCAGGGCTTTGTACTGCCAGTAGCGTAAACTTCTCAAGCACAAATATACATCCACATAGATCAAAAAAAGACAAAGAAAACACAAGTGAAAGGTAGCTCTTTATTCACTATTTCATACAGAGTCCAAAACGAATGAGAGTAAAAAACACGACTTTGATTTTGTGTCCTGCTGCAAAGTCCTGGCAGCAACTGAAAGCTGTACTGTACAAAAGGCAATTTTTCAGAATTTAAAGAGCATAGCTAGTATAAGTGGGTGGATAAATAGGAACAGAAGTGACAGAATTATTTTACTTAAAAGGGGACATATTGGCCATTGCAGCAAAACTACTAGAAGCAGAGTTTGGAGGATGTTATAATGTTATGGTCTAACTTTGCTCTCAGTGGCTCAAGGAAAACTGGCCAGTAATAATCAATACTCTTTGGAAACGAGCAGTGGATCTGCCATAGTTGCTCAATATTTCAAATCAGATCTTCCCCCCACATCTCTCCCTCCACTCTCACACACACGTTATTTTCTATTCACCTATGGCCTAATCCAAAGCCCATTGGAATCAGTGGGCACATTTCCAGTTACTTCAACAGCTTTGGATCCAGTCCTTGCTTCCTCGTTAAAATGGGTTTTCTTTCACACCTGTTTTCTCTTTCCGTTCTGTGTCTAACCTATATGTATATTTGTGTTAGAAAAACCTTTTTACTTTAGTGTTTTCCTGTGTATTATTTATTTATTTCATTAATTTATTTCACCCCCTATGATGCCGATCTATGACTCAAGGGACCTCACATCCTTTATAAAATAAGCTGCATTTTTTCCGGAATCTGGGGATTATGCTGAATCCCCACCTCACCCCCCCACACACACCAGATTAGTGCCCCACCCTCCCCACCTGACTAGTGGCTGCTTCAGCCTGCCTTTGACAGGTGTTCAATTCTTTTGTCAACATGATCACTTTTGCTGGAGATCATTTGTAACCACACTGGAAATATTTAAGTGCTAAATGTGTATGGAATCACATAACAGATCATGAATTTATTTTGCTTTGACTTTGGTGATGCATTAGTCTAAAGGTGGGGAGCAATCCAGCAACTCTTATGTAAATGAGTTGTCTTTATTCACAAGAGTAATTCCACTGATTTCAGCAGGACAATTTTCAGGAGCAAGAATCACATGATCGGGCCCATAGTGCATCACATTGAATGTTTAGTATATGTGAAATCAGAAATACATTGTTCATGATAGTACATGCCATGTGATATTAATTCAATTCATCTGTCACTCTGATACAACATAGCATAGGGTAGGCACCTTCACATCATCTGACTTCTAGGAAGTCAATGGGAAATGCTAGGTCCCCTCCAGGTTTCCAAAATTCAAGCTACTGATTTGGGTGCCTAAATTTGGATTTAGGAGTCAAACTTTAGGCACCCATTTTTTAAAAACTTGACATGGGGAAAATAACATGGCAATATCAGAGGTCATCTACAAACCAGAAGACATTTAAAATAATGTTTTCTCCTTTCAGTAAGTACAAAGATGGGTTGCATGAGCTTTAGTTTGCTTCCGGGGGCAGATTTTAAATATTAAATTCTGAAATGTTAGAAGAGTGTTATTCTCTCAATGCAGCTGCCCCCCCCACACACACACACATACACAAATCAATTGGTATGTGCTTTAAAAGAGAAGTCATTTGCACTTGATGTGCCAGCCTTGACAAATGTTACCATGCAAACATTTCATTTGATTTCTGTTTTTGGCAGTAGTTGGTCTGAACTCACTTGAACATTTTTTTCAATTTAAACAAACACTTCACCAAATTCAAGGAACTACTGTCTCTTTTAGAAAATATTAAATAATTCATGCACCAAAAATATTTTAGGTTCCCTGCCTAGAAAATATAATAATAAAATCCTCAGAGATTACTCTAGCATTGTATCTAGATAATGCTTTAGGATTACAATCTAAATCGTACTGGAGTAACTGCATTAGAATTGCCATGATACATCATTCCAAAGTACAGGCCTACTGCAGGAGTAATCCAATCAAAATCAGTACTAAAGCCAAGATGCCTAGGTTTTGAGTCTGTAAGAATAGTTATTGTATACATAGATGAGTGGGATTTGTGGTTTTGATGCCATTCAAACATATAGATGCTCAAGTCAGAAATACATAATAGTAGAGTTCAGGAGGGGAAACAATGATTATATAGCCTTATTACGAGTACATGAAACATACCGTGCAGGTCAAATATGCTGGGAAACAGAAAACAGCTAATCTTGGTTAGTGCTGCAAATACAAATACTGTAGACAAATGTCCACACATATTCAGATTTTTACAGAAAATGTTCATCCAACCACCAAAGTTGTGTTCAATCACAAGTAGGTAAAATAGGTTGGCTTGACTAGAGGAAGGTTAGTCTTGTGTTTGGGGCACTGGACTGCGACTCAGGAGCTCTTGGTTCAGTTGCTAGCTATGCCACAGACCCACCATGTGACTTTGGGTGAGTCAATTCCCCTCCATTCCTGAGCTCCCCATGTTCAAAATGGGCATAATGATACGTCCTTTCTCCCACCCCTTATTTTGTCTATTTAGGCCCTGATCCTGCAAAGACTCAGACATATTCTTAACTTTATGCGTTATGAGGAGGGTCCTTGGGACTACTCTTAGACTTCGATGCAGCAGAGCACTTAAGCATGTGCTGAACTTTCAGTGAAGTCAATGAGTCTTAAGCATCTGCTTAAAGTTAAGCATATTCTTCAGTGCTTTGCTGAATTAGTGCTACAGTGTGTAAAGTTAAGCATGTGGGTAAGTCTTGGCAAGATTAGGTCTTTTCTCTGTAAGGTATTTGGGGTAGATATTATCTCCTACTAGTGTTTTTGTACAGTGCCCCACAGAAGGAGACTTTGATTTCAGTTGCGCACTCCATGTGCTATTGTGAACAAAACAATAATAGAATTTTGAAGTTTGAATATTGGATACATGCAATGATGTACTCATGAACTCCCTGTTCACACAATGCCAAAGTGCACTAGCAGTAACAGTACAGAATCAGTGCATTTTAGAGCTGCCGCAAAACAATATCAAGGTCAGAGAAGTTCTATTTTAACCATAGAGAAGTAAGATCTAGCCTGAGGTGCCATTTGAATTAACTGGGATGCCTAAAGGAATCATACATAAAGCTTGCCCTCAAATATACTCTTATATAAACAATATGTCAAACTTTTCTTTCCCCCTCCCAAATCCCAGCATTGACCAACAATCTTCATTATAAAACGAGGAGCTATCTCAAAAGAACAAGGAGTTAATGGTCCTAATTTTCAAGTATTCATCACGGTCTTTCATTTATTGCCCCCCTGGAGATGGTGGCTTTTAAATGTACAGGTTGTTCAAGCTTTTCCCTCTCAACTCAATTACATTTTCTTTGATGAAGATATCTACAAAGCATTCTCTTATCCTATCTATCTTCAAGTTTTAAGGTGGAGAACCTAATGGGGAAAACAGATTGATCTGTTGCCTGCCAATTTGTCATGCTGTACAGCCTGCTTGTGTCACTCAGAGCCAAGGGACAGCCACTTAATCAATGCAACCAGCACACTGTCATTAAATACGGACAAACGCACCTTGTGTAGTTGATCTGAAACTTGATCAGCTGAACTGGGCATACCAAAATGTATGAACACCCTCTGTGGAATCAAAATGATGTAAAGTTTCAGCATCATTCTCCATATATTTCTTCTGTGACCATGGTGTGTGTGTGTTTAGGTGCAAGACAGAGATCTTCTAAAATCCCTTGTGTTAATTAAACAACAAACGGGGGGGGGGGGGGGGGGAGGGGATGCATCTTCTGGTGAATTAACCAATTCCTGATCCAGTAGCTGGACCGATAACAAAACTGAGAGCCGAACTCAGACCACATGGTCTATTATCGGCACTATATGTAATCGCTCTGCTAGTCAAAATGGAGCCACCCACTAGCTGAGTAAGTTGGACTGAGTTCAGATTGCTACAGCTGGAAGTCATCAACTCCCAGTAACAGGACTTTGTGCATGGATCTCGGTGAGTTTGTCAGGGATTGCATTCTCCCATCAACCCACAGGCTGGCTGTGGGGTTAAAAGAAGGCCCATCTGCAGCCTCCATTTCAACCTGTGGGACTGAATAACGGCTGGTGCAGCAGCTGCTTTGCACCCCCCAATCCCAGCAGTGTGTCTGGATCTGCGTAAACACAGATCTCATGGCGCTGGGTTTGACCATAAACTCTCTGGCTAAGAGGTTTTCTTTGTGTTCGTGCCTCTTGCAGCACTGACCACACCGTCAGCTCTTAATGAATAAATAACAATAAGGGATAATAAACTTGCTATTCACTTAATCTCCTGCTCCAAAATACATGGAGAATATCTCATTAAGCAATTATTTTCAAGAATGTGAAAGTTCACAAAGAAATTTCTTCTTTAAAAATGCCTGGTATTAATGGTTTTCATTTGTAAATATACGTTACAACAAGTTTACAAACAATAAGGGAGAGAATGACCCGAGAAAAAAGGCATAAAACCAATACTGTGCAGAGAGATCACTTTAACATGACAATTATCATACAATGATTAACTTGTGTTACACACTGTTCCCTCTATATAATTTCTGTCCACAATATAATTGGGCTGGCTGAGAGGGACTGAAAATGGTTCACCGCAGGGCACAGAATGCACATACAGAGAGATTGTTTACAACCCGAACAGTATTTAGCCAGCAGATCATTCTCAAATGAGATGATGCAGCAGGAAATCAATGAACCTCAAAGTAAGATTTTTCTTTCATATACGCACAAGTACCATCTAGTCCTGTGTTGGCATGACTGACTTTATACTCCAAGAGCACAGTCATTGCAACAATTCAGGCTTCATCAAAGAAATGCCTAATGTTTGGGGACTTTTCTTTTTTCTTCTCTTGACGTTGGAAGCACTACGGACTAGATTTTGACTTGAACTACAGGCCTGAGCAAGGGGAATAAGGACTCTACGTATACCGCCCAGAGTGTAGAAATAAGCAGGGCTA
The DNA here is from genome assembly GCF_013100865.1 of Trachemys scripta elegans. Taxonomy (NCBI): domain Eukaryota; kingdom Metazoa; phylum Chordata; order Testudines; family Emydidae; genus Trachemys; species Trachemys scripta. The sequence goes on along the minus strand of NC_048303.1, from coordinate 109,472,193 downwards.
CTCAATACCTTCCTCCCTTACTTGGGCAGGAAATGGATGGAATCATATCTCCACTCCCTATTTTCTGGACAGAGTAACCACACTAGCATGGAGAGAGTAGTAATTTACTGACGTTATATACCAACAGCAAATAACTACCCCACAGAGAAATCAGGAAGCAGGGGACAAACTCAGTGTCTCTCTAAGAAATAAACCCTCCAAAGGCTACTGATGGATTGATGTGGCTTATGCTCTACTCCAGCTCAGGGTGGTGCCTAAAGTCACACCTCCTACCCCAGCAATTCCCTAATGCTCTATTTAAGTCTCAAGATGAAAACACAAATAAATAAGACATTTCAACTGTGTGCCTCTGAATCAAAAGAGATTGATTCTATACAACAGTGGTAAATGAATGTCTGATTCTCCGCATGCCAGGTTGAAATGTCCCCTAATATGGTTTATTATATGGTCCAGCTTTTCAGTTCTATCATCTCAGAACCCTAGGAATGAAAAACAAATCCAAAATGTCTCCTAAAATGACAATCTGTTCTGCCCCTGGCTACGGAGCTCTGAAATCCTGCTGAGCACCTGATTAAAGGACTCTAAATTACAGTGGGCTTTCTGTCTGAAATTTGCATAGGAGGGGTGATAGCTAGCCCCGAGGACCTTTCTTCTTTTTGCTCAGGAAAATGAAAGCATGTGACAAAAATGTTGTTCAAACTACCCACACTTATAGTTGACCAAACACCACTGACCACCACACACTTTTAGTATCTAGAATAATAAGTAGTATCATGGGGAAGAAGAAGAAGGGGGAAAACATAATTCCCAAGTTTTTGGAGCTTCAAAGGAGTGAAACTGCAGCCACTACTTCCAACCTAGTGGTTAGAGTAGCCTCTCCCCTAACATTCCCCCATACCGTTCTTCTAGCAAAGGAAAGAAGTCAAGAATCCACACAACTTGCCCTGCCTCTTCCCCAACACACTTTAACTCCTGGGATAGCATGCAGGACACTCAGACCACCCAGGGGTGTGCACTCTCTGCCCAACCTCTCCAGATCCAGCCCGTGCTCCTTGTTTAGCAGAAACACACTGCTTCCACTGCAGAAGTCCCTATGCACATGCCACATAAGGTAGGATTTTCCCATTATTGTTGGCCTATTTAGGGATTCATAGTGTTTGCCTTACCTCCGTGAGTGGTCTGACTGGCGTGTCAATGGCTTTTCTTTCATGAGTCAGGTTGCAGGATTTGGCTCACCCAATAGTTCTTTATAGAAAGGGTATGTTTCTGCATTCAGGACACAACAGATTCTCTGCCTTTCAAAATGTCACTCCTCTCTGGCTCTCCTTATTATAATGATGCACTTTGGTGTGAGCATGATTGCATAACAAGGTGTATATCGCAATGGACTACAGTACCTATTTCCCTCTTACTAAAAAGAAGTTGCTGTCAAGTTGGATAGAATGCTGGTAAAATAGTTTCACTAACACATCTGGCAGCATAGTCTAGAGAGAATGCTTGCAGGATCCAGTATTTTTCCACTGCTCATAACAGGAGTAGCTTTAATTCACAGTAAAAGGGAGGGAGTGGGGGGGAGTCTGGGAAATTAATAGTGATTTCACAGCAAAGAAAATGGAGCAAACATTATTTTATATTAGCGTTAAATTAATGTTGCATCAGGGATAAGCAGTGCAAAAATTACATCATGTCAAATGGGAAATGAAAAATTGCCCTTTTTGATTTACTTTCACTAGCACACGTCCCATTTTAAATAGTAATGTCTGAATCACATACATTATTTGCGGCGAGAGTATAAAAGTAGTAGATTGACAGATACTGCAATTGCACTAAGCATTAAAATAAAACTATTTTAGTGTCACTTTAAAAATGATATTTTTCAACATAGAAAATTATTTTTTTTATTTTCAAAATTACTTGCGCTTTAAAGCTCAAAGTGGATCTAGCTCCATGAAAACTGATTCTTTTTCCTCACATTTTCAACTATAAAATAAACAGCCTCTGCCACCAAAATGCGTGTTTTTGCATAACAACTGTAACTATGTTAGAACATACTAAACATTTATTGGGGATACTATGGTTCTGGTAACCTTCAAATAAACCTTGTCTATTGTTTCCTTCCTTCGTCCACTTGCAAAAGTGAAATTTTTGTCCAACCTCCCCCAAAATCATTTTTTATATAGCTAAACTGAGATGTTTACCTTTTAAAAGGGGGATTTTAACATTTATATTTTTCTTACAATAAAACCTATACACTTGATTTAGAGCAAAATAGTTAATTTAGCATATTTTCCTATACTGTTGCCAGTAATCTGATCATAAATTTATGGGATTTAAAAAAAAACCAACAACTCGGATATAATTCAAAACACAGTACACTGGCATGTTAAAATGTTTTCAAGGAAGATTAATAACATCCACAAGATGCTTCTTCCTTCAATTTGCAGGCAAACACATTATCTATTCCATAACAACTGATTGCTTTTTCTCTTGGAATGCCCTTGATTTTGTGGTATTCTATTGGCTTCTGATAATAATCTGGAAGACGTTGTTAAGAAAAAATTTCAGCTCATCAGACATTCTGCACAGAACACAAACGTCTCCTTCTGATAAATCAGCCCTATTCTCAAAGTGACAATTCTTACTTTGAGTACAGGGCTGTACTGCAGCTCAATAAATTTTGGAAACGAAAAGAAAATCTGAGACTCTGTGGAATGCAAACCCTAAAATAATTTTTTGCTTAAATATGGAGGAGCATTCTGTACTAATATTTTGTTTCTTCTACCTCATTTGGCTTCCTGAATTCTTTTCCCTTGTCCTCTTCAAGCCCCTAGAAGCAATTCTCACTGACTTCAGTGAAACTGGTCAGGGGGAAAGAATAAAGTACAGAAATCTCTCCTGCTGCTGAACTCAGGCAACAAGCAGCCCATGGCTCCAGCAGATGTTTCTCCTTTAAACTAAAGACAATCAAAAACTTTGGAGACTCATTGTCACTACTCATCCAGGTGCAAATCCCAGCAGAGTACAGAACTAGAAACTTTTCACCTGACACCAGTAATGAAGTGCTGACCTGAACAGTAATATCAGCAGTGGGTTGGACTAGATGACCTCCTGAGGTCCTTTCCAACCCTGATATTCTATGATTCTATGATCAGGATGTGAACTTGGGAGTTCAGGACCAGAACAACTGAGAGGGCTTCACCAAGACGCAATGCAAATGACTAGAGCTGGTCAAAAATTCTTCGATAAAATGTTTTCCATCAGAGAATGCCAATTAGTCGACATCAAAATGTTTCACAAAGACAATTCAGTTTTGACAAAGTCACAGCAGAACCCAAGCAGAATTCAAAACCTGCCTGCCAAGTTTCCTGCCAGGTCAGCCACCCAGGTCCTTGGCAGCCCACCTGAAAGCCCTGGCTCCTGAGCTCTGAGGCTCCCGGCTAACCTTCAGCCTGACAGGTAAGATGACGGAGAGCTGGGAGGCCTGGCTCCCAGGCTTATGGTTCCTCGCCAGTAGGACTACCCGTGCTTCCAAGGTCTACAGCGTCAGAGCAGCCACCAGGCAGTCTCTCCTGGAGCCAGGGCTCCATTCTCTTTCATGAAAAATGTTGAGTTTTGGGTCTGAATCAGAACTAAACCAGATTTTAAAATACCAAAAGCCTCTGTGAAATGGAATCTTCTTTCTCTGCACAACTCTGCAAATGACTTATTTATTTTGCGCTGCAAGATTCTCTCTCTCTTTGGGCCCAGTCCTGAGAGTTGCTGCGTGCCTTCAGTTCAGCACTTTGCTGGAGGAACTCAGACCCCTACAAAGAGGCAATGTTGCCTAGTGTATAGCGCACTGGACTAGGATTTGGGAGACCTGAGTGCTATTCCTGGCTGAACCACTGATCTTCTGCGTGATCTTGGGCAAGTCGCTGCACTGTGCCTCAGTTTCTCCATTTGTAAATTGGGGGGAATGATACTGACCTCCTTTGCAAAGCATTTTGAGATGTACTGCTGAAAACCACTAAGATGTACTGATGAAAACCATTATTACAGGATCAGCCCCAAACTTAAAAGTTCTTTCTTCTTTCTTTCTTTCTAATAAGAGAAGCTCTTCTCCTCCACTCCCATACCCTTTCAGCAATATTCATTTTGTTTTACATTTTTTATGTTTAAAAAGGCAAAAGCCTTCATGTAGTCTACTAGATCTCAAAAGAAATTGCCCTTTTGGCTTTATCGTTAAGGTACATTTATAAGTACCCCTTGCCCTATTCTTGACATGACACTCCTTGGCCATTTTTTATTAGAAATAAAATATTAATCCATTTGATTCTGTGATTTCCGAGGGGCATGAAGGAAATCTCATTTATGTTTCCCAGTGGAGAAACAGTTTCTCGAAAGGGGGTTTGTCTCTAATGCTCCTTGTGTGACCCACAGGGGAGGGAGTAATCCCACCACTTTCAGCAAAGCATTTAAGCATGTTTCATTTTAACTTTGGTGGGATTACGCTCACAGTGAAGTATATGTTTAAGATTTTTGTTGGATCTGAGCTAATCATTCAACCGTCACATGAGGAACATTTAATAATTTAATCCTCAAAAAGGAGGATGCTCCAGTAACCAGGGCACTAGGCTAGGTGTTGGGAAACCAGGGTTCAAGTCCTTACTCTGCCACCGACTTCCTGGGTGACCTTGGACAAGTCACTTACGCCTGGAACCTTAAGGGTACTTAGTTGCAGTGCCTAGGTGGACTGCCATCCCAGAAGATGTTCAGCCTTGATTTGCGTGTCCAGGCCATGGTGAGTTGTAGACACTTAAGAAGGGGATTTTCAGAAGCTAGTAAGCTGACCTAAGCTAGCCAGAACTGAAATGGCAGGGAGAGGAGAGTGGCTAAGGAGCTGTCCTGGTGTACGTGACTGACAGGTGCCTCCATCTGTGAGGGATATCCTGGAGTTTGGCATGTAAGCCAGGTCAGCTGCTTAGGTAGCCCATGCTCTTGTAGCCAAAACTATCTTGCTCCTGCTCAATATCTCTCTTATACTCACCCTACATTTCCCTGTGCCCCGGCTGTCTTTTGAGAGAGTGCTCCCCTGCCCTTCCACATATTGGTGGCCTGCCTTTGGCCCTCCGGGGCTGGCAGGGAACAGATGTTAGGCATGCTCTGAGCACACTTACAGGATCAGGACCCACTGGGGAGATGTGATTCTCAAAGGCAGTGAGGCAACACCTACTTGGTAGACTTAGCCCCCTAAAGAGGCACCTCTGTACCTATAAGAATCTGGGCCGCAGCTCCCTATCTGTAAAATTTAGGTAATATTACCTTCCTATCTCACAAGGGTGCTGTAAGAATACTTTAAAGGTTGTGACACTATAGTAATGGGTGCCAGACAAGTACCTAAGATAACTTCACATTGACAGAGATTTTAACCTGGTCTATGTTGTTCCAAGCCCCAGGAGGGTTAACCATATTTTTATCTCAGACATATATGGCCCATGTAGTTACCCTCTATTACCTAAAGAGGCTGAATTCGAAATGAAGATGCTGAAAAAGTGGAGCAATTAAAAAAAAAGCAGTACAGAGGGACTATGAAAAAAAGACAGAAGAAAAAAATCTAATGAAAGATGGAAAATAGATTGAAAATAATAATTTAAAAATAATAGTAACATAATTTTAAAATTCGGACCTGGTATAAATGCAACATTTATAGAGAGAGGTTATATGTATATATGGCCTGAATTTTAAAACTGCATGCTCGTAATTTCACACCCAAAACTGCACACATTTGTATGCCCAGTAAGTGGGAGCAGTAACCACAGCTAGAGAATTGTCTTGTGGATGGCTTCCCCTCTGATTTACAATAGGATGACATCCCTGGTGTAATAGCAATTGCATGGTAACTTGAGGAGAGTATTCCTGTATGTTTAGGCATCTTAATCACAAGTCTTTTTGTCCTTCAAGAAAAACTTTTACTCCATTACTTCTTGCTCTTCATTTCATCTCCCTCCTCCCAGCTAATCTGTTCCTCCTCTCCTTCTGCACATGCTTCCTTTTCAACTGGTCCCGTTCTTCTCTGTTCCCCTATCGGTGCATCTCTGATGTGTGGTCTTCCTTCTCTCCTGTACATACTACCCATGTCCATTTTCCTCCAGACTGTCTGCCAAGTGACCTGGTCTTTCTCTCTCTCTGCTCCCTGAATGTACTGCCCAATACCCTGTTCCCTTCAACATCCCTTTCCCACTAGGATTTCCAGTCCTACTGGCAACGCCTAGCTCCTGCTGATAACCCCAGTCCCTCAAGGTGATTCCTATTTCTTTTCCTCCTACGTGGCAGTGGCCCTCTAGTGTTGTGCCATCCTTCTTTACTGTTACAGATATTCATTGCAAAGAAGAGCCTGAATACCGGTAAAGTAGTTGTAAACAGGAAAAAAAGACCAGCAGAGCAGAGATGGGACCGATCTGAGAGGATGTGTTGCAACTGGGACTACAGTCATATATATGATGCATAGCTCAACAAAGACATGAAAATATCCATATTAGAACACGGCATACACATTTTAACCTCTGGGAAAAAAAACACCACTATCAATCAATTCTGACCTATTTCCCAGTTGCAATGACCTTTCTTATAACTACTAGAAAAAAATATGGTGAAGAAAGAGAGTGATGCAGGTATGCAGTCTTCACATATTTGTATAGTAAGATCCCAGTTCAGCACGATACTTAAGTACATGCTTAACTTTAAGCACAAGCGTAGTCCAGTCCCTGTTCAGCAAAGCAATTACCATTCGCTTAAGCTCCACTGAAGTGCTTTGCTATAGAGGAATGGGATTATTCCCATGTTTAAGATTAAGCACATGAATTGGGACCTGTAGACAAAAGTCTTGCAATTAGAGCTTTGGGCTATACCATTATTTTTCACAGTTTTATCCTGTTGCTGCAGTTTGCTGACGATTTCTTTCCACAGCTGTGAATCATCTAAGAAGCAGCAGCAGATGAACTAAGTGATATTTCAGTAATGTTCTGCGTTCATTAATTGCTGAGGGGGGAAATCCAGCATGAAGCAGTAGATGCAGACTGATTGACTCGAGGCAAATGCTCTTTGCCACAGCCTA